>NC_054391.1:5445474-5763537 GCF_001625195.1 Drechmeria coniospora
AGCCACATTCTTTCGTGGCTGAAGCGCAACGACATGCGCTTCGGCGTCAAGATTCGCAGCCAGCTTGTTGGTCATCTCATTGTTATTAACATCCAAAAGGAAGGTGCCTCGAGGGACTTTGAGCTGATACTGCAGGTTCTGATCGGTAGGATAAATTCCGTGAAGAGAGACCCAAGCTTGCTGGATCGTAGCCGGATTGAGTTCTTTTATGCGCAACACCCGAACCATGCTCTTGACGGACAGAGAATTGAGCAGTTCCTCAAGTTCGGAACTGATCTCGCCTAGAACCACTAGATTGTCCACCTTCAGCTGATTGTGAAGGTCAATTACAAAGTTGAGGCTGACGGCAGGTTGAATACCTAGGCCCAAGCGAAAGATGTTGTAGTACTTTGTGGGATTGTGCTTGAGCGACCTGATCCTGTGGCGACCATTAGCAGTGCCCTCGCTCGCTGTCACTTTTGAAGTGCTTGGCCTGCCCGTCGTGGGGTTGAGATTCGAAGCGCCAGGCTCTTGCACCGTTGGGTTGCGATTCGAAGCACTGGCCTCTTGCGTCGTTGGGTTGCGATTTGAGGCTCTGGGCCCTTGCATGAAGGCGTCGAGAAATGAGGAACTGGCTCGCTCTCCTGTAGATGGGCCGCCATGCAAGCTGCCGGGCCCTTGAATCGTTGGGTTGCGATTGGAGGCACCGGGCCCTTGCATGAATGCGTCGAGAAATGAGGAACTGGCTCGGCCTCCTGTAGTTGGGTTGCCATACGAGCTACCGGGCCCTTGTATCGTTGGGATGCGATTGGAGGCACCGGGCACCTGCATGAACGCGTCGAGAAGTGAGGAACCGGACCGCACTCCCGTAGCTGGGTTGCCAGGAATGCTACCGGGTCCTTGCATCGTTGGGCCGCGATTAGAGGCACTGGGCCCTTGCATGAAAGGGTCGAGAAAGGAGGCACTGGGCCGCCCTCCCATCTCTGGGTTGCCATACAAGCTGCCGGGCCCTTGAATCGGCGGGTTGGGAAATGAGGTGCCTGGCCGCACTCCCATCGCTGGGTTGCCATACAAGCTGCCAGGCCCTTGAATCGGCGGGACGGGATATGAGGTGCCGGGTCGCCCTCCCATCGCTGGGTTGCCATACAAGCTGCCGGGCCCTCCCATCGCTGGGTTGCCATTCATGCTACCGGGCCCTTGCATCGCTGGGTTTCGATTCGAGGTACCAGTCCCTACCATCGCGTGCTGGCGCGCAGCTGCCTCGTGTGTGGCAAGGGCCTGGCCATGTTCCATCGAAACCCTATGCATCCACGCCAACACTGCCGCATCACCGACAGCTTTCGTAGGTTTGTTCGCTTCTTTATAAACCCAAGCCAAGCCGGCCGTGGCCCCGACCGCGTTGTTGCCGGCCGTCTGAGCAAGTAGGATGCCCGTTCCTCGATATTTGTCAGTAAGATACCGAAGTGCCTGAGCGTGATGGTGCAGTTCCGATTGTTCATTGTTTAGGAGTATCGTCTCCACCATTATCGGGTTCGCCATGTTGGCTGGGTTTTCCTGGTTGTGCTGCTGTACTGCCGCTTCAAGTTGAAGATTACGCTCCTTACCGAAAAGAGCAATAACACGGATTCCACTGTTACGGAAGTCCCTGATCGAAGCTGTTGTAAATGTTCGTAGAGCCATCGACAAACCTAGGCGATGTAGATTCTCGGTTACTTTTATAAGGTCTCGCGTGCTCACTTCCACCTTCATTGGCTTCTCTTCGTTATAAATGCGAGTCGTTTTCAAGAGGTTGAGGATCTTCGTAGCTTGTGTGTCGTCAATGTGATGACGGTGAACAAGGTCGTGTGCTGTCGGTGTAGAGTCTGCAAGAATTTGTGGCTCCGTAGATATAAGCGCGGCTGTTGTCCCAACCAATGTGTTGCCCTCGTATTGATAAAGGAGTATGTTTTTCCCCGGTTGGCCTTGAACACGGTGGTTCGAGGAGTCAGTATAAACCCCGTACATAGCATCCTGGATTGCGCGACTGGACGTGTCTCCTAGTAAAGGGTTATTTGCAAATCCGTAGATGACTCGAACTATACCCTCGCGATGTAGTCTATTCAAGAGTTCGGCAACATCAGCAGGAATGGTACCCATAACCATGAGACTAACTGGTCCTATCACATTTTGAAGTTCCTCGACAGCTTCTTTGTTTAGTAGTCGTTTTCCTTTGGCAACGTTGACGCGATAGAGCTTGATTTGTTCGGGGAAATATTCCGTCGGTACCTGTGAGACGTCGCTCGGGCTTAGGAAGAAAAACCTCCTATTATCCGGGGATTGTGGAGGAGCGGCATGGCCAAGGTGGACCGAGGATAGGAAGGCGGAACACAGAAGAAGGAGAAATGAAAAGGCACGCATGGTGATGGAATCAAGCAAGGAGTGGCTGTAGAAGCGTGTACCATGGCATGCAATGTGCATAGGCGAAAGGGCAGCGTAAGGGTACGTGTGCGTGATGCCTCGACTAAGTACTGCACTTCCACGACAGTGGAGAGCAGTCTCCCTCGGCGAGGACGAGGAGAAAAGAAAATCCTCTCACTAGCACGTCGTCACGAAAGCGCAAACGTCCGGGCCAGACGCCGTTTGATCGGCCTTTTCTTCGACGCCCCGTCGCCCGAGCATGATAGCGTCTTCTCGTCGACATCTTGACGGTTCACAAAGCGATGGACAGTTATTGGCATGGAGTGTGTCGTGGCACTAATGGCAAGTCAATCGACGATGACCAGGACCTGCCGCCCATGACCACAAGGGTATAGGGGTGCTGGGTTCCCCATGTATCAATGCGGTGCGGCTTCGTTTGCGGAGTGCGTGCCCCTTTTTTGTTTGCGCAACTAACACGACTAGGCGTGCTCGCAGACGTCAAGTAATAAGCCGTTTATGCATGAATGCACCCACGCAACGCATTTATACATGCTTGACCGAGTAATCCGTTGCCTTTATGCGAATCGGTGCAGATCCATGCATGGGCACCTGTCGTCCAAATTTGCCGACATGTTTCCGCACGAGCAAGTCGTGGTTGGCATGCGCCGTCTCATGCTAGGTCCCGAATACCACCAGGTTCAGCTGCGCCGTACGGGCAATGACAGGCCCCTTTGTAGACCATCTCGGATGCCTGCCGCCGGGACTTGCTGCTCCTGTGCTCCGGCCGGTCAGGGTGCCGCCTGGTCGCCCACCAGTGTCCGAAGGAAGCGAACCGTCGCCGTCATGGTCGGAGCGATCTCGGAGGACGTTTGTTCGCACGCACCATCGTCGAGCGCTGCCGGAACCAAGAGCGACGGCGTCTTCTTGGTCGTTGTCGTCGTTTACAGGGATGCATGCTTGCTCGGATGCATTGCATCCATCGTGGATCGCCCTCGAGTCCGCTCACCACCCAGTCCCAGCTACGCAGGGTATTCATCCTCGCATGCGTGCATTTGCGAATGCACCTTGCTACGCGGGCGATGCGCATCCTGCACGGCGGCCTCCCCAAACCGAGGTGACCTCGGCTGGTGGTGCGCTCAGGTATAGGACCCATGGGAGCAGGGATGGAGTGCCGTTGCCGCCGACGACGAACCATTCTCGCTCTGTACGACATTCAGGTTGTGGGCATGGAAGTGCACACCACAGGCGTCAAAGGTAAATCAGGTAGTTACGGTACAGGCAATTCACATGTCCGAGTACGCTGGCCACTTGGGCGGCGTTGCATGTTTGGACGCATCTGCGTGAAAACGTACTGGCATTCAACACCGCCATCTTGCCTTAATCCCACTTGGGGTAGTCTCGGAGTACAACGACGTTAGGGCCCGCATTCTCGTCCTGATCCTCGTCCTCGTCCTCGACGTGGTCCTCGACGTGGCCCTCGGATCTGGCCTGCAACGTACCGCCGACCTTCTTGCCTCCCCTCCGACGGCCCCTGGCCAGGAACTCGCCAAACGCATCCCTCAGGCGGCGGTCGTCGTTTTTCGTACTGGGACCTCCCTTCTGGGCGTCCTTGCTTACCGGAGTAGCCTTCACTGCCTGGCCGGATGTCCTCTCCGGCTCCGTCGTGTTCCTTGCGGCTGCCTCCGAGCCCTTGAGCCGCTGCAACGCGCGGAACAACATACCGAGCAGTATTTTACGTTGGGACTCGGTACTAGGAACGGTGGCGGGAAGGGGGTTGATTCTCCCTCTGGTCCCGTTCCTGGCCTTGTTCTCCACCTCGGCGAACAGTCTCTCCGATTGTATAGAGGCCCTTATGGCGGCCGGCATGGCCGTGTCGATGACGACCTGCGTCCTCTTGATCTCGCCATCTACCAGTACGGGAAACTCTATCGAGTACGGCTTTGTGTGAGTATAGTTGACAGAATATTTTGCATCGTTGTGCCACCAAACTCCATCCTCCTTGTGATGCGGAAATATAGTTTCGTTTCTCATCACCTCGCACCGAGCCGTTTGATTCCCCGCTGCTTGGCAGCCGCCGGTGCGATGCATGGAACTAAGGAAGCCTCGAGCTACTTCGTCCCATTCACCGATTTGGTGGTAGGCCGAGGGAATGGAAATTTTACCCTTGGGGAGCCGCTTCTGTTTAAATAGTGGCGATTTCACCAGCTCCTGATAGAACCGCTCGGTACGAAGTGATCTGCGGTCCTTGTTGCTGACCCAATCTCGATAGCACACTGGGTCGACCAGCGGTACGACGGGGCAACGGCCCTGAACCTTGACGGTGTAGGTCCAAGTTTGCACCGAACAGATTCTCCAACGGGGATAGGTTAATTCAGTATCAGCCGCGTTATAGAAATTCGTTTTGATTATGTTCTTTGTGTAATTCTCGTCTTCGCTCGTCTAACGCCAGTCGGTGCCGATGGAGCCGAAAGGACCGCCGGATGGCATGCCAGGCGCCGAGAAGCCGACACGAACGTGAAATCCCCAGTCAAGACCGTTTTCGCTTCGCTAACCAGAAGTGGACGTGTTAATCTCTACATGGGATCTCGATATCTTCGTCTTCAGCCTCACTCTGGTGTCGTTGATCAGTTCCAAGTCTTCCTTGGCAACAATCTGGACGCTGATACCGTTAGGCTTGGGGATAAGGATCTCGCGCTGGTAATAGCACGGAGATCCCGAGGCTTTCCATCCATAGCCGTCATTGAATATACTACCCTTAACGTACGGTCGTGGTTGCTTTGCGTAGTATTGGCTGATCCTGGCGATCTGATATTGTCCTTGCGATGAGTTTCTGGAAATATCTCCCTGGAAATTGCGGCCAAGAGCGCCTGCGACCAGGAGAGCGAGGATGGTTTGTTTAGGAACCATATCGCCCAAATCAAAGGAACCGGAGAGTTGATTGGCGGTAGGGAAGGGGAGAGGTGAGGAATTGGAGAGCCGACGAGGAGATTTATATCATCATGCCCTTTCCAGCTGAAAAGCCTATGTTAATGCCTGCTAATGTCTGCCTGTGCGATTAATCCTACGCGTTCCCGAAGGCGCGGGGGCAGGTGTGTGCCGGTAGTATATGGGCATTCTGGTTTTTCCCGAGCCACTTTGCACGGAATGGTACGTACAATGGCCATGAACGAACGGCCTACTCATCGCAGATTGCCTTCATGCTGACCTCTTTCTGGTGGTTCGTTACCCACGCCGGCGCAACGGTCATTAAGCGTAGACGATGCACGACTCGTTCGCGGCGGCGTAGCGCCAAAACAAGCAATTCTCCGTCGATGACACGACCAAACCAAACCAAGGCTCTTAGTTTAGCGGATATGAATTACTGTGCTAGTTCGAGGACGGCATGGAGCATTGTGGTTTTTCATTCATCCTTGCCCTGGGGCAACCCAAATCAATTATACCCCATGCGTTCCTCGACCGATACCCCCCACGCTCAGGACGCCGCCGTGGCCCCTTTTACCGCTGGGTGCTGGTTCATTGATAGCCCTCCTAGATTCCGATGGCACTCCTACAGTATATGCTTTACTTCCCTCGGTATACCTATTGCTATCCCATCCCCGAGTACGAGTACTCCTTCTTGTGATTGGAAAGTAGATAATCCAGGCAAGGTGTTTGTGCCTTGGCAGGGCAGCTCGATCCCTGTAAGACGGCGAAACCTGCCGACGCGCAGATGGCCAGCCTTGCGGTGATTGCTACGCCCAGTTTCGAACGCGTTTGGGGGGTGTCGTCCTACCTGGTCAAGGAATGACGCTGTTTCTGAGCCCTACCGGCTACCTTGCATGCCCATTAGTCGCTGCTTCATACCGCCTGCGCATGGTCCGGCAGGCGGCCGGGGCGTTGCAGCCCGAGTCGCATTGATGCTTCCTCCCTCCAAGAAGCAAGACGAGGAATTTCGCTCTCAACAAGGCAAAGCATTATATAACACAGGCACCTGTCCTTTACGGCAGCGCCACAAGACGACGTGCTGGGGAGGGTGTTGCTATCTGCATTCGGCTGCCGCATCCTCAGGGGATTTCTCGCAGTACCTTGATGCAGACGCTCCCATCGCCGTGTAAATCCTCGCCATATATGTCTCTCTCAGAATCGTCCAGCTGCCTATCCGGATTCTCGCTCTAACCCTCGTCCCGATACTCGCCCTTATACTCGTCCTCGCCCCCGATCATATCCTCCCATCTAGCCTTTAGCTTACGGACTCTCCTGTAACTCCCTAACCTATTCCGGTTGTTTTCCGTCGAGAATTTCGTCCCGGTACCGCTACCGACGGATTCTTTTTCTGCCGTGGTCCCTGTAAGCTTATTGTACTCCTTCTCCAACTCGGAGAATTCCTTGTCTTGTTCCAGCGCCTCCCTTAAAGCGTTCGTCATGGCGTACTGCATGACAACCTGGGACTTCTTTCTCTCGCCATCCACGAATACGGGAAACTCGAGTTCGCATTCTTCGTCCGTGGTGTACTTGACCGAATACTGCGACTCAAGAGGCCACCAAAGTCCGTCAACCTGGCTGTGAGGAGATATCGTTTCGTTTTGCCACACCTCGCATGGACCTCCGGATGGGCAGCTAGTTTTTGTCGTGTCGAAGATGGAGTTAACATACCCTTTAGATGCGATATCCCATTCCTTAATCTAATGGTAGACAGAGGGCAGCGAAAACTTACCATTGAGCAATTGCTTTTGCTTAAATATTGGAGATTTTTCAATCTCATCATACCACGAATTGCCACGATCCGATCTATGGTTGTTGATCCAATTTCGATAGCAGACCGGGTCGACGGTCGGCACGACGGGACAGCGGCTGCGGATCTTAATTCTATAGGTCCAAAGCTGGACGCTGCAAAGTCTGAAACGCAGATAGACAAAGTTGAGGTCAAATGACACCAGGTCATCCGACGTACTTGTAGTTTCATTTTTCTGCTCGTTCTCGCTCGACGCATAAACGCCGCCGCCGCCGCCGCCGTAAGCACCGCCGGCTTGAGTGCCGGGAAATGAATAGCCGACACTAATGTCACCACCCCCATTAAGCCCGGTTTGGTTTCGCCAACCGAAGGTACTCGTTTTGATCCGTACATGGGACTCCTTGACGTCGATGTTCTCATTCACCCTGCCACTTATCTCTTCGCGGACTTCGTGAGCATCGATTAGAATTTCAATGCCGTCCTCGTTGGGGAAAGCAATCTCGCGCGTGGTGTAGCACGGAGCTCCAGAGATCATCCATCCCTTCGGTTCCGTACAATGTATGTACTGCTCCTTGTACGCCGGTGGTTGGCCTTTGAAGTATTCGGTGAGCCTCGCGATCTGAAATTTTGCCGTCTCCGAAGTGCTAATGACATCTCCAAGCTTAATATTCTGATACTCGATATGGGTGCCGCAAAGAGCGCCTGTGGCGAAGAGAGCGGCGAATATGCGTTTAGGAACTATGTCGCCAACCTGTCGGAAGCAAGGAGGTAGGAGGAGGGATGACGGGAAGGTAGGGAAAGAGGGAGGCGAGCAATAGAGAGCCGACATAGAGACTTATATCCGGATGCCCCTTTTCGATGGATGCTCGTCCGCATCGCCGCACGTGTTCCGCGGCGGCATGCGAATCGGGAGAGCATTCCCACGACGGCTCTCCACTTGGCCCTGTACGTGCAATGGCATTGAACGAGGGTGCCGCCAATGGCGAATTGCTTTCATGCCGACCGCCTCTTGCGCGGGGGAGTCGTACTCAACGGCGGCGCAACGGTAAAGGATACACGAATCGTCGGCAGCGGAGCGGCGCTAAAAAAAAAGAGCCAAAAAAGAAGCGGTAGCGTCCGTCGACGATAGCAACCAGCTCGTTCTCGCGGGAGGCATAACGAGGCCTGGTCGCTTTCGGCTTCGTTACGTCCACTGTGCAAATTGGGTGCCTCGACGGTAAGGCGCCTGTACAGTACTTGGGCGTTGATGGTAATTACTTCTAGTACCTTAGTACTGTAAGTAAGTACTTACATGCAGTGCCTAGTACTTATGCACACATGTACCTAGTACACATGCAGGGTGAGTGCTGCTGCAGGGAGTTCATCTGCTCCGTACTCCGGCGGCAGTCTGGAAATCAGCACTGCAAGTCCTTACTTGCAGCGCTCCGTACTGAGCGATTGTACCGAGTACGGAGCAACACATGTCGGCATAAGCATGGCCCGTAGCCATAACGAGGTGCTCTGTGCCCGGCACTTGTGCAAAGAATATACTGCGTACAGGTACAGAGTACTTTCACGGGAATGTACAAGATAAGGTACACTTGCTCAAGTACAGCACTTACTTATAGGTGCCGAACGCCTCCGTTCCCTCTGCACCGAACACCAGCGGTAATGCGTGTACCACGACGGAGTACTGTGCTGTGTTAGGTACTGTGCTGTGTTAGGTACCTAGTACTGTGCTGCCCTGTCCTAAGCCGTACCTAGTAATTACCGCACTGCACTGTCTTGTCCTGCACTGCACCGTCTTGTCCTGTCCTGTAATAATACTGCACCGTCTTGTCCTGTACCGCACCGTCTTGTCCTGTCCTGTCCTGTCCGGTCCTATCCTGTACTTTCGTCCTCATTATTTCAATGCGATTCTGGCCATTCTACCTCGCACTTTGCACAATTGCACGCTTGTGGTCGTCATTCAGTTCGCATGAACAATGCCGTCCGCCGTGCTCCGTGCGGTTCACCACGAATAGGCTGGCGCAGGGCGGCTCACGGAGGTACTTACTGTGCTGCCCTGTTCTAAGCCGTACCTAGTAATTATTGCACTGCGCTACCGTACAGTACGCGAACAAGTTCTTATTCTTGGGTAAGTACATGTAAGTACCGCCCCTACTGGTGGTGGGGTTCACCCACTCTCTCAGCTCTCATGCGAACGGCGACATGACAACGTGAGTACTAATAATTACTGAGTACAGTACTTGTTAGTACCCGCATGACCAACGAAGTACAGCAAGTACAGTAATTACCCCGCGGATGCAAGTACGGAGTACATGCAAGTACTAAATACTTGCAGCATTTAACTAATAATTAATTGCATGAAGGTGCACGTACTCCGTACTTAAGTACAGTAGGTAATGGATGCTCGCACGAACTGTACTGTACATGCAAGTAGCCCACCGAAAAGAGGGCGAGGTTCGTCGCAAGTATTTCCGTACACGTACGCCGATAATTACCTAGCACTCTGCAAGTATTGCCGAGCACGGAGCATAGAGTAATACCTGGTCCGATGGCACCTGGCCATGAGCTTGATCTTACCGTCGTCCCAGCCGGCCAACGTTGATGGCCTCCTGCCTTTTACCGCTCATAATCGGCAGATGGGGTAGGAGACCTGCGAGGACAATACCGGCGCCGTCTTCCAAGCTCGCTCGCTTAATGACTTCCAAGGCCCGAGGCCACGCCGACGGGTGAGCCCTTGCCCTTTCATCTCTCCGTCATGGTCCGGCCGGCAACTTGATCATCGCTCGGGCTGGTGGGTGTGAATGCTGGACGAGGATGCCGCTACTGCAATCGGGCGCACGTCCGGAGTAATGGCTCGGCTTCCTTGTCGGTTCGATTCTGGAAGAGGGTTAACGACGATTTCAGGCGCCGAATCGGAAGCAGGCCACGTACCGTAGAATCCGACGGGCCGCGTACGACAGAGTAGGTCATGAAGGATAGCGTAGGCGGTGGTGTCTGGGATGGAGAATTGGTATTCGCTAGTGGCAAGGCGCCGTACCCATGAGGAGGGCGGTCTACGCACAATTAATGCGGTGCCTCGCCGCGGCGCCCGCGAGCTGTGGGCAAACCACGAGCGATGTGGATGAAAACTTCCCAAGGTCCCTTGTTCTCATGATATTCTCGATTCGGTACGCCACGCTTTCTTCACGGTCAACAATACATGCATAACGACAGCTGCGTTGGCCATTGCTGCCGTTTCGGAATTCCCACTTTGTCCGTCGTCGTGCGATGGAAGTGGTGGCCGCAGATGGAAAAAGGATGCCACGAGGAACACGGCCATAGGAGCTTGGCGTATCGGCAGTGTTAAGCACCACCGATGGAAGTCGATGTGTATATTACAGTATATAATTAGGTGTACACCCAAGTACGTGAACGTAAGAGTTGTGACGTGGGAATTGCACCTGTAAGTATGTTACGATGTGAATTGATGGCTGAAACGGTAATTAGGGCGGAGCCAAGAGCATACTTACTGGAGTACATGCACGGAGCAGATAATAAACGTGTGTCAACATGATAGGCTTGTAATACGGAGTACTTGTACGGAGTAAATGGAGCAAAAACGGCGCAGGAAGTACATGCACTGTACAGTAGGTGTAATACTTGTACCTATCGAATGCGACGGCCTATGCTCGAGGATGCAGATTCTGATGGTGCCTCCGAGTACTTGCACCTGTACGGAGTACAGTACTCGTATTAGTATCGTACTTGCTATCACCAGTGGGGGAGCGAGGCGCAAGTAATTATTACCTATTACTGTAGACTGTAAGTACGGAGTACAGAGTACATGACAGTAGTTGTAGTTACAGTACCTACCCGCACAGGTTCACATTGGTTCCATCTCGAAGCTGTGCCGCACGGCACCTGCAAGTACTATAATAACAATACAAGGTATTCCCTGCATGCAGACTTGCATTTACTTGCTACTCCGTACTACGGTACTGTACATGCAAGCACATGGGCTGTTCTGTGCTGGCTTGTGCGTTGTACTTGCAGCAACCAAGTTCGTTCAACGGAATTAAGTACGGAGTACGGAGTACAGAGCACTTACCTGCAGCAATCACTGTATTACTTACTTAAGCACTTGCACAGTATTACTCCGTACACCATGCCTACAGTACGTGCGCACGTACGTACCGTAGAGTGCGTACCTGTACTCGCAAGTACGCATGCAGGTACTTAACCGCAGGCACGTACCGTACGTGCATGTCTGCAGTATCTCGCTGGAGGCACGGAGCACCTACGAGTAAGTACGGTACCTGAAAGAAGGTGCAGGTGCACGTAATACT
The DNA here is from genome assembly GCF_001625195.1 of Drechmeria coniospora. Classification (NCBI taxonomy): domain Eukaryota; kingdom Fungi; phylum Ascomycota; class Sordariomycetes; order Hypocreales; family Ophiocordycipitaceae; genus Drechmeria; species Drechmeria coniospora. Next base: position 5,456,875 of record NC_054391.1, read on the forward strand.
CCATGTCCTACGTATAGTAAGAAAAGACTCTTGGCGACCTCGGCGGTAAATATCATGCAAGGAACAAGACCGGTTCCGACTCGGACTTGTAGCAAGTGGCAGGGCGTGATGCAAATATGGATGATACTTCCGTCCCCATGCAAGTAGCTGTAAGTAATAATTGGCGGAAATGCGCACATTTACAGATGCCACTACAGCCCAGGCACGGACCGAGGCACGGAGTACATGTAGATGTACAGCAACAAGCACTTGATGGCTCGCTGGTCGAAGCATCCCGGCCCCATGGCGAAGCAGACGCCTGCTAGTGCAAGTACACTGCAAGCGCTCGTGCTGTACGGAGTAATTGCTGCAAGCAACTGGCAAGGAGATGTGAAGCGAGCGTCGAGAGGGTACGAGAACTAATACTTTTACGCGTCGGAGAACATGGCCATGAGCCATGGCCTGTTATTACTCGTACTTGTACTTGCACCTACGAGAAGCTGACTGCTCTCCGGGTTAATCTGGGAAATACATGTCCATGTAACACCACAACCACAATGTACTTGCAGTGCAAGCACAAGTACAACTACGGAGCACACCTACTGTACTCTGTAATTACTTGTTTACATACCTAGTACCTAGTACACATGCACATGTACACCATTCTTGCGCACCGACCGTGCACATATGCTGTACTCACCACCAAGCGGCACGCGTGGGTGCGAGTGCGCTGCACGTTCCTTGGCCTCGTACTGCGTGCGTCCCTGGTAGCCGGCGCTCGCTCGTGGTCGGATGCGCCGTTGCGAGCACAGGAACGAGCCCGTGTTTTCGACCGCGTCGGGGCGCATGGCACCGTTTACGCGAACAAGCACAACGGCGTTTGGTTGGCGCGACGCAGCGATGGCTGACGGACGCTTAGGCCCTACGACTTGCCGTACGGAGTTGCTGGTGCTGGTGATGAGTGCACAGAGGAATACTGCGTGGAAATACATGTACGAATGCCAGCCCGGAAGCTAAGTAATTATGTATTACAGTATGCTGTACTCCGTACTGGCACGGAGTATCTGCTGTATTAATTGCGAGTGCATGTAAGTACTGTCCAGCAATTATGGGAATTACCTACAGCACCTACCTAGTACTCCGTACTGTACTTAAGTAGCGCTTAATTAGTACCTTGGTAGGTAGGCAGGGTAGTACAGTGGGGTGGCAAAAATGTCGATTCAATTTGTAGGAGTAGCGCCACCAACACTGAATCGTCACTTTTGTCAAGTGACTGCAAGTGATAACAATACTTACTGTACTTGCACACCCAATCTTGCTTAGCACAGTAATACCTACTACTACGGAGTGCAGAGCACGGTGTGATCAAAAGGATGCTGTACATGTAACCGCAAATTCACATACATGCAGGTTTATGCACCGAGCACACGTAATTGTGCTGTGCGAGTACGGCGTGCACCATCGCCGCATCGCTTGGGCACCATGTAAGTAGGCATGCCCGAGCAAGTCTTCTGCAGGTCTTGCACGCCGCAAGTGTTGCCGAGTAAAAGTGCAGGGTAGCAGGTGCGCGCAGGCAAGTACATGGCCCTCCGTACGTTGTAATTACAGTACAGTAATACATCGCAAGTAATGCTCCGTTCGCACTCGTGCATGTACTTGTGCTGTACTTTGCTCGTACTGTAATTGCTCGCATGTGCTGACTTTGCTCGTACTTGCAATGCCGTGCTGCGGTCCGAGGCGCAAGAGGGCCTGTAACAATGCTCGCAAGGGCCGATGGTAGCGCCGTTTCGGTACTAACCTACCAAGGTGCTGGGGCTGGGGGCTAGTCGGTCGGCGCACGTGAGCGAGCCGTCGCTGGCCATCATGACCCGCCGAAGCTCCATCCGCCGTCGACCGTTGTCCTCGACGAACCCTGGCTTCTCGCGCAGCCAACGAGCCATCGTCCGACGTGCCGCTCCATCCTTCTCCCTTGGAACGATGCACGGCACCATCGAGAGTCGAGAGCGAACCGCATCGGGAGCGAGCGGGCGCGATGCATAATTCCTCCCGCCCTTGCGTCGCCTCGCGACTCGCCCAGGCCCCGGCGTACCCGTTTGATTCTCCTTGCTTCTTCTCCTCACCAGCGGCAGATTGCCCCCCCCCCCCCTCTCCGCCTCGTGTGCGGGAAAAGCAAGCAATCTCCCGCGTTGGGCGGGAGGGGAGAGGAGGGAGGAGCGGCGCCATGGGGACTCGCGACGGTGTCCCGTCCGTCATTGGCCGCGGGCTATCGTGGAGCGAGAATTTCGTCACTTTGATGGCCGAGCTGGGGGTCCCTGCGCAGCGCCCCGACGCCGACGTTGGGTGCCAGGTCGACCATACCATCTCTGCCTCCGCCCGCGCATCCCTCCCACGCATACGTCCATTCATCGCCTTGGCGAGCTCCTCTCGACGGCCAGTGTCCTCGCGAGCACCTGGGCCTGCTGCGCCGTCGACGCCTCGTCATCGTCGATGCCCCCCTTGTTGTTGCCCCTCCTCTTCCCGAATTCCGTTGGAGCCCGCAAGGGGGCGGAATTGGTGGCGGAGGGTCGGGTTGGCGGCCTGGTCGGGCTGGCCATGGTCGGGTTGTCGGCTTCGTCGCGTACCTCGCGAGCACGTCCAGATACGAACCGGCTAGCATAGTGTCATTGGCGTGCAGGCCCAGATACGGGCAGTGTTCCTGGGCAGCGAGTAAGTACGGAGTACTCCGCGCATGCACTTGGCCACACGTACACCTACATGTACTGTTATACCTAGGTATCTACTGTAAGTACATACACGTACGGAGTACATGGACGGGAACTGGATGTAATGTACTCCGTAACACAAGCTCTTGTACGGAGTACTTGCGTACAGTATTTGCGCTACAATTACTAATACTAGGCACAAGTGCTCCGTAGTACTACTGGGTACTACCTAGTTCCTACTAGGCACAATACTACTAGGTACCTGGTACTAAGTTTGATAGCATACCGCTGAACGGGGTGCACAGCACTAGCACTGTAGTTGTACTTACATGCTGTCCGTGTACTGTATTACGAGCAAACTCGTACCGAGTGTACAACCAAGTACTTACAGTACTTAGTACAACCAAACTCGTACCGAGTGTACAGCTACCTACTACCAAATATACCTACATGTACTTGTACGAGTTGACCACTTACTTACGCGCGGTACACTTGGGAACAAACGTTCGACTGCAGGCAAGTTCATGTACTTACTGCACACTTTCGAGTGAGTGCCAGACTCCGTACCTGTGCTACTACCAATTACGTACAACCGGTCGCCTGTCCCTCCATTCCGGCTGTTGGCCAAATAAGAACGAGCCTATTCATAGCGCATTTGTCGTGTGCCTGAGCTGGCCGCATGCCCATCCGAAACAGGCCGTGGTCGCGATGACATGTTCCGGCAACGACCGAATCCGCCGCTCCTAGGTTTCCTGTATATATGCCTGTGCGTGCTCGTCGAGGTACAATGACTTGCGGCGGTCGTGGTGGTGCGTGGGGCGAGCAGGTATCCGAGTTCTCGGCCGCATGTACTCCGTACTTGTCGCGCATGTACCTGTACAACTACTTGCGTGACGCCTGCGTAGGTACAGGGAGGTATGCTTAGTACCGTGCATCTCCTGGTAGCTGCATGCACGAGCATTAGCGAATTTGCTGGGCGACAGGGGGGCGTCGTGCTGGCAGCTCCCCCCCCCCCCCTCCCCTGGCTTGGCCTCGTTCGGTCGCCTGCTGACCGTCCATCCGTGATGCTTCACCCGAACCTCCAACCCACGCCAGCTGCTGCTGGCTGGCTCCCGTCACCCGCGCCCCGGTGCGACCAAACCATGGCCCCTGCAACCTCCTCCTCCACCCGGGCCCCCCGTCTCCCGCCGTCTAAGACCTTTCCTGATTCCCGTGTCTCGCCCTCCTTCGACCTCCGCTCGACTCTCCCTCCTCTGCCGTTCCGTTTCTGCTCGTCACCGTCCTCCGCCGAGGCTTCCTCCTCGCCCCGTTCGTTTGCTCGTCCGTCCGCTCGTTCTCCTTGGCCCTCCTTGCCTCGCCCTCCCTTTTCCCGCTTTCCTTCTTTCCTTCTTCCATCAATCTCGCCTCCCGCCTCTTCCGCCTCCGCTTCGACGTCGGAGAGGGAGCTTCCGTCCGCACGCCGTCGCCGTCTTGCCACCGCCTCGTCCCGGATGGCGAGCTGAGTCGACGTCGCCTGCCCTCCGCCATCGTCTCCATCTGCCTCGGAGCCGCCGGCCCAGGATCCGTCCCTCCATCATATAGTCTGGCTTCGACCCCGACCACGACCCCCGACCACGACCCCCGACCACGACCCCCGACCACGACCTCGCTCCCTCGTGACCGTTCGACCTCGTCCTCCTCTCGCCTCGCCATGCCGCCCTCGCTCACGACGCGCCCGTCCTTCAGCCGCCCGAGGACGGGCGATCGCGATGGCCGGCCCGGCACCCGCGACCAGAGCGGCCCTCACGACGACCGCATGCTCATCCCGAGCCGCACCTCGTCGCTGCACTCGCGCATCACCCAGCCCATCCCCTCGACGCTCGGCCTCAAGGCCCAGCACCGCACCCCCAAGACGCTCACGCACGCCTACATGGTCTGCGGCGTCGGTCGCGAGCCCTCGCAGTGGGTCAAGGCGCCGGCCCCCGTCCAGGGAAAGATCAGCCACATGAAGGGCGCCGTCGGCCAGTTCTGGCTGCCCGAGATCCTCGGCAGCTCGCCTCGCCTCGAGCAGGACAACGAGATCGCCCGGGCCTTGCACTCGGCCATGAGGGTATGACCGACGCGCGCCGCCGAGGCGGGAGAGATGCCGCGCTGACGAACCGACGCTGACCTTGCCCCGATGCCCAGGCCTGCTTCCCCCACGACGTCGAGATCTGCACCGGCCGCGGCCAGCCTCACTGCGTCCACCACGCCTTCGTCCTGCAGCAGGACTCGTCCCACACCCTCTACGGCATCTGCCTGCGCGTCTGGTCCCGCGCCGACGACCGGCGCGCCGAGACCATCCGCGAGCTGCGGAAGCGCACCGAGCCCGACTTCTACGACAACGCCGACGAGACGTACTGGATCCCCTACTGCCTGTCCTTCCTGTCGCGGTACCCGCTCTACGACCTCCTCGGCGACTACCTCCGGGGCATGTGGATTCACTGGAACAAGGCCACCAACCTCTTCCACGCCGAGGAGGTGTCGCGCATCCTGAGCTTCCCCGCGCCCCGCCTCAACGACCTCGTCCGCATCGACATGCGCGACTACGCCCTGTGCTACCAGTTCCCCTCGTCGCCCACGGGCTTCCAGAACTTCGCCATGTGGCCCCTCTTCGCCTGCCTGTCCGTGCCCAACATCGTCGGCGTCGTCGAGGCGGCCATCTCGCCCACGCGCCGCATCATCCTCGTCAGCCACCACCCGGCCATGCTCACCGTCGCCGCCGAGACGCTCCGCTACTGCGTCCGCGTCTACGAGTGGAGCGGCCTCTACGTGCCCGTCGTCCACGCCCGCCACGCCCACGAGCTCGTCCAGGAGCCGGGCCCCTACGTGCTCGGCGTCACCGCCGAGTGCCGCTCCCTCTTCACCGCCCCCGCCGACGCCCTCGTCGTCGACCTCGACCGCAACTTCGTCCTCACCTCGAGCCCGCCCACGGCCCTCTCGCCCGGCCAGCGCAACAAGTTCGTCGCCCGCCTCACCCAGGCCCTCGACGGCGACGTGACCCCCTCGGGCGTCCCCCAGCACCTGCGCTCCGCCTACGGCGGCGGCAAGCTCGTGCCCGCCGGCCAGATCATCGTCATGCGCGGCGAGGTCGAGTCGGTCGAGGACCCCACCTGGTGGAACCAGGATTCCGTCATGGCCGTCATGGACCACGTCTGCGAGAAGCTCGGCCGCAACACCGGCCTCAAGGCCGTCCTCGGCGGCTCCGTCAAGAAGCCCCTCATGACCAAGGTCTCGATGCGCCACCTCAACGAGATCGTCCGCGAGCGGAACCAGTACTCGCGCGACGCCCTCGAGGCCTGGCAGGACTTCATCAACCTCAAGGGTCGCATGGACACGGAGCTCGCCAAGGTCAGCAACCGGAACAACTACCTCGTCGAGGAGCTCGAGAGCTGGAAGCAGCAGTTCCTCAAGTTCCAGTCCTTCGCCGAGCAGCTCACCAAGGAGACGCAGGACCTCAAGGTCAAGATCGAGTCGCACAAGCGCGAGAACCGCCGGCTCACCGGCCTCCTCGACCAGCAAAAGGACGACGGCGCCCGCCTGACCGTCCGCCTGTCCGGCACCGAGAAGCAGCGCGACGACGCGCTCGAGGCCCTCATCCTGCAGCAGGAGATTGCCGAGGAGCTCGAGCGCGAGCGCAAGCGGAACCGGCAGGAGCTCGCCCAGCTGCACCACGCCAACGCGAGCATCTCGCGCCAGCGCGACGAGGCCCGCCGCGTCGTGCTGCACCTGCGCAGCCTCATCGGCGGCCAGAGCCATCACATGGAGCACCTCGCCCAGTCCCTGACCAAGCCCGACGACCTCGCCGCCGCCACCGACGACGAGGGGGCCGCCGCCGACGAGGACGACGAGGAGCGCGCCGCCCGCCGCGCCAGCCACCGGCTCTCGTCGTCGAGCTTCATCGACGTCGCCGACCGCCACCTCAAGGACAAGACGGACGCCATCGCCCACATCGTCCGCAGCATCGCCGACCAGTGCCAGGCCGCCGTCGACAGCCTCCAGCTCGCCCAGGACGCCGAGATGCGATCGCTCCGACGCCAGAGCAACCTGTCCGTCGTCCCGAGCGAGGACGGCGTCGACGACCGCTCCGTCGCCACCTCGGACGCCGGCGACGAGGCCCGCCCCCAGGCCGCCTTCGGACGCGCCTCGAGCATCCCGCCGACGCCCGACCTCGTCCACAACCGGAGCAGCACGGCCATGTCGTTTGCCTCGGCCACGACGACGCCCGAGCGCTCGAGCCAGCAGTTCTCGATGCACCAGGACATACCCACCAAGATCGTCGAGGACGATGAGGAGTTTGAGGAGTGCCGAAGCGACACGGGCGCCGCCCCCAACGAGGCCAGCGTCGTCGCCAAGCACTCCCAGTCGCTCCTCCACCGCCCCTCGGGCGCGAGGATCAGCGCGCTCGGCGGCTCGCGCTGAGAGCTCGACGACGGGCGCGAGGACGCCGGCCCTCTCCGCCGACGCCTGCAGGGAGTGGTTGGTTCCCATCGCGGCGGCGTCGGCTCGCCTCCTGGATGCGCCCCGACCTCGACCCGGTTCGTTCATACCTTCTCCCGCCGTGGATTTTGGCCATGGCTTTGAATATTGGAAAATAAGCAGGGCTCCGTTTCGAGCCGCGCCTACATTTGTTGCCACTTCCTTGACGGAAAAAAGTTTTTTCTTTGTTTGTACACATCTTTCTGTAGCACGAGTTGCTCGTGGTGCGACTGTGTCGGCCGCGACGCTTTGAATTTCTCTCCTGTTTTCCTGCCATCTATGTATGAAGCGGCAGAGTCCCCGTTCCGTGTCCGATTTTTGTTCTTCTCCAAGTTCCGAATCAAGTTGCGTTGGTTAGATGCCGCGGGGAGGAATGTGCACTCTTCCACCCTTCGCCGCCGCCGTTGACTCCGTGTCTCTGTCTAGGTGCCTGTAATACCGTACATCGTCACGTTGCAGCATCGGTGGCCGCTGAAGCATTCTGGAATTACCCAACTACTAGTGCGATGCTCAGGGCGCACAGGTACGTTTACAGGCGTCCAGCGCACTACCAAACCTACGAGGCACTCGAACCAACCGCTGCCGAGCTTCCGGTCTAGCGTCCGTCGGGGCCACGATGGCCCACAGGCACCAGCTAACCCACTGTAAAAAAAAGTACCGCTGGTGCGGTACGCCGGCACCGGATCTATCCAGACCCAGGCGGGGAAAAAGATGGACGGCTTCTCTCTCTCTCCTTCATCATCATCTCCTCTCCCGACGACGATCAAAGATGTCGGACCCCCTGCTCACAACTCTCTGCTCCATCTGCCACGTATCGGAACCAAAGTACAAATGCCCTCGATGCGGCATCCAGACCTGCTCGTTGGGGTGCATCACGAAGCACAAGTCCTGGTCCGAATGCAACGGCGAGCGTGACCCGACCGCGTACGTGCCCAAGTCGAAGCTGCGTACCGTCGGCGGCATCGACCATGACTACAACTTCCTACACGGCCTCGGCTTGTCCGTCGAGCGGGCGGAGCGAGTTCTGGTCAGGGACAAGGGTCTCGTGCAGCCGCAGGAACTGCGTCCGCGGACGGTGGAGCAGACGCAGTGGAAGACGGGTCGCGACGGACGCAAGAGAAAGGTGGCGGTGACCAAGGTGCTCCATGAGTCGAAGGAGAGAAGGTTCGAGCGGTGCCTGGCCCAGAGGCTACGGTTCCTCAACGTGCAAGTGGAATGTGCGCCCACGGGGTTGTCGAGGCAGAAGGAGAACAAGACGACGTTCAATCGCAAGACGGGCATGATCAACTGGCAGGTGGAATGGGTCCTGTGGCACGACGAGCGGTCCCAAGCCGACGAAACGAGGCCGACAGCGGCAAGAGTGCTGTCCAAAGTCCTCGAGGACGTGCCACTGTACTTGGCGTACGAAGCAGCGACGCACGACACCGGCGAACAACCGCGAGGGGCGCGTCGGATCGAGGCTCCTCAGGCCGCCCCGGGCTCGGCGTGGAGCTTCGGCACCGACTCGACACAGGAGCCTTCCACCGGCTGCTGGACATCACACCACGGCGCAGACGTCGGAAGCTGTTGGCCGAGCGAGAGGGACGACAAGCTGCGGAAGCAATTTTCATTCTTTCTCGCAGGCGCCCCGGGGAGGGCTGACCGTCCCAGTACAGTCGCCGCCTTGGACGAAGGGGCTTGTCTGCGGGACATTCTCTCCAACACGCGAGTTCGCGAATTTCCTACCGTCTTCGTGTTGAAGGCGGGCGAATCCGTCCCAGCCGGATTCATCCTGGGGCCCAAGGAATCCATCCCCCGTCGACAATCGGCGACAGCGCGCCATGATGGCCCCGAGACGGGCGCCAACAAGACGCAGAGGCCGGCGAAGCGACGCAAGACGGACGAGGCTGGGTTGGGGGAAGACGAGGCTGGGAGCGGCGGGAACGGTGTCGACGGCGAAAGCAAGGGTGCCATCGCCGCCGGCACCCAAGCCGAGGAGGAGGATGGAGAATTGAAGAGCTCGGATGACGACGACGGCGACGACGGCGACGACGACGATTCTACGAGCAGCTCTGGTTCCGACGGTGATGATGTTGAATCCTCTTAACCCTGACGCTTGCAGCAATCAAAGCGAGACGGCAGCATCGACGGCCAGTGACGCAGAGCACGAGCAGCAGGAGCAGCAGCAGCAGCAGCAGCAGCAGCAGCATCAGGAGGAGGAGGAGGAGGAGGAGGAGGAGGAGAAGAAGGAGAAGCAGGAAGCGCGTGGATGACGGCGTCCTCCAATCGATAATGGCATTCAGAACAAGCCAATGTTCGAGCAAGATTCCGTTCAACATAGGGAGGCCAAGGGAAGGAAAGGGTGTGTGTGCAACGATACCTATTTGTTTTTTTTTGGTGCCCAAATATGGGCTGCCCATTGATGAGGAGGTCGTCCTCGGTATGCTTTGCGGTGTAGTAACAATATTACGTGCAAGTGCTTATGCGGACGCGACGATGGGGGAATCCCATGTTCGTTGGTGTAATGGTAGGCTTTTGCTATGCTGCAGTTGCTGGTCTTGCACCGAATCAGTCCGTATCTGCTCAACTACAGCGCTCTCTGCACTGTACGTGGGGCTGCTTTACGTACCGCGGTACCTACAGTGCCTACAAGTATTATAGCGCCTACAAGTATGCTACTAGGTCCTTGTATGCATGTGCATACCTGTAGCACCTACCAACTTGGAGCAGCGCCTGGCACTGAGCAATCGCCTGCGGGGCCGCAACAGCAGCCTGTGGCAACGCATTCAGCGCTGTACTTGAGCTGTAAGCATTCCTCGACATTCCGCACCTTCGTTCCTCCATCATCCCCAGCGACGATTCTGCACAGGAACCGCACCTCAACCTCTTCCTCTCCCTCCTCCACACCCTCCTTGCTCCTCAAGAGCCAGGCTTGATAGAAAAGGCTCGACCGGCAGCAACCGCCTCGACAGTCGAACACGTCAAGCACCCCCTCCCTCGTCGCCCATCGCCCATCGCCCATCGCCCTCGCCGCGGTGCATGGTCCGTCTCCCTCTCCGCTCGTCACCAAATCGCCATGGTATGATCGGTGCAACGGCCTACCGCTGCCTGCCGTGACGGAACCATGGACGACGCCCCGGCGCCGAGGTTGTCGGACCTGCTGCGGCACCCCGACGACCTCGACAAGATCCCCGCCCTCAAGCTCGAGTTCTCGCGCAAAAAGGGCGCCGTCGACAGCCGGCTGCGCAACGGCCTGCGCGAGCAGCTCGAGACGACCCAGTCGGGCATGACGGGCCTCGGCGACGGCCAAAAGGCGGTCCAGATGATCAAGGACGAGATGATGAGCATCGACCGGCTGTGCTCCGAGTCGCAGATCATGATCAAGGACTTTGCCAGCATCAACCTCGTCTCCCAGGCCCACCGCAACTTCGGCGCCGTCGAGACGATGCGGCGCAACCTCGAGACCTTCAACGACCGGCTGACCATGGTCGACCGCATGCTGCAGCAGGACGACGACGACAAGGAGAACATGCCGAACCTGCTGCGCTGCCACTACGAGCTGACGCAGCTGCGGAACATCCGCGACGACGCCATGGAGCAGATCCAGAGGGCCGAGGACCCGAGCCTCGAGCAGACGCTCGAGGACTACTTCGCCCGCCTCGACGACGCCATCGACTGGTTCGACGAGCACGTCGGCCTGCTCGCCATGAACCTCATCAACCTCGTCGTCGAGGACAACAACGGCCTCGTCGTCCGCTTCGCCGTCGTCATGGAGGCCGAGGAGCGCAGCGACCAGCGCGTCCTCGCCCTGCAGGAGGCCCTCAAGGACCACGAGGAGATGGCCGCCCGCTTCCAGAGCATCACCGACGGCGCCAAGAAGGCGCGCGGCTACAAGGCCAAGTTCATGCAGGCCATCAAGCTCGGCGCCGAGCAGCAGTTCGAGCAGGCCCGCGACGAGTTCCTCGACGACGCCAGCCGCCTCGACAAGATCATGAAGTGGTACTTCAACGACCTCAACGCCGTCAAGGTCGGCATGACGCCCCTCATGCCCAAGCGCTGGCGCATCGCCAAGACGTACGCCGACATCTACCACCAGCTGATGCACGACTTCCTCGTCGGCATCATCGACGGCCCCGACGCCAGCTCGGGCCACACGCTCGAGATCGCCGGCTTCCCCGACAAGTACTACAAGAAGATGGCGAGGATGGGCTTCAAGCAGGAGTCGCTCGTCCCCCACGTCGTCGACAACCGCGAGGCCGAGCTCGTCCGCGACTTCCGCCAGCTCATCATCAAGTTCCTCGACGAGTGGATCGACCGCATCTTCGCCCAGGAGAAGGCCGACTTCGCCGACCGCAACGTCGAGGGCTCCAACCTCGACCAGGACGAGTACGGCTACTTCCGGACCAAGAACCTCGTCGCCCTCTGGCGCATGCTCCGCGAGCAGGTCGAGGCTGGCGCCAACTCGCAGCGCGCCGACGTCGTCGAGGGCGTCATCGACGCCATGTTCCTGCGCCTGCGCACCCGCCAGCAGGCCTGGCAGCGCCTGCTCGAGGACGAGGCCGCCCGCTACGAGGCCGGCAAGGTGCCCGAGCTCGAGGCCTTCCAGGCGCTGCAGGACTGGCTCGTCGCCACGGCCAACGACCAGATCGCCTGCATCGACGACAACGAGGACGAGAACCGGCTCGGCTACCTGTCGAGCTTCTGCCAGAGGTTCGAGCCGCACGTCACGGCCCAGTACCTCGGCCGCGTCGACCAGGAGGTGGCCGCCCTGCGCGACGGATACGTCGACTTCAGCACCTGGTGCATCAACAAGTTTGCCCAACTCATCTTCGCCATCGACTTCAAGGCCGTCATGCCCGACTTCTTCACCCCGCGATGGTACCCCAACACGGCCATGAAGCAGATGGTCGTGACGTTTGAGGAGTACGTCAACGACTACCGCCAAGTCCTGCACCACTCCCTCGTCGACATCTTCACCGAGATCTTCGCCGACGAGCTCCTCGTCCGCTACCTCTCCTCCGTCCGCAACAAGGGCGCCCGCTTCCGTCGCACCGACCCCTTCCGCGACAAGCTCTTCAACGACATCTCGACCGCCTTCGAGTTCTTCAACAACCTCCCCAACCCAGACGTCGCCAACTCCATCAAGCAGACCTGGCGCGCCACCGAGTCCTTTCTCCGCCTCCTCTCGGCCGACAAGGACACCGTCGCCGACGAGTTCGCCGCCTTCAAGACCACCTACTGGGACCTGCAGCTGAGCTGGGTTGAGGCCGTCCTCCGCTCCCGCGACGACTTTGAGCGGAGCATGCTCAACGCCGTCAAGGCCCGGGCCGCTCAGATGGACGTCGTCCGCGGGCCCGAGACCATCATGGGCAAAGTGAAGTGAGAGCCTGCCCTTGCCCCTGTCGTCGATGCTCGTGGCCCTGCTCCCGTCTGCTTGAGTTTCTACTTTTTTTTATGCGTGTGTGAACGAATAGGCAGGGAAGACCTCGAGCGATCCACGTCGCAATAGCCCAGCATGCTGGCACTCAGTCTCCCATTTTCATGTGCCAACAGAAGTACTGCCAATACAGCATGATTAATGGAACTTTCTTGTATTATTGATGAAGATGCCAATGACAGATAATGAATGCCCCCCCCCCCCCCCCCCCCCCCGCGACAACACGCGAGGCATCTGGCTACCTCTCGACTTGCATCCAAGCCATTACTCTCACAACTAGCAAGGGACCGGTCCAGACTGGCAGTGACGGGTAGGGTAATCATGGATAATCATGTCGCAAACCCTGCCCCCTATACATTTTGCTTTAGCCGACGCTCACATAGCTATCAAAACACATGCCGCACGTGTCCGCCTCCACATGCAAATTCGTAGTAGTTGTGCCCATCAACGACAACTTCGTTTCCACATCCGGCCATGCCGAGACGGGACCCCCTCGCTCCCGTCGTTCTCCCCTATGACTGGCTAGCTAAGAAGTTGGCAGCCTATCCGGAATCATTGTCAGCCTCTCGCAATCTCCTTTGCACTCGGATGTAGCTTACCCTCTCCAAATTATAGTCATACTTTTCCAACGCTGCCACGGCATCCTTCCGCGAGTAGCCCATGCCCGTCAGATTCTTGAGGATCGGGTCGTCGTGCTCCCCCGGTTCAGCCAGGGCGGTACCTGGAAGAGGGCCTTTGTCTTTCTTGCCATCACTCTTGGATTTCTCGCTGTTGAAACCGGGTGGGGTGGCTGTGGTTGGCTTGTCGAGGCCCGAAAAGATGGCATCCCAGTCGTGATTGTCGGAGCCTTTCTGAGGGCCATCTCCTGCCATGCCGCTGCCGCTGGCAACGGACTGGGAGGGCACAAAGTCAAAGCTGCTCTCGTTTCCAAAGGCAGTCGACTCGCTCTTTGCTTGACTCGTGGGCGGACTGCTGTCGAAGACGGGATTGAAGTCGTCCCGAGAGATGTTCGCAAAGTCGTCATCCGCCGAGCCCTCTTTTGCGTCCTCCAGGCCATCAAAGTCTTCATCCAGGTCATCGAAAGCTCCCTTCGCCGCTGGCTTCATCGGTCCAGGAGCTGAAACGGCTGGAACAGGAGCAGGAGGGTTAAAAATGTCCTTTACCAGTGGCTTCAATGTCGTCGGGGCCGGAGCAGGCGAACTGAAAATGTCGTTCGCCAGTGGCTTCAAGGTCGTTGGAGCAGGAGCAGCGGAGCTCAATACGTCGTTCGCCAGTGGATTCGACGAGGCCATTGGAGCCGGAGCAGCGGAACCAAACATGTCATTCCCAAATGCTGTCGACTGCGTATCAGCTGCTTTCGAATTGGTCATGGTAGCCGCGGACCGTGGCTGCTCCAAGCTGCGGTCGACTTAGCACAGGACTCTCAGCCATTCCGGACGTTTAGAATCTTACCTCGAAGTCGCAGGCTCCGCCAGCTGGTCGTCTGCGATGGGCACTTTTGCCGCGGCAAAGCCGTCAGTCTTGTCGGTAACTGCAGTCGTACGTCCTTTTCTGCTCGATTTCTTGCCTCCGGATTTCTGCTGGGGGGATGCGGTTGTGAAATCATCATCAAACCCGCCTTGCTCGCTATCCGATTCGCTATCTTCCTCGCGTTCAAGTTCCGAGATTGGCGGAAACTCCGAGTCGAATGTGGCCTGTGTGTTAGAGCCTTCCGCGGCGCTGGAGTCTTTGCTGGATGCGAAGGCGGCAAAAGCATTGTCGAAATCAGTTTTTGCCTTGGCCTGGTCGGTGTTCCTGAATTGTTCAGGTTCATTCACGGCAAGGGTCTCGCCCTGAGAGGCCTTTTGGGCAGTCTCGGCCATGATGGCAGGATAGAAACTCCCGGGAATATTGGTGGGGGTGGCGGGACTCGCAGCCTTGCCCTTCTCGTCTTCATCCTCGGACGTCGTCGGGACACCCATTGTGGCAGGCACACGCGGGCTGGAGTCGCCGAGGTAGGGGATGGGCGTCAAGCTCACAGCCGACCCTTCGGCGCGAGACGCAGGAGGTGACACTTGGCGGGATGACGACAGCGACTCCGTGTGGTCAGGGAAGGGTAGGAAGCTGGAGCTGATCTGCCTTGACTCAGGCGGAGCCGGTGGCTCGGATATTATCGTACCCTGGTGACTCATGTTCGGGGTCGAGGTGGCCGTGTTGGCCGTGTTGTACGATCCCACGCTGGTAGCAGAATTCCCGGTATGCTGCTGCTTGAACACGCCTGTTGGTAGCGGCGGAGTGTTGGACGAGCCGGGAGGCAAGGACGGGCCGAAGACGTCGTCAAAGGACTTGTTGGATACGGACCTCGTGGGCAGGGGAAAGGGGCCGACAACGTCCGCACTCGCCGTGCGCTTGTAAAATGGATTGTTGGCGCTGCTTGTTGACAAGGTCGGGCTCGCGATGTAAGCCGACGATGCATGGGCCGGCGAAGCACTGTCAAGTTGGCGAGAACCTTCGTCGCCCCCCCTGACCGAGCCCTCTGCCTCCGCCTTGAGCTTGTTGCGCTCATTCTCTGTCGTCGCCAGCTGCTTCTTGTTGATGGCGACGAGGCCTTTCTGCTGACGCGCCTCCGACTTGAGCTTCTCAATCTGCGGCTTCAGCTGAGCAATCTCGCCATTGATGACACGGATACGTTCCCTCAGGTCGGCATTCTCCTGCTGATCCGACTGCAATGCCTCGGCCACTTGCCGGTGCTGTGCCTGGGCGTCCCTGTACTCCCCCTCCAAGGCCATGCATTCGCCTTGGAGCCTCTGGGTATCGGCTCGAGACTTCCGCAGCTGCTCCTCGAGGGCCCGGGCGTCGGCGGCCTCCTTTTCGTACAGGGTCCGAAGCTGCGCCAGCCTCTGCTCAAAGTTCTTTTTCTGCGAGCTTGTTTGATTAAATTCGTTCTGGGTGACGGTCCTCTTGCCTTGGACGTCCTGCATCTCCTTGGACAGCGAGCCGATCTGGTTCGAAAGATTTGCGAGCTCGGTGGTCTCGCCCGTTATCCGCTGGCTCGACTCGGGGTCGTGGTCGTCCAAAAGATCCTCGGCCTGCGCTTGCTTGGGACCATCGCCGGTCGGCTGGGCGGAGAGGCCCTTGCCGAAAGACGAGGATGGAACGAACGGCTTGAATGCCGAGTTGGAGGCTGCGCTCCTGATGGGAGATGACGGCGACAAGACAGCCGAGCCTCCCGCGAACGGGTCGTTGGCGTTGGAACCTCCCGTGGACATGGGTGCCTGGGCCGGAGCGGCCGTCATCGGGTTGGGCGCCGACGAGTCGAGGCCGAACAAGTCATCGAGGGCCGATGACGGCTGAGGCGGAGGAGGCTGCGTCGCAGGCGGCGGGTCAAAGGCAGACGTCGGGGCCGGCGCACGCGCCTGGTTGCGCATGCTGGGTGGGATGAGGTTGGCCGGCAGAGCGGCGGGCAACGCGGCCGATCGCCCGCTACGCTGCTGTCGAATCAGGTACATGGCGACGGCGAAGCCATCCGAGGTGAGCTGGCCTTGGCTGTTGAAATCTGCGAGGTCCCAGATCTGCGCCAGTGCCTCCTCGGACAGGTTGGACTGGCTGAAGAAGGGCACGGCCTCGTCTCCGGTGATGTATCCTTTCTTCGTCTTGTCCAAGGTGGCGTAGATCTGATCAAAGCGCTCCTTGTCGGCCGGCGTGACGGCCCAGTCGCCCGCGGCCGGTCCGGTGGTTTGGGGGGCCAAGAGGGAAGCCCGCCCGTGGGGACTGTTGGTGCGAGCCTGGGCCGTGCCGCTCATCTGCCTAGGGATGGCGGAAAGGCCGGTGCTGTTGGGCGACTGCCGAGGGCCCGAGACGGACGCACGCTGCGTCGCGGCTTCGTACAGGCCAGCGGGTAGGACGTTGGGTAGGGTGCGGAGAGCGCCCGTCTTCATCGAGGTGAGCAGGTGCATGGCGATGATGAACTCGGGCTGAACCAGGGCGCCACGCTGCTCGGTATCAGCCAAGGCCCATATCCTGCCGAGCGTCTCGTTTGGCAAGCCGGACTTGTCAAAGATTTGTCGAGCCTGGTCACCCGCGAGCATGTTGCCCTGCAAAGGCTGTCGTTCGAACAGGGCCGAATACTGGGCAACCTTGTCCGGGGTCAGGGCGGGAATTCGGACGGCACCACCAGTGCCCTGGGCTTGTATAGGCGACGACCCCAAGGGTGACGTCGAGGCCGCCGGGGCGGCGGCGGTGTGGATGCCGTCAAATCGAGGCAGGGGGGCCGGCTTGAGCGCCAAATCGGCCCTCGGTTCACGGCCGGCTTGGGCATGGCCGATGAGGCGCAGGACGACGCCAAAGCCGGTCGGCGTCAGGAACCCGCGGTTCTCCTTGTCGGCGATCTGCCAGATCTAGACGGGACGACCGTTCAGTGGGATGGCGCGCCGGTGACGTGGTGAGGGTTGCCTACCTCTCCTAGCACACGCGAGTCGAGCCTCGTCTTGTCGAAGAAGCTCACGGCGGCATCGCCCGTGACGACTCGGAGATTCTCGGGGTCAGCTTGCTTGAAGAGGTCACCGTACACTCGCTTCTCCTCGGGCGTCAGGTTGAGATTGAGCGAAGCTTGATGCTATCAGTCACGGTCACGGTCACAGGTGGCTTCGACGAGAAGGAGGACAAGTGGCGGGAGGCAAAATACCAGAATCAGCGCCCGTGTCCGTAGACATGATATATCATGCGGGGGAAGGCTCGGTTCCCGGCCAGCTCAGGTCAGTCGATGGACGCGTGCAATGTGACTGGGGTTCAGGGGAGCCGGCGGCAGCGAGCGAGTTGATGGTGGCAGGAGACGAAGCAACGTTTTGCTGAGGGATGAGCAGGCTGCCGCACCACGACGAGTTGCGTGCAAGTAGACGGACAAGTGAACGCTCCCGAAGCGGCTATCAAGACGTTCCACACCACAAGGGATGGGAGCACGACGGCAGGTGGATGGGACGAGGAGGGGAGTCGGTCGACTTGGGCGGTGTTGGAAGGATGATGAGCTGTTGGAGGCTGGTGTTGGCCATGTTGGAGCCCATGCGAGCAGGCGTTGTGATTGGCGCGGCTAGCGGTGACGTGCCTGTGGCTCAGCTCAGCGGGCAAACAAGCTGGCCAGCATACAGTACAAGTACAACGGACTGTGCTTACGGAGTAGTGCAGTGAGTGGTACTTATGTACAAGGTCGGTGGTCTCGAGGAGGAGCAGGAACAGGCGAGCTCGTCTACAGTACAGGTGCACTCTACTGGCACTAGAGGGTACCAACCAAGTACTAGCAGGTACCTATTCCATACCTAGCCGAGCCGTCCATGGTGCGTGTGCTGAATTTAGTATAGGTCCGTCCACAGCCGTTACAGAGCACGTACGTGTCGAGTACCAGAGACGTACCGCCTGCAGCTCCCCTGCCTTTTTTGTTTTGAAGGAACCTACGGCAGATGGTCAGTGTACAGTACATGTATTTACATGTACTTTTAGTACTATACTGTATCGCTGTTTATCTGCTACGGTTACCTACCACAGTACTCCGTAGGTACAGCACCCCTACTATTAATAATACACGGAAGTACGGAGTACAATACATGTACTGTACGGAGTACTGTAGTTGTGTACTTAATTCCCTGTACTAGCTAGGTACTATTCAAGGTACTTGATGCAGCACGAGCTATATGAATCCAACAGACAATTTACGCTGGAATACTCCGTACTCCGCACCACGACCTCAGTGTGTCTACAGAGAACTCAAGTAAGTACAAGTACATTGTACATGCATGTCGACCATTTGCAGCAGTGCATCGAAGGTGAGCAGCACATAGCATATGTACCTAGGTAGAGGTAATCATGGTAGAACCTAACAGCGTACTAAGTTTCCACGATCATCTTGGTTGTATTATACGGAGTACCTAGGTAGTCCTTGGTGGCCTCTACCAACCCGCTGTGGCTACCTCCTGGCGCGGTTGTTGCAGAGCTATTATCAGGCAATCGTCGTGCTGGACTCCACACAGAGTACGGAGTTCCTGTGCTAATAATATAGCAGGGTGATGTACTTGCAAGTACACTGCATGTCTCGAGGGGCCGGACCCGTCGGCGTCACGTCACTCGGCGGTGCCAAGTGGCTTGCCTGTCACAAATCCGTCGCACATGGAAGCTTCACGCAAATTCGGCCACCCAACTCCTAGCAACCCCGCCCAAGGCGAACTAATAGGCACTCGTCCACGCAAGTACATTAATCATCCTGTCGACCTTCCCGCCTTGTCCTCGCTGCGGGATATCGTCTCTCGACCCCCGCCCTTTCCGTCGATGCCGCTTCTCGCCCTTGCACCCCGCGCCTCCTCCTACCTCGCCTCCGCCTCCAGAACGGCTCCGTCGCGAATAGCTTCACTGACCCGCCACCTGTCGGCATCTTCTTCGTCCGCCATGGCCCCCATCACCAAGGAAACGGACTACCTCGTCCTCGGAGGCGGCAGCGGCGGCCTCGGCTCGGCTCGCATGGCCAGCGCCAAGTTTGGTGCCAAGGCGATGATTGTCGAGGCCAATCGGCTCGGCGGAACCTGCGTCAACGTCGGGTACGGCATCCCTCGGCCTGCGCCTCCCCCCGTGGCCGTCGGCACAGCTGACAGAGGTCTCCCCCAGGTGTGTGCCCAAGAAGATCACGTACCACGCCGCCGCCATCGCCGAAACGCTCCACGAGGCCACGGCCTACGGCTTCTCCGTCGAGGAGTCGGCGCCCTTTGACTGGACGACGTTCAAGACGAAGCGGGACGCGTACATCGAGCGGCTCAACGGAATCTACGCGCGCAACCTCGACAACGACAAGGTCGAATACCTTCACGGCTGGGGCCGGCTGCTGTCCAAGAACCAGGCCGAGGTGACGCTCGACGACGGCTCCAAGGTGCTCGTCAACGCGAAGAAGATCCTCATCGCCGTCGGAGGCCGGCCCAACCCGCCGCCCAAGATCCCCGGCGCCGAGCTCGGCATCAACAGCGACGGCTTCTTCGAGATTGAGAAGCAGCCCAAGAAGGTGGCCATCATCGGAGCCGGCTACATCGCCGTCGAGTTCGCCGGCATGTTCAACACGCTCGGGACCGAGACCCATCTCTTCATCAGGCACGACACCTTCCTGCGCAACTTTGATCCCATGATCCAGGAGACGGTCACCAAGGAGTACGAGCGGCTGGGCGTGAAGCTGCACAAGAGGTCCAACGCGACGAGGGTGGAAAGGGACGCCGACGGCAAGCTCACCGTCACCTACAAGGATGACGCCGGCCGCGAGAGTTCCGTGTCCGAGGTCGACACGCTGATCTGGGCCATCGGCCGAAGGCCCGAAACCCGTGGCATCGGCCTGGAGGAGGCGGGCGTCAAGCTGAGCGACAAGGGCTACGTCGTCGTCGACGAGTTCCAGAACAGCAGCGTCGACAACATCTACGCGCTCGGCGACGTGACGGGCCAGGTGGAGCTGACGCCCGTCGCCATCGCCGCCGGCAGGAAGCTCGCCAATCGACTCTTCGGGCCGTCGCAGTTCTCCACGGCCAAGCTCGACTACAACTGCATCCCGTCCGTCGTCTTTGCCCACCCCGAGGTCGGCAGCATCGGCCTGTCGGAGCCGCAGGCGGTGGAAAAGTACGGCAAGGACAAGGTCAAGGTGTACAAGACGAGCTTTACGGCGCTGTACTACTCCATGATGAACCCGGAGCAGAAAGGCCCGACAAACTACAAGCTCATCGTCACCGGCCCGGAGGAGAAGGTCGTCGGCCTGCACATCATGGGCGCGGGCAGCGGTGAGATGCTGCAGGGGTTTGGCGTCGCCATCAAGATGGGCGCCACCAAGGCCGACTTTGACAGCTGCGTGGCCATCCACCCCACGAGCGCCGAGGAGCTGGTGACGCTGAAATAGGCAAAATAAAGCGACATGCATCGCCTGCGCGAGATGGCGGATGCAACGAGGGCGAGGGACGGAGAGTGCTTGAGGGACGTAGCGTATGGCACACGAGACTATTGCTGCTCGCTCCCCCATGCGACCAAACGAGGTGCCGGTGCTTGTATGCTTGGCTTCCAACGGTGCAGAGCAGGGACGTGTTGGTCACGTGCGAGTATACAGGCCCTCAATCGATGACAATATTGTACAGTATGGAGTAATTACGGAGTACATGTACACGAAATGCACAATTGGCCCGTTCCAGTACTGTACATTTACAGCGCAAATACATGCGGCTGCGGGCTCCGTAGTGTCATAGTCACCATTTCGCTGGCCGCCGCCTGACGTGTGACGATGATTCGATGGCATCGAGGCCAGTGCCAAGTCGATCGATCGCACGACTATATTTAGCAACGAGATCGATGAGAAAAAAATCCCTTGCACTCCTGTATCAGTATTAAAAGGCACCACAAGCACGTCGCCTGCATGGCAAGGGGTCCGAGGTCGCCAACGTGGATCAAGGGCGCGATGCCAGTGCTTTCGGTGCCTGCAAGAAAATTACTTTGCATGACATGCGCGGAGAACACGGTAGGTGTATGCTAGGTTCCTAAGTACTTAGTTGTAGGTTACCTAAGTAGGTACTGTAGGTAAGTACTTGCACCTACATGTCAAAACTCCATAGGTGTACTCCGTACCCAGCACGAAGCAGTCAGTAATACTGTACATGTAATTGCACTCCATACAATGTGCAATTACAGTACTTGCATGTACGGGTATCAGTATATGTGCGGAGCACTCAGCAGTATGTACAAGTGCAGGTAGGTACTACATAGGTATGCATATAAGTACATGTGCCTGCGGCAGCACGCAGGCTGCACCTGACTGGCTGGCTGCATCAAGTACTTCAGTACTCCGAGTTCCGTACTCCGTACACCACAAGCACTTACGATGAATCTGCGCCACCTACGCCATACAACTGCTAGCTTGATGTCGTCGCTAATGCATATACTTTTCCGCACGGAGGTTGCCACACAAGGTGGTTTATCTCAGGCTTGCCGTACTCCGTATAAATACTGAAATACTGAAATCCTGGAATCCTGGAATCCTGGACCCTGGAAGTGGAGCTTTTGCGACAAATATCGCACCCTGTACTCGGTACCGATCAAAAGCTCCCAGGGGTGAGGGACTGGGAATATTTGTATCCCCCGAGAAAGAGACGGAACGGCAAACGCCCGTCCAATGATGCTGCATGCCACAAAAGCAGCGGATGAAAAGGGTCGGATCAAGGGCCAGGTTGGTGCAAACGGCTTGTCTCAGATTTCGCTCTGCGCAGAGGCCACGCTCGCACCGTTGCTCCGCATACTCTGTCCGCACCATGGCATGGCCATTGCCTGGCAGACGGCCAGGGCGTGACGGATCCTGCACCGGCCACGTTGGCCTCGTTTCATGGAGCCGAGATTCTTCAGCGGCAAGTCAAACCCTTTTCTGCTCGGGTCCGGTTCTGCCGTCACGAATACGAGTACGCTCACGAAGGAGCAGCGCCGGTGTGACAATGAATTAAATGGTCTCGACCTGGACGTAATCAGCGAAGAGGCAGTCGCGCGACCCTGCATTCTCTTCATCGTCGGAGTGCCGAAAATCAAGCAGCTGTCACTCTTTGACGACCGAAGGATCGGATGCTAGGTATTGAACAAATGCATCCCTTTGACGGCCGAATGGCCACCGGTGCCGCAGAGTAGAGGGATTCATGACGACAACGACGGCGCCATGGAGGGTATTGCCTCGTCATGCTCCATACCTGCAACGCTCCATGGCTGCATTTTCCACAAGCACTGCTGGCACGAGTGGTGACGACGAACCGGCACAAATGCGAGCTGGCCGACGAAGCGGAAATGAGCAGGCCCTGAAACCCTCTCCCCCCCCCCTTCGCCTGGACCGACGTCGTTGGTCGCCCACGAATGCTGCGAGACAAAACAAGAAAAAAATAAGAGTTCGTTCGTTCCAGTAATCACGAGGTGATAAAAAAAAAGGCCCGTGGTAGGCCTATGGTACGCTTGTGGTAGGCCTGTGGTAGGCTGGTGGACTGTGGTTCCTCGGCTTCCAGGCTTCCGTGCCCCTGACTGGCTGGAGCTTGGCGCTGTCTGGGTGGTGTGGCCTGCGGCCTCTGCCTACGTCATAGTGTGCTGTGCCTCCTCTCCCGGGCCCACACCTCGCTGGAGGTGGGAGCAAGGTACCCATGATCACGTCTACCGTCCAATACAATGCTCTCCTCGACAGCCTCTCGTGCCTTTGTGCCCTCTGCCTCTGCCGACTCGCCGCCTCTCCGCCCACAGTCAGCTCAACAAGCGTGCACGCCCCTGCTTCTCCCGCCTCGCCACGGCCTCCCTCGACCGTCACGGATGCGGAATAGGGTCTGTCTTGATTGATCGGCCTGCATGCTGCGTCGTCCGTGAGCCGATGGTGACTGCCGTTCGACTGCATCGACCCAGCACCTTCGTTCACCGACTGCATCTCGCCACCAAGAGTGATTAATCCCCTCCCCTCCACCAGGGCCGTCCGTCACCCTCCGGAACGCCCTCGGAGATCCCTCTCTCTCTCTCTCGTCCCATCTTCCCTTGACCTTTTCCCCTCGCCTTTTCCTGCACAACCGCCGCGGCTCCTCGGAGGGAAACAAGAGCCGCTTGTCTGGCCGTTCGCCTACTCTACAGGCGCCCGGACGCCCACGGGACGTGAAGCGAAGCTTGGCCCGTAGCTGTTCACCATCGTCCTCCGGGTATGCCGTGCCTTCATTCGCATCTATCCCCCCCCCCCTTGCCGGTTACACCGGCGGCAACGCAACGATTGGGAACGGACATCCGCTGACGAAGCAAGCCGAGGTGGAGCAGAGCAGGCCCGAGTCTTCATGCCCCTTCTCTGCCCGGTCGATGCGGCATCAAACCCTGCCTGCGTGCCTGCCTGCGTGTCCCGCTTGCCTCCCGATACTTGACGACATCCAACGGAAAAGGCACCACGTCGAGGCATGCCAAGGACCATTCTCCAAGAGGAGGCCAGACGGACGTCGCCTTCAGCGTCACCCTCAAAGGTGACGGCAACGTCTATTCCTAGATCGACGCTCACATCCGCATCCACGTCGGCGCTTGCTTCCTTCTCCGCCCGTCTACTGGAGCTTCCGATCCTCGTGCTCCCCGGGCCGGCCGACGAGGCACCACGGCCCCCCCAAGTCGCCCCCTCGAGCCAGCCACCCGCGAGCTATGGATGTGCAGCAGTAGATCTCGAAGCCGATCTCGAAGCCAAAGCAGCCGAAGCATCGATTTCGCATGCGCCCGGCAAGATGTCGCGACGAGCATCCTGCCACTCCACCACTCCGCCCGCCGGATGGACTTCCCCGGCATCGGGCCCCTCCCAGGCGAAAGGGGACGGGGAAGCCGCTGCCACCGCTGCACCAGCCGCCCCCCCTCCCCTGGCCACTTCGCAGCAGCAGCTCAACGAGTATCGCGAGCGGCTGGCGCGGGATCTGGAAATACGTGAGCTCTCCGCCATGGGCATGCTCGCGTCGCCGCCAGACAAGACGCGCATCTCGCCCATCCTCGAGGAGGCGGTCCGCCACCAACCTCGACGCCCGTCCGTCACCACTTCGACCACCACCTCGACCACCACGTCCACCGAATCCGCCAAGACTGTTCGCGGCGGCACCACGCCAGGCTCCGTCGTCGGTACGCCGTCGTATCCATTCCCTCGAATGACCAACCCCGGATTCTCCCCTTCCTCGCTGCACAAGTTCCTACCGCTGCCCGCCGGCATCCCTCGGACGTCGCACGCCGGTGCCGTGGAGAACCGCGCCGTCATGGACAAGGTTCTCTCGGACAACTCGACGCCGGCCTCCAACTGCACCTTTGGTCCCTTGGGCGTGTCGCGCCATCAGGATACCTTCGACTCGCCCGTCCCGAACCTCTACGACTTATCCCTCATGCTTGGCGCCGAGCCTGGCCTGGATGCCTGGTGGGGCACTGTCGTTCAGATATTGAAGGATGTCTACAAGGCCGAGCGCGCAACGCTGGCCGTTCCGGCCGACACCACCGACATTGAAAACGTGCCGTGGGGCCAGAAGGCGACGTACAATGAGCACCAGCAGGACGATCTGAGCCTTGGCTACATGGCCAAGGGAAGCAGCGTCGTCCAGGGCAGCGACCAGGCCATCTCGGACATGTCCGTCCGTGCCGAATTCACACCGGGGCCGAGAACGCCAACGCGGCCTGGCCTGGCCAGCCGTCATTCCTTCACGGCCTACGAGGAGAACAAGGAGCGAGCGCAGCACCAGACACCCAGCTCCGCCCGAAGACCGACGGGCTTGACGAGAAGCAAGACGCTATTCTCGTCCGTCCGGTCCGCCCACGCCGCAGGTAGTCACTACATCAAGCTGAACAAGGATGCTTTGGAGGAGCACGATGCCGCCGAGCGCAAGCGACGACATGTCCCCGGTTGGGAGGCTCCCGTGGCCGCCGGCTCTGAGCCCCAGGGCCGCATCTTGTCCGTCCTTCAGGCTCTCGACTTCGAGGCCGATCCTCTCATCGACCATGCGGGAATCATGCGAATACTTCAACGGGGGCGGCCCGTCGCTCTGACCAGGAGTTACCCATATCTTCCCACCACCACGAGCCAGGAGAATGACCAGCCGACGGAAGAAAAGCCGGATTCGAGACCGGGCAGCGCAGAAGCGGCCAAGCGACCCGCGAGGCGGCCATCCGACGCCGCTTCCACCTTCTCGTCCATGTTTGCCAGCCCGTCTCGCGGGAATGCAATATCGATGGCTTCGCACCTTGACGAAGAAGAGCCGAGGCCTCGCACCCCAAGGTACGAAGAGTACGAGCAGGCACCGCCGTCCCCCTGGTCGCAGTCGCCCGCTCCCTCGCCGGCGGTGCGAGCCGATCCCAAGGAGAACCCGTTCTTCACAGATGCCATGGTCGACGAGGATTCCTTCAACCCCGGTTCGGCCCCGGCAAGCTACTCCGGCATGCGACCGCCGGAAGCCATCGGCGTCGACAACTCGTGGACCGTGCTGCACATACCGCTGACGCATGTGCTCCTCTCGAGGCCAGCGCAGCCCTTCAAGCCGAACGCTACAACCAGGGGTCTACGCCCCCAGCCTCGGAGCAAGGACGGCGGAAGTGGCGACGACAGAGAGCTCTGCGATCTGGACCGCCTGACACCGGAGCTTTCGCGGAAGCAGAAGCCGGCCCCCATTGCCATCTTGTCCATTCTGAGTCCCATGATACCATACCCGTCCAAGCTCAGGCACTCTCTCGAACACCTCGCGCCACATCTAGCCACCTCGTTCTCCCTGTGCCGATATTATAGCAATCTGGAGACCGAACTTGCTGGCATGCAGCGGAAACGGCCGCCCACGGCCGGCTTCGGCGCCGTCGCACCCCACGCCAGGCACGACAACAAGATACCCTACTTGGCGCCGAGAGAAGTTCTGCTGCAGCAGCCCCCGTGCGGAAGCATCACGAGTCCGAGCGAAAATTCTGGCATCTCGAAGAGTGCCACAGGCTCCCCGATCGGGACCCCTAGGTGGGAGAACGAATCTCTCAATCAAATCGTCGACAAGAAACCGCCGGCCGGCAGCCCGGCGGCAGCCTCTCAGCCATCCGAAAACTACTTCAGCAGCCAGCGGAGAGCGCCCTCCTCGGCGCGACAGGAATCCCGTGGTCCGGCAATGCAGGTGGCACGGGCTGGGTCCAAGGACAACCCTCCGGGGGACGCAAGGCAGCTTTTCTCGTCGCCTCCTAAGCCTTCGCAGAGTCCCCTCGCCGCCGAGCACGTCTCCGACATGTTGGGTCTCGAGTTTAACGAGAGGACGGCGCAGGCGTGGGAGGACTTCGTTGCGAATGGCGCAAGCGACCGAGACGCCGACGTGCCCGGGGAGGATGGAACGACGAAGCGGGAACACAAGGCAGGAGACGGTGAGAGACCCGATCCCCCCTTGCGCCCGGTGCATGCCCATAGCGAGCTGCACAGCTATGGAGCGGACTTTGCCTCGTCTTTCCAGTCGCTGCCCCCGAGCTCGAGTCTGGGTCGACAGGTGCCGCAGACACCATCGGCGCCGCCACGCACCGGTTCCCTGGCTACCCTAGGGACCGACATGCCACCTCCCTCCGATAAGCTCAAGGGTTTGATCCTAGACTCGTTGCCCGCCCACGTCTTTGTGTCTTTGCCGCAGACCGGCGAGACTGTGTGGGTGAACAGTCGATTTCTGTCGTACCGCGGCCAGACCGTCTCGGATCTGTCGAGAGACCCCTGGGGCAGCGTGCACCCGGACGATCGCGATGGATACCTCAAGGCCTGGGGCCACTCGCTTCGAACCGGAGAGCAGTTCTCGAGGTCGGTGCGCATAAAGAGGTTTGATGGCCAATACCGATGGTTCTACGCCAGGGCGGTCGCATCCAAGGACAAGAGAGGCGTCATCATGCAGTTCCTTGGCTCCTACATGGACATTCACGAACAGCACATCGCAGAGCTGCGGGCGGCCCGTCAAGAGGAGATTGAGGCGTCCGAGGCCAAGCATCGACTGCTGGCCAATCTCATTCCGCAGATCATCTTCACCGCCACCGAGGACGACGGTATCACCTTTGCCAACGAGCAGTGGCTTTCGTACACGGGGCAGAAGTTTGAGGCCGCGCTGGGCCTGGGATTCATGGATTATGTTCATCCGGACGACCTGGAAAAGTGCTGCATCCCGACGGACCGAGGCCGTGAATTGTCGAGAAATCCCGATGCTGAATGGATGAATGGATCCAGCTCGTCCGCTGCCTCGTCCACGTCCGGCACCGCCAAGGGTGCAAAGTCCCCCGCGCCTCCGGAAACAGGCTTGTCGTGCAGTCGTTCGGCGTTGTCACGAAATGGCAGCTCCGAAACGGAGGCGAGCCAGGAGCTGTCGTCGACCGACCTCACGGAGCTGGCGAGGAAAGGCATCATCAAGGTGACGACCGACACCAGCGGCAGGCTCTCGTACACGACCGAGGTTCGCCTGCGCTCGAAGACTGGCGAGTACCGCTGGCATCTCATCCGCTGCGTTCAGATTGATACCATCGACTTTGGCCGCGGCGCGAGCTCCTACTTCGGCTCGGCCACGGACATTAACGACCACAAAATCTTGGAAACGAAGCTCAAGGAGGCGATGGAGTCGAAAAGCAGGTTCTTGAGCAACATGTCACACGAAATCAGAACGCCCTTGATCGGCATCTCGGGCATGGTCAGCTTCCTGCAAGATTCGACGCTCGACGAGGAGCAGCGTGACTACACCAACACGATCCAAACGAGCGCCAACAGTTTGATCATGATCATCAACGACATCCTAGACCTATCCAAGGTCGACGCCGGCATGATGAAACTGAAGCACGAATGGTTCCACACTCGATCCCTGATCGAGGACGTCAACGAACTGGTCTCGACCATGGCCATCGCCAAGCGCCTGGAGCTGAACTATCTTGTCGACGCGGATGTGCCGGCCTGGGTCAAGGGTGACAAGGTTCGCATCCGCCAGGTTTTGCTCAACGTCATCGGCAACGCCATCAAGTTTACCACCGAGGGAGAGGTGTTTAGTCGATGCCGAGTTTGTAGCGATGACCCCTCGGAGAAAGACGGCTCGACCATCAAGCTTCAGTTTGCCATCACCGACACCGGTCGGGGTTTCTCCAAGGAAGAAGCGGAGCTCATATTTAAGCCGTTTAGCCAAATCGATGGCAGCAGCACTCGACAGCATGGCGGGAGCGGGTTGGGTCTCGTGATTTCCAGGCAACTGGTTGAACTTCACGGCGGCACCATGGAGGGCAGGGCGGAGCTGGGGAAAGGTTCGACGTTTACCTTTACGGCCCGGTTCGCGCTGCCAACCGCAAGCGACCAGCCAACCCTGCCCGAAAGTCCGGGGGCTTCCAAGCCGGCCGAGTCCCACCACGCTGCATCTGTCATCGTTTCGGCGACAGGAAGGTCTCCGCCTGCTCCGGGACGGCATCTCGATGCCAAGGCTGACGATGGCACGGCCGGTGCCTTCTATGCTCCGCCTGGCACCGTGTCGACCGGCTGCCCGGAACCCGCATTCCATGCAAGCAGACCGCACGTTGCGGACCGGGCTTCGGCAACGTCGGTGAATCAGGAACTTGCTCGTATCAGCGAGGCAGCCAAGGCGAGCGGGCAGGACCTTTTCCAGATGAGACTGGACATTGAGCACGAGGGAGCGCCCATGGATCAGGCAGCATTTTCGGGAAACGTCGGCCAGCCGTCGTCAGAGTTCTGGCCACCCATGTACTCGATCCTGATCATATGTCCACAATACCACAGTCGCGAGGCGACAACCCAGCATATCGAAATGACGCTACCCAAGGAGGTGCCGCATCAGATAACAGCACTGGCGTCGGTTGAGGAAGCGCGGAGCTATGTTGGCGGCGGCGATGCCATCCAATTCACGCACATCGTGCTCAACCTTTCTTCTGCCGAGGCCATCATTGACGTCATGGATCAGATAACCAAGTCGCAGACGGTCGACAGTACCACCATCCTCATCCTTTCCGACTCGATGCAGCGCCAAGCCGTGATCAAGCTCGCGGCGCAGACGAAGTACAGCCGGCTGTTTACGGACAACCTGGTGACCTTTATCTACAAACCAGTCAAGCCGTCACGCTTTGCCGTCATCTTCGACCCGGATAAGGTGCGGGAGCTGAGTACGGATCGGAATCGAACGACGGCGCAAAAGATGGTGGAGAACCAGAAGGCGAGCTATCAAGAGATTGGGCGACGCATGGGCAACAAGGGGTACAGGGTGTTGTTGGTGGAAGACAACCCGGTCAACCAAAAGGTGCTCATGAAGTACCTCAAGAAGATTGGCGTCGACGTGGACGTTGCGATTGACGGCGTCGAGTGCACTGACAAGGTCCTCTCGAAGCCGCACAACCATTACTCTCTCATCCTGGTAAGTCTCGACGCATCCCCTATCCGGGACAATAGCTGATGCGGCACAAAGTGCGACCTTCACATGCCACGCAAGGATGGCTATCAAGCTTGCCGAGAGATTCGCCAGTGGGAGATGGCCGGTGAGGTCGCGGCGATGCCCATCATCGCGCTCTCCGCCAACGTCATGTCTGACGTACAAGACAAGTGCATAGCTGCGGGGTTCAGCGACTATGTTACGAAGCCGGTCGATTTCATCGATCTCAGCAGGGCCATGGCAAAATTCTTCTGACGGCCAGGCAGAGGAAGGTAGAGCATGGCATTGGATTCTTAATCCTGGCGCAATTGTCACTTGCGCATACTACCTATGCATCTCGTTGGGCGAGAGCGAGGAGTGCCAGCCTTGGTTCGATTGTTCTTAATACTCTGAATTATTCCCCCCTTTGTTCTTGTGCTCTTGGCGGCACACGAACCAACGTTCCCATCCGGATCGGCCAAGGAAGCAAGCGCACTTCTCGGAGCGCGTCCGCGACGCGGGATCGGGAAAGTTCATCTGTTTCGCCCTCGGCAGCGGAAAGACAAAGCTTCGCTATGTATTAAACCTGTCGGCTACCACTCACCTTTGGTAGAGGGCGCCCTCCTTGTTTCTGCTTGCTCTTTGCGCGATACCCACCATTGGAGGGAAATCAAACGATGTTCTAAAAAGGAGATACCCCGCAAGAAAGGTCATATGCCTGAGGTTGCATGAACGGTTGGGGTTTGTCGAGAGACGGGAGGTGAGCAAGACGGACGTGTATTTCATTTGCATTGCGACGCGGAGGGCTTTGCCCCCTAATATTTTGCGACCAAAAAACGAATTGTTCTTCTCTGCCGTTGTATGGCAGGCGGTCCCTCTGCCTGTGAGTGTATGGGTATTTTGCGGCGCGCTGTTTGCACCGTCGATCTCGCCACAAGCACATGCTGCCTATCTTGTTTGACAAGAGCCCGGCCAACGAGGGCAGTGTCAGGCATCGTCACTGTGACGTGCCTTGGTGACAGGTCCGTTCAGAGCGGGTGGAAGGTCTCGGCTGCTTAATCTGCCGACCCTGGCGCCCTGAAAGGAGACTGCCAGTTGATGAAGACGTTGTGTTATTTCGGCGCAGTATCCTTCCTTTGCAAGGTCGCCCCTGAGAGCCTGATGCAATTCCACAGGAAGCAGCAGGCGATTGTCGGGTATTGGGATGAGGCAGATGATGAGACGCCGGGTAGTTGTAATATATATCTTCCAGAGCTAGCGACTCAATATACGCTCCCTCGGATACTTCGATCTTGGCGCTCGGCCTCGTTCAAGTCGTCCATCTCGGTGTGCTCAGCTGCGGCCGGCGGCGGCGCGTCTCCGAGACGGTTGGCGAAGCGGTTGGCGACAACGTCATCGGTGTGCTTGTCGACGTAGTGGGACGGCGGATGCCGGCGATTGCCATCTTCGGACATGTCTGTGTCGCTGCCGGCAAGGGAGGTGTGGCCCGAGTAGGTCCCCCCAAAGTCGCGGCCGACGTGCAGGTGTTGTGACTGGAGGGTGCCGATGCGCTTTTCTGCAGCGGCGGTGTTGAAGGCTGGCGTGCCGTCGGGTGAGGAGGGCAACACTTTGTGGGAGTGCGGAACAGCGACGTCCATTGCATCGGCGAGGACGGGGGGTCCGTCACCGTCACGGTCCTCTGCACTCATACCAGGATGCCATTGCTGGTTCTGCGTCTGCGATTGCGACCGTGATTGTGGCTGCCCGCCGGCGGCGACCGAAATCGAGCCGCTGGTCGCGACGGTCGGTTCGTCACTGCGCTCCGTGTCTTGTTCCCGCAGGGGCTCTAGGTCAGGCCGCTTGTTGTAGTGGCTCGTGTGGTTGCAGCCGTTGGGGCAGCCGCCCCAGCGACGGGCAGGCATGGCAGTCGTCGTTCTGGCACGATCCAGCTTGGCCTCCTCTTTGCCGTCCTTGACGGCGGCGCGATCGTGATGCAGCTCGGACCAGGTGCGCAGGTTGTTCTCGAGCAAATACTTGCCGTTCTCCTGCTTTCGCATGATGAGGAACTCGCAGTGGTCGACGTTGCGGAGATCCTCAAAGTACTCGACGGTAAAGTGGTACCACTTCATGAGGAAGACGCGGGACATGAGACCGTGTGTTACTGCGCGCATCAGACACAACCGCTCGACGGAGGCTCGGCATGACGCATACGTACCGAGCACGCAGACGCTGGCGAAGTCGTCCTCGCCAAACTGCCGCCAGAGGCTCTCGTTGAAGCCGCTCACGCGGTCGTAGGCATCGGCGGCGCTCTCGCCGTTGGGGATGCGGTAGAAGAAGTGACCGTAGTCGGCCCGCTCTTGCCACATGCGCTCCATCTCGGCGCTGCAGGGCTGGAAGTTGCCAAAGTCCTGCTCGCGGAGGCGCGGCTCCTCGTAGACCTTGATGTTGGACCGACGAAAGGGCGACGGTTTCGGCTCGTCCGAGGTGAGGGTCGCGAGGATGCCTTCGGTCGTCTCGCGCGTGCGACGGTAGGGGGAGGTGAAGAAGTGGAGGGTGTCGTCGGGTCGGAGGAGTTTGCGGAGCCGGCGACCGGCCTCGCGGGCCTGGCCCCAGCCGTCCTGCGTGAGCTTCACTCTGTGGTCGGGGATGCTCTGATGGATCTCGCGCTGCTCTGCTCGGAGGAGGGAAGGGTGAGTCAGTCGTCGGTTGCCCATCGAGGGGGGGGGGGAGACGGGCGAACAGGCAGCAGGGGGCGGGGGCAGCGTACTGTTGCCCTCGGACTGGGCATGTCGGATGAGGATGATCAGCCGCGGCTTGGCCATGGCTGCGACTCCCCGGTGGGCACGGGCGACGGATGAGGGCGAAGGCGACAGGAAGGCTGAAGGAGACGTGGGCGCGCTTTGGGGTGGTGATTATCAGCGACAAGGACGAGGTGCGCAGGCAACAGAGGGACGGCCGTGGCTGGTGGAGAGGGTCGACGACGATGGCACTTGAGGGTATCGAGGGGCGAAGAGGGCGAAGAATAGGCCATGTTGGAGAGGCTGCAAACGAGTCTCTCAAGGTTGCGTACGAGAGTACGATGGCATAATACTGTATAAATAAATACAGTACGTTATTAGGAGGCACGGCTGGGTCAGTACAGCACCGCCAGCGGGGTTGCAGCGGTTTCAAAGCCGTTCCGTTGGTTGGCGGTGCGGAGGCCCTGTAGCGTTGGCAGTACGTACCGGCAGCACTGCCTAAGTATGTACCTTTCAGCGGTGCACGTAGTTGTAAGTACAATACTACTGTTGACTACCTAGCAGGTACATGTCCATGTACGTACTTACAGTACAGTACAGTACATGCTTTGTACTTAAGTAGTAGGTAGGTGTACTTACAGTATGCTGCACTGTGCTTACGGGGTACACTTACTTACATCAAGTACATGTAAGTACTTGTAGATACACTTGCGGGCCTTAGATGTGCACTGTAAGTACGGAGCACTGTACTGCGTGGATTGATATCAGTACCTGCAGAGTAGTACGGCGTACGCTACGGAGAACTCTAGGTGCGCAGTGTTATAGCAGTGCGAAGTGCGGAGTACATGTATACTTGCAGTGCATTCAAGTACTCGAGCTGCTAACGACCAAGTACAGTTCTCCTCCGTACATGTAGCCAGTACAGGCAAGTACTTACAGTAGGCACGGAGTACGGAGTACTTGCATTAAGTAATGCCGTCATGAAGTGGTGTGGTGGGGGCCATTGTCACGCCGACCGCTTCCTTTCACCACGAGCCAACTTTTCAGCCTCAACACCAAGAACGTGTCGATTTCCATTTCCACCTCGACCGGCTACCTACACCACAACACCCTACCGCCAGAGGAGTACCGTCGGGAATTCTCATCAGCCCCGCACACAGGCCGTCCTGTGCTGTCCCGTCTCCTGTCCCGCCCACACGCAAGCCGTAGCATCACCCATCCCGCGGCCATGTCAGGCGAAGGTCCCGAATCCATCCCGACCTCGGCCGACCCTCGCTCTCGTCGTGCGACCAAGAAACGGGCGCTCACGCCGGTCTCGGCACAAGCCGCCACCGTCGCCGCCCTCTTCGCGAACCCCGACCGCCCCGTACGCATGCCCGCCGGCGTCGGCGACAACAAGCTCGGCCGCGCCCGCGCCGCCATCCCCGAGACGGTGGCCCATGTCCAGGGCTCCAGCGCCGGCGCCGGCTCCGGCGAGTTCCACGTGTACAAGGCCTCGCGCAGGCGCGAGTATGAGCGTCTCCGCGTCATGGACCAGGAGCTCCGTCAAGAGCGACATCAGGCCGATTTTGAAAAGGACCGGGACGAAAAGGCCCGCAAGGACGACGCCAAGACGAGGAAGAACAGGGAGAGACGGGAAAAGATGAAGGCGAGGAAGGCCAACCGGGGCAAGGGGGTGGGGAACAGCCCGCTCACGGCGGCCACCCTGGCGGCGGGCGTGGAACGGAACGGAACGCCGAGGCCGAGCGAGCATGGCAGTGCCGAGGGCGGCGACGACCCGGTCGCCGAGGCCGACGCCTGCGAAGCTCGACCGAATGCCGCGCAACCCACCGGCCTCGTCATCCACGACGACGACGACTGACCTTGGCCGAGACGGTCAGGTCAGGCAGGCAGGCAGGCAGGCGTCGGCCCGAGGCGGACGGAGCGCCGCTGCAGACTACGAGCCACGGCAAGGCAAGCCACGGCACGGCAAGCCACGGCACGAGAGGCAAAGGCAAGAAATGCATCCTTCGGCGTCCGGCATCGCCAGCCTCGTCGCCTCCACCGCCTCCGACTGCAAGTTGTGTACAGGGGGGGAGGGGGGGTAATGGCCGTAGCAATGCGGGCCACCCCTCCGCCGTCATTCATCCGTTTCCGAAGCGCCCGTCCCGTGTTGCCTCTAATCATCGCCTCCCCCGGCGCCTCCTCCGATCTGCTGCGCCTTCTTGGCACTGCAGATGTCGTCCACTCTTAGCAGCAAGCAGGCAGCCTAGCGGAAGGGTCAGGGTCAGCAAGCACGGCTCGGCTCGGGGAAAGGCATGGGGCCGAAGCGTACCTCGATGGCCGTCTTGATGCTCTGGAGCTTGATGGCCTCGGGCTCCCACACGCCGTACTCCTTCATGTCGACGATGGTGCCGGCGTCGCCGTTGACGCCCCAGGTGCTCTTGCCGTCGGCCTGCTTGGCTCGCAGGTCCGTCAGCACCCGCACCGGGCTCTTGCCGGCGTTCTGGACGAGCGTGCGCGGGATCACCTCCATGGCGTCGGCGACGGCCTTGTAGGGCCACTGCTGGACGCCCTCGATGCTCTTGGCCTTTTGCGCGAGCCTGACGGACACGGCCATCTCGGTGGCGCCGCCGCCGGGCGACAGGCGCGGGTGGAACATGACGTTCCGGGCCACGCCCATGGCGTCCTGCAGGTTCCGCTCCACCTCGTTGAGCACGTCCTTGGAGGGCCCGCGGAGGAGCACGGTGCAGGCCTTGGGGTCCTTGCAGCGGGTGAGGAAGGTGAAGTACTCGTCGCCGATCTTCTCGATCTCGAACAGGCCGCACCGGGTGCCGACGTCGGACTGCTGGAGGTCCTCGACCCGGTTGACGATGGTCGCCCCCGTCGCCCGCGCTATCCTGTTGTTGTCCGTCTTGCGAACGCGGCGCAGGGCTGTGATGTTGGCCTTGACGAAGAAGTGCTGGGCCAGGTCTGTCGTCGGGCCGTCAGTCGGCGCGACGCCAAGGAGGCTCCCGGTGCGGGGTGGGGGGTGGTGCGGCGACGAGCGTGGAACCTACCGGAGACGCCCTTTTCCGTGATGACGAGGTCGGGCTTGACGGCGGCGATGGCGTCACACATCATCTTGATCTGCTCCTCCTCGATCTGCAGGATTCGATTCCAGTCCTCCTCCTTGGTGATTTCGATGTTGGTCTGGGACTCGCCCTTTTTATACTCGAGGGGGCAGTCGAGGAGGACGATGCGCGGGTTCTCGATACGCCGCCGCATCTTGGGGTGGGTGATGTCCTTGTTCAGCATGAGGCCGTCCAGCACCTGGCTGTCCTCGATCTCGCCGCCGGGCACCTTTTCGATGCGGGCGTAGCGCTTGATGTCGACCTCGGTCTTGCCGCTGCCCGAGTCCCAGGTGACGGTGCGCACGGCCTTGAGGGCGAGGCTGCACATCTGGTCCATCCAGCGGGAGACGAACTTGGTGCCGATGGAGGAGGAGATGAGCTGGCTCATGGCCTTGTCGTCGTCGACGTCGATGGGGAGCGAGACGTCGTCGATGATGTCGAGAGCGTCCTGGAGGGCGCGCTTGAAGGCGGAGATGATGACGACGGGGTGGATGTTGCGCTCGAGCTGCGGGAGGGCCTGGGCGAGGATTTCACCGGCTGCGTCGTGCTGCGCATTAGCATCGGGAAGGGCGGCGGCGGCGGGGGAGCATCGTACCCAAGATGATGACTGTCGTAGTGCCATCGCCGACCTCCTCGTCCTGGGTGCGACTGAGCTCGATCATGCTCTTCGCGGCGGGGTGCGAGACCTCAATCTCTCGCAGGATTGCGTGTCCGTCGTTGGTGAGGACGATGCCGCCCATGGGATCGAGCAGCATCTTGAGCATGGCCTTGGGACCGAGACACGACCGGATGATGTCGGCGACGCTGGCGACGGAGCGGCGGTGCGGTTAGCAGAGGACCGACGACGGTGCGGCGCGCGAGATGGGCGTACGTCTTGGCCGCGGCAATGTTTGACAGCTGCGCTTTCCTTCCCGTCTGTCTCTCCCCGTTCTGCGTGTCTAGGTTGACGTCCGGGTCAGCACGGGAGCTCGTCGGGCGATCAGGACGGCGGCGGCCAAGGTGCCGCCGGACAACCGGTGTCGGGGCACGTACTCATAACCAGCACCGGAGCTTGCATGATGGGCAACGTTTGGCCTCGGCCAAGGAAACGCCGAGGGCGAAGGAAGGAGTAGTATGATGTGTGCCTTCGAGGCGGAGGGAGAGGAAAGGGGGGGTGGCGCCGCGGGGCAGCGCGGACGGAGGCGAAGGGTTCGAGGAAACGGGTCGGGCGACGCGTCGGCGAGAGCAGAAACGACGTTGAAGGGGAACGACGGTCAGCAAGAGGCCGGCTGGTGGTGGTGGAGGGGCGCTGACGAAAAGATCCCAACGATGTGCGTCGGGATTTTTTGGCGGGGAGAGCAACGGGCAGGCGAACAGGCTTCCGCAGGGAGCAAGTTAACCCGGTCCCGCCGCGGCGACGGCCCACGGGGTCGGCGTCGGGCGGAGCCAATCAGACGGTCGGGTCCTGGTGAGCATGTTGCGCCCGTCCCGATGTAGGGACGGACCTTTTTAGGCCACTTGGAATTGGACTGCGAACGGAGTCGTCGTTGAGGGGCTCCTTTCCCCGTGGATGGACAAGTGAATGTTGGTAAAGGTGCAGATGCGATGAGGGAGCATCCCAACCATTCCCTCGCCACCACCTCATACAAGCATGTTGCGGTCGAGGCGCTGGTGGGGGATCGATGGAGGGCTCACGTGATTCGTCGGAGGACTACAACAGCGATTCGTGACGAGACGGCCGCCAGCAGGAAACGATTTGCAGGCGTACGACGGTACATGGAAGTACGCGGTGGGTACGGAGTAAATGTGCGAGTAAGTACTCCGTAATACATTACTTGTCCATGTACGGAGTACTCGTACAATTGCAAGTATCACAACATGGAATTGCCGTGCTCGAATGTGCTGCAGTGTGCATACACAAGTAATACCATGAACAAAGCAGGTGTACCTGGGCGAAACCTACAGTACTGCAAGTACATGTCGGGGTAGTAAGTACAGTGCCTATTTGTAGTCGTATTATCCAGATGCGTACGGAGTATACTCCGTACTATACATGTACTTACTGGTAGCCTATAGGTACCTCGTAGCTAGGTGCATCTACAACCACAAGTATATGTACGGAGTTAGGTGCATTTGTCATCCGTATGACTGTCTGACCACCATTCTTCGTGCTCTCAGCGCAGGAGCAAGTTTCTTGACCCCAGTGGCCAGCCGCAACGGCAGACGATGTCATCTATCGAGCCAGCCAGCCAGCAGCTCGTCTTGGTCGCCTGCGCCGGCGTCTCGCTCGCCACACGCTCCCTCCAGCTCTTTGCCTGCTGGACGGTTGGGCCCCGGGGATGCAGCCTGACGAAAGGAATCGAAGGGGAGGGAAAGACGAGCTCACGACATCAGCAACTCCACAAGGCCAACACGCAGGCAAGTACAAGTATCTTCACGGCGGCTGGCAAGGGTGGGACACGGAAGCACGACGGAGATGTCCCTGAAAGAGTGCAACGCGTCGAGAGGAACATGCACAAGCCGACCGTAGGGCACATGTTGCACGACCTCTCGTGCAGAGTTGTAGACCTGCACGTACGATGTGATGCGAGCAAAGCGACGTACAGAGTACGTGGATATGTGCATCCGAGCACGAGGCGAGCCCATCGAGCCCAATCGAATGACGCATGCTCGCGTGCGGACCGCTTGGCCATGCGAGCACGCACGTACGGCACCAACGCATGCTCGCCAACGGACCGCTTGGCCATGCTCGCATGCACGTACAGCATTGATGCATGCTCGCGGAAGGACCGCTTCGCCATGCGAGCATGCACATGCAGCACAGTACATGGAATGCTCGCCGTCGTTTCCGAGGCGTTCGAGTAGGCGTCGACCCAGGTGGAGTGGCCACGGATCGTCCACCGCGGAGGAGCTGGCCTGCCTGGCACGAATGATTTGTCGACGTCGTTCCAGCTCGTTGCCGACAGGGGCGGGTGCTTTTTCGTCGGCACGAGTGCGCGCACGGCGCGTAGGCGTACACGTAGGTGCGGGTACGGAGCACACGTCCAGCAGTTGCAGGTATGGGCGCGGGCCGTCCGTCGCTCGCGTTTGCGTGAGACCCCGAGCCGAGGCCAGGCCTGGGGGGGGGTACGGCAGGCGGGCGCTTCACGAAGCGTGCGACGGCGACGATGGGCAGCGACATGCTCCAAAGCCGGGGTTAGGAACCTGCGACGAGCGCACTGTGCGTAGGGTGGAGAGGCGACTGGAGATGGAGTCGGCGAAGGCGACGACGGCAAAGTGAGGGTGGACAGTCGTTGGATGCGGAAAGAATGTCATGGAAGGATTTGGCGGGGGAAGTGATAAAAAAAAAAAAAAAAAAAGAGTACTTACTTGGGTGTACGGGTATGGTGTGTGAGAGAGTGAAAGCGAGGGAATCCTGCACCCTGTCAGCAAGGGCTGATCCGAGTCGACTGTCTCTGCTGGCAGGCACGCAGGCAGGGCGGACAAGGCGACGAGCGGTCAAGAATCAATTCACGCCCCCATTCACGCCCCCTGTTTTCGACCTCCCGACGGACAGTCGCCATGGATTGAAAGGAAAAGGAGACGGCTTCCTCGCGTCGGACATGCTCGGCCGTACAGTACGTGTACTTGTACTTGCGCCTACTTACTTGCAGTACAGTGCCATGCCCAGCCAACTGGTCGGATGGAGGCCGGTACAAGTACTACGGAGGAGTACATGTACAACTACTGTAGGTGCAAGTATTGCGAGTGTCTGCGAGCACCACGTTGGTATTACTACTAGGTAGGTGCCTAAGTACTAAGTTGTACAATACTCGTAGGTGTACTTAGGTACAGTGCAGTGCAGTAGTAAGCACAGCAATACAGTGATGTGATACCACACGGCATGTACTTACTAACCGAGTAGGTGTGCCGGTGCGGTACTCCGTACACCGTACAATATTATACGTGCGGAGTACTAGTATTACTGTACAGCATGCACAGAACTTGCAGATGTAGTTTACACTTGTATGGTACTAGGCACTGGCATCAGGCGCATCAGAGTGAAGTTTGGATGAGTCATGCTTCCGCTGCCTGCGCGGGAGCTCCCGACGATTGCATTTGGGATAGGTGACTTGTGGTAGCGAGGCACGCGAAGCTTAAAAGTGGCTAGTACTGTACGCCTGTCCATTTCACAGGCCACAGGCACTAGTGCAGCGGATGTCGGCGCGCACTTGAGCCACGACGATGTACCAGGTAGGGTAACTCGTTACGCAAGTATGGCTGCGACCTTGGAGTCGTCATTCCCGTCCTCCTCGTCGACGCGGCCAATTGCACCAGAGGCCGAGGGACGAACACAGGCAAGAGGTGGGCGATGGGATCGATGACGCAAGCTGTCCTTGCCCATGCACTCCCTTTGTTGCGCCGAGGACACCAGCAGACGGGCACAACAGGTGCAGTGCTCCGTACGAGCTTGTACTCACCTAGTAGATGAATGGTGCCCACTGTAGGTGTGCCCCGTAAGTACTAGTAGGTGGAGCAATAATACCTGTTGTTGGTGCGAATGCAATGCATGCACTTGTACTCCGTACAGTACATGTACGCTGTAATCACTCGAGGTATGAGTACTCTAGTACCTAGTACGCAAGCACCTACGGAGCGGTACAAAGTTCAGAGTGGTAGACAGGCGCACATGAATTGGACTCTGCACGTGTTCCAGCGTACTGCCTAGGTACAGGCAGGTATCTACTAGGTACCTACGGTAGTAGTGTTCATAGTAGCCACCACTGTACTTGCTCCGTACTTGCAGGCGAATTAGGTGGCCGTACGGAGTGCGTGTGCTGTAAAGAGTTGGCGAGCATGCTCTCGGACAGCCCCCTACGTACACCGTCATACCGGTCGCATGCGAGCCCGGCCGGGACATGGCAGAGATGCATGTACAGAGTACGCAGGGGGCAAGGGAAGAAAAAGGGCCATCGCCAGTGCCGAAGCAACCCGAGAGGTTGCGTCTCGTGCCGCATGGTACTTTTACTCAGTAATTACTTACCTGCGACGTACGGAGTACACGGCATCCCTTTGTTCGTTGCGTGCGGTGTGAAAAATTTTCGCTCCCAAACGGCCGGAATTCGCCTGGGGGGCGTGTGAGAACTCGTCTCGCAGCGGCCCTGCCGAGAACGCCTTCTTCACCGACTTGCGACGGCCGCTCAGCGACCAGGTACGGTACAGTCAGTACTGGGTGTGCTCGGTTGTACGTGGTGGGCATACGAGTCCTGCTCGTCGCCGCTTCGCACATGCCAACTCTAGGTGTAGGCACCAGGTACAGTGAATAAAACTACCACAGTACACATTGTACAGGTAGGTGTGCGTATGCGTGCCACACCACTCCGTATTACTTGCTTGACTGCTACAGTACGGAGTCTGGTTCCCGTCATGTGAGGACGGCCAAGTGCAAGCATGACCATGAGTGTATGTACTCGGTACGGAGTACACATGTACTGTAATTAATTACAGGTAGAGTACGGTGTGCAAAAAGCAGCAGGTGTACAAGTAGGTGTAAGTACAAGTAGGTGTAAGTACAAGTAGGTGTACAAGTAGGTGTACAAGTAGGTGTACAAGTAGGTGTACAAGTAGGTGTACAAGTAGGTGTACAAGTAGGTGTACAAGTAGGTGTACAAGTAGGTGTACAAGTAGGTGTACAAGTAGGTGTACAAGTAGGTGTTCTTACAAGTAGGTGTATTAGGTGCACTTCGTACAAGTAGGTGCATTACAAGTACTAAGGGAGTAAGCAGGTGCAAGTACAACTGATGAATACGACGTACACGTACTCCGTACTGTTCTTGCAAGCACATGTACATGCACACCTACCGTACATGCAAGTGCAGTATTAAATGCCCACCTCACTTCGAGGTATGGACGCTATTTTAGTTCCCATCGCTGCCGCTTGTGGGTCCAGTCCATCGCTTCCGCCTTGGTCTCGGACGAGCCAGGGCGTCCTGTAGACAAAAACAAAGCCGCAGCCATTCCGTCTCCCTCGGCCATCGGCGACGGTTGGGCTTGGTCATGATGACTGCTGCCAGCACCTGTGCAAGCACAAGTACTCGGTCCAATGCCGGCGACAAACCACTTGCTGCCCTCGTCGCAAGGCTGGCACAGACCGATGCGGCCGCCAGC
This sequence comes from Drechmeria coniospora, assembly GCF_001625195.1. Lineage (NCBI taxonomy): Eukaryota > Fungi > Ascomycota > Sordariomycetes > Hypocreales > Ophiocordycipitaceae > Drechmeria > Drechmeria coniospora. The sequence goes on from NC_054391.1 coordinate 5,498,272, forward strand.
CCACCGTGCTGTGCCTTGCAAGCGCGGTGCAGGGCCGGACCCGAGGCGGCCTTGTCCTTTGAGGGTGACGCCTGAGGAGGCACGGCGATGGAGCCACGGACAACGGAGGAGAATGGCGGGCGCGGCAGAGAGGAGGCGAAAAGGGTTTCGACGCGAGAAAATTTTCCTCCGCTAGGGCTCGGCTGGGCGGCGCCCCCTTTTTTGTCACCACCCGCCCGTTTGTCGGCAGGACGAGACAATCGATGGAGTCGGCGCCACGGCCTGGGCTGGATCCATCGAACGCAGGGCCGGCGCCGTGGCAGAAATGTCGACGAAAATTTTCTCCGCCTCGCGCCGTCGGTGTGGGATGACGAAGGAAGCATGAAGGGAAATGACGAGGACGGCATGGGCCATGGGCAGAGAGGAGGCAGAGCATCGCCCGGGACGGGCGTGGGCGCGGGCGTGGTCGCAGGCGCAGGCACCGCCACGTACTCCGTACTTGGGAGGCGTCGTACTGTAGGTAACACCGTACGGAGCACCTGTCCCTGCACGTTGGTTGTGCTTGCACCGCATGGCAGCACGGCGGTAGGCACAGGCAGTGAGTGACACCTATACCACTAGCACTGCGCACCTACTCTGCACCCAAGTAACTGCACCTACAGCACTCCGTACTCTGCACCCAAGTACCTGCACCTGCAGCACTCCGTGCAGCACGCAGTAATGCTCGCCGTCGTGGTCGAGGCGTGGCCGAGCCAAGGCGACGACCAAAGGCAGCGGCATGGGCCAACTCAGCCGCCCCCGTCCGGCCATCTCGACGCTGCTCGCCAATGCGACGGCCACGCACGCTTCGCACGGCGTGCAGACACAGGCTTGCACACCTACGGCACGCAAGTGCTCGCACGTATGGGGAGAGTATGAGGTGGTCGAGTCCGGAAACCGTCGTGGCGCTTGGCTTTTTCGGCCCTCCTCGAGGCGACAGCCGCCCAGGGCCTCCCTCTCCCCTCGCAGGTCGGGCCTCTGCAGGTGTCGTGGCCAAGGAGGTTGCAGGGCACATGGGCTAGGGTTGCAGGGCACATGGGCTACCCGTACACCCTGCCGCTCGCCGTAGGCGTGCTGCCGTAACGGTGACATCCGTCATGGTCGACGACGACGGGCGGAAACACTGCCTCCCACGCCGCATCAGGCCATGCCATGCCGGTGCCCCTCGAGCAAAGTACAGGTGCGTGCGGCTCGTACGGACGTGGGAGCCTGCCGCGGGTACCGTGTACATGTGCTGCCTACCGTGAGCGTGCGAGTGATGCATCGACGGAGCCACCCGTGGCTTGCGAGCCAAACCACCAGCATTCCGCCTGGGAGCCTCTCCGTCGCCGTCAGGCAAGGGACGGGGCCGGCGGAGCGAGGTGAAATCTCTGCCCTCGCGCCCCCGTTGCGCAGCACGGCCCGGGAGGAAGCACGACCGCCGACGATTGATCATGGCCTTTGTCATCATTTCTTGCCATTGATTATACCCGGGAACCATGTCCAAGGGTGGGGGTCTGACCGGGGACCGTGGGGCACATCTGGCGCGGCATCGGACCAGGGACGGACGGGTCAAAAGAATGGCCGGCCAAGGAATGGACATGGCCCAACGTCTTCCGAGACAGCGACAGAGTGACGGAGTGCACGAACAGGTGCTTTCGCACATGCATGGACTCGCCTCGTCGCATGGACACTTGCACGGGCAAGAATGGACATCAGTTGTTATTGTTCCTTGTCATGGGAAATTGGGGATGCAAAATGTCGGCAGGGAGTACGACGCGGCAACGATGGTGCGCAAATACTTGCTTGTACCGTACGGAGTACAGAGTAGTGCAAGTAATATTACTGCACTAGGTACTTAGTAATAGTAAGAATACTACTAAGGTAATAAGTAGGTACTAGGTAGGCATTGTGATTCATATGCACCGCCATGTAATACTGCGAACTTGTACAAGTAATTACTACGGAGTGCCTAGGAACGAGGTAGGTACCTTGGTGGGTAGTAACAGTGCAGAGGTACCTCGTACTGGTGCTGCAAGTGCAAGTATGTACTGTACTCGCCCTCTCACGACCCCTCCTCCAAGCCTCGCCGCTACGACATGGCACGTAATTACTGCCAGGCCCGCCGTACGACGAGCTTTTCCGTGCCTGCAGGAATCTCGCTGCCTGGGGGCCGAGACTCCGTCCCTCCAACGCAGGCGTCCAGCGAGGCACCTGGAACAAGGCACGGGGGACAAGGCACACACGCCGTCGAGGAAATCGTGGGGGAATTTGTTCTATTCATTCTCGTCATCCTACCAGCGACCGCCACCTTGGGCCCGCCCGCTGAGGGTCATGCTCCGACTGTTCTAGCCTTTTTTTTTTTTGCAGCATCGCATCCCGCGCTCCCATGCCATGCCATGCCGATAAAACAAGATTCGCCCGTTCCGGTGCGAGCCTTTCCGACGCCCAATTATACCGTGTAAACTCCTGCCGGCGCGGGCCTGCATGTCCCGCGCCGTCGACAAAGGGGGAATGAGAAGAGCAACAAAGGGGATACGCAAGGAAATGTTTGGTTGTTTCTTGTCGAGTTCGATGCAACGCTCCGCGTCATGCCAGTCTTTGATTGATACAACAGAGAGAGGAAGGAAAAATAATTCGCGTCGAGTGTGACGGGACGTCGACGGCTTCGGTGCCCGTTTGCTTCCGAGGCCGTGGGTGATGATGGTGGTGCCCGCATCGTGCGTCGAGCCCATCGCGGCAAGGGGTCGAGCCTACCGTCGTCGGACGCGCCCTTGCTCGAAGGAGACGGCGTAGGCCTTGAGCTCCTGCATCGACTTGCGTGACAGCGACGTCGAGTCCGTCGACGAGGCGGCGCTCCGCATCGAGCAGAGACTGCTGTGGGAGCTCGACGGCGTGAGGTTCGACGGCGGGGCCGAGGGGGACGACGGGGCGAGGAAGCTCCGCGCGGGCATGCTCAAGTCCCACGACGGCGACAGGCAGAGGCCCCTCGTGCTCGGGCTCGACGGCCTCGGGCACGTCGTCCACGGATAGCCGTAGCCCGAGGGGGCAAAGGAGGGCGAGCCGGCACGGGAGCTCGGCGTCGACGTCGTCTCGTGGTCGGCCAGCCGGCAGGCTTCGGAGCAGTAGGCGGCGCCGTCGCTCTGCACCTGCTTGTCGCAGGCGAGGCAGAACTGATGCGACCAGAGATCGAGAGCCATGGTGGCGAGCGGTGACGGGTGCGGCGACTCTGCCAAGCCAAGTACGTTGGCAGGGGCAAGCGTGCGTCGTCGTCGTCGTCGTCAAGCGTCGTGCGAGGGCTCGTCGATGGCAGGTGATGTGGATGGATCCAAGACGGTCGTCGGATTCGGGTGGCCGGGCGAGGCGTCCGTTTTGTATCCGAGGAGCAAGAGTTTATCCGAGGAGCAAGAGTGCGGATGCAAAGGTGCGGGCGGCGAGCGTGGACGACTATGACACACCACGTCGTGACGATGGCGCAAGGCGACGAAAGGCAACCGGCCGGGGGGTGGGGGTGTCGATGATGAGCCGATGAGTCAAGGCGAGCCAAAGCGGGACGTCGGGGCTCTCGAGCGTGCGAGCAATATGGGTACGGCGTACAGGAGGAGCGGGAAGGGTGGAGTACAACAAGGGGATTACGAGCATCGGCCTCCGTGGGTCCTCGATGCCTCTATCACCGTGGCAGAAGGAAAAGGGACAGAGGGCCGGCGGGCGGGAGCGAGGAAAAAGGTCGAGGTGCGAGGCGTCGAGGAGGAGTCGGACGATGGGAGAGGGCAAGACGATGCATATATGTAGTCGGAGCCGTGCTGGGGAGCGAGTGCCTGCACCTTGCCCGCACTCCTTCAACGGCCGGCCGTACCTGCGTGCTAGGCACTCGCTGGCGCCACACCATGGCAAGCACCGCACGCCCACCGGTTGGCGGCGAGCACTCGCGGGGCCCGGCCAGCATGTACGGGGTACCTGCTCGGAGCACGCCTGCAAGTAGACCGGTCCGCAGCGCGCGCCCAGCGACCTACGGACCACCCGCAGGCGGCGCGTGGCAGGTACCGACGCCTGCTGGGGCGGCCGCGTACCGGTACTTGGGTGCCCCTAACGAGACGATACGATACGAGCACTCCGGACTGGACGCTAGGCACTCGGTAGGTGCGCGGAGTTCTTGGTGCGAGCACTAGCACCAAGAGTGGTGGTGCTGGCGCACGAGTACGGAGTAGCTGTACACGCGCCAGGCACCTCGTGTACATGCGCCTCAGCACGGCGCCGCGCGTGCCGCATGTACTCGCCGACTGGTGCGCACGTACTTGTACAAGCACGGCGAGCGTGGTGAATGACCACCTTTGCGAGACAGGTTTTAGCGCCGCCGGACGGCCGCTGCGTACCTGCCTCGGGGGAACCTTCTGGGTGCTAGGGGTAATAGCTGGCGAGCAGCGCGAGGCGAAGCCGCCAACCACATCGGGCCAGGCCAGGCCAGGCATGGACTAGCACGCACAAGGACGAGCAGTCGCACCTCCCGTACGGCGCAAGCACGGAGTAAGTACTCCTACATGTACTCCCCACAAGGAAGTCTCGCCTACCTGTCCATGTCGTGATGGCGTCTTGCCGAGGAGAGGTGCTAGCAGGCACCGCCCGCCGCTCGCTGCTGCTACCGCTGGTGCTGCTGGTGCTGCCGGTGCTGCCGGTGCTGCTGGTGCTGCTACTGCTAGTGCTGCTACTGCTGGTGCTGCTACTGCTGGTGCTGGTGCTGGTGCTGGTGCTGGTGCTGCTTCTGCTGGTGCTGCTTCTGCTGGTGCTGGTGCTGCTACTGCTGCTGGTGCTGCTACTGCTGCTGGTGCTGCTGCTTCTGCTGCTGCCACTGCCACTGCTGCTGCTGCCGCCGCCGCCGCCGACGCCGCCGCTGGCAGCACCTGGCCGCATGGCGTCGCACTCAACATGGAACGATGGCTGGCCCCCGGGGGGGGGGGGTCGTGGTGCGAAAGGCGGCATGGAGGGACCTGGCCCACACGGCCGCATGCCCCGCATGCCCTGCAGCGGACCCCGTCGCTGCTCTCTGCTCGCCGCTCGCTCGCCGTCGCCCTCGGCTCGCCGTGCGAGGCACCAGCCCGGCTCTTGGTTGTTTTTGCCCTCCCGCCCACACCCCCTGGGCTCGGCGCTAGCGGCTGGAGGGGTCCCGTGGGTCTGGCCTGGCTCGCATCGCAGGGGGTGGTGGCAGCGCACGAGAGGGTGTGCCGTCGCTCGGCGATGCACACGGTGGGAACGGAGCCCCGGCAGCCGTCGTCGCCCTTGGCCGTCGTGAGCCACGGCGACGTGGTCGGTCCCGATGGACGAGAACGAGAAGCCGTACGAGCACGGCATCCGCACTCGCAGGTCGTGCTCGCACGAACAAGTCGGACGGCAGGGCCTCTTGGTCGTCGTCGTCTTGGCGGGCCTGGCCGTTGCGGGAAGACGACGACGACGGTACCTGGGCCTGCGTACCTGCGGTGCCCTGGTGGTGCCGTGCCGCAAACCTGCTCACCACCACGGCAGCGTAGGCACGGCATGCTGGCTCTCGCCCACGCAACGCCCGCCTGCCCGCCCCTGCGGACGGATGCACACGAGGCACCACGAGGTGGTGGGCACCGGCGGCGGCGGGCTGTGCGACGATGGTTCACGGGTCCCGTCACCCATCTCGGACTGCCAACCACGGGGACGAGGACAAGTACCGAGCACGTCCGTCCTCGATCATGGCCGTACTCCTCCGGCCGCGCCGTTTGTTGGCGCCGACCTGCTGTGGTGCTTGCCGCCCACCGCGGGCAATTCGTGCTGTAAGTAAGTAGGTGCCCCCTGGTGGCGGGCAACGGCCAGCGCAGCGGCGGGCCCACGAGCACGCCAGGATGCCGACGACTTTCGAGACGGCACCACGACCGACGGCATGCATGGGCGACGAAAACAAGAGGCCGCAACTGCCGCATAGCATCGACCCTCCTTTTCTCTCCGTCGTGGCCCTCTCCCATCGTCTGCCCCCGCTTACCCCCGCCCCCCCCCCGGACGAAACAGGAGAGGCATCGGGTGGGTTCGCGGCGGGGACGACCCACGGCGGCACCGAGGCGTGTCGATTTCCTCGGAATCTCGATGCAACGGCCGGCTATTCTCCCTCATTTCGCCCCTCGAGAGGTCGGTCGGAGGGGCGAGCCCTCATGAGCCAACGCAGCGCCCGTGGCCGAGACCGAGGGAAATGCCTCTCGACGGGCACGGCGTGACGGGCGGGCGACGAGGGGAACGACGCAATGTGCAGTTAGGAAAATGGCCCAGGTCACGCAACACCTTGCATGTTTTAGCACCTCGTGCAGGCATTCGTACGGAGCGCACGCGCACAGCCGTCGGTACCTGGGTACCTCGTAGCGCTGGGTAGGTCGTAGCGCTGGGTACCTCATAGCGCTGGGAACCTCCCTCATAGCGCTGGATACCTCGCAGCGCCAGGTGCCTCGTAGCGCAGAAAGTCGCCGCGAGCTAACCCGCTCACGGCTACGGCGCCTTGCCTCCCACGGCAGGCAGCCATTGGGCAGCCGTGGGCGGGGGCTGGCCGGCGGTCATCACCCACCTACCAGAAGCCGCCACGGACGCAGAAGGCTGGCCGGCGCGATCGATAGGGAATCTCTTCGTCATCGCCCGTCCACTTCCAAGCACCGCCGTCGGCACCACGTCGTGTTGCGGCACCACGCACCTTCAAGCACGCCGGTGGATGCCTGCGCCTGCACTCGCTCGCCGGCCGTGGCGTTGGTCGTCTCCGGTGCGCAGCACGTAGCGGGCCGTCGTTTGTCGGGGGCAAAACAGGCCATGGGCCTCTGAACCTGAGACGGCCGGGTGAGCCGCAGGAATGCGTTTCGATGAAAAGGCGTCCAAGCCGCCGGCGTGGGTTCGAAACGGCGACGGAGGAGAAACGACGATGCCGCCAGCGTCGCGGGCGTGAGCGTAGGCCGTAGCCTGCAGGGACCACGAGTGCCAACCGCTTCCCGCATGGCGAATCGAACCATGGCACGCTCGCGGCGCCGTAGACTGCGGTGCAGGCACGTTCACCTGCAGCGAGGGCCCTCCGTAAGTACAGCTCCTAGCACTGGTACAGCATCTGGCATGGGTGCAGCAAGCACCTGGCATGGGTGCGGCACCTAGCATGGGCACGGCGCCAAGCATTTGTGCAGCACCTACTTACATGGCATGGGTGCAGCACTTGGCATGGGTGCAGCACCTGGCATGGGTGCAGCGCCTGGCATTGGTGAAGCGCCTGGCATTGGTGCAGCGCAACTAGCGTGCTCTCGTGCTTGGGGGGGGGGGGGGGACGGAGACGTGGTCCTTGTACGGCAACCTGTTGTGGGGGAGCTGCCTTGGCGTGCAGGCCGCTGCAGAAGCTGGCTCGACGAATCCCAATGCGGCTACGCCGACGGCGCAAAGGTAAGAGAACAAACGGCCGCAGCACTCATCGACGCTGTACGGCGTGCATGTACACGTAGAGTCAGCAACTATTACCTGCACTCTGTACGATGCAATGATGTACCCGCGAGTCGTGCCATCGCCAACGAGTGTCGGGAGGGGAGCACGCACTAATCAATTGCGTATCGGCGTACGACGACGCTTCGAGGAGCCAACGTCAAGGATCGCCACGTACTCGGCGCCGCAGGACTGGCCGTGCCGCACGTCGAACCGCCGCATGTGTCGGGAGCACGTCGGCCGCGACTCGCCTCGTCGGTGCATCGTCGCTCCGTGGCACCAACGAGCCGTCAGCATCATCAGCGTGCGCCGTGCGAGCGAATCGTGCGCATGCCCCGCTGCGCTCACGACGAGAAAAAAAAGTCGCCTCTCCCGTCGCTGCTCGGTTCGTGCGCCTGGCCGGCGGCTCGTGTGCCTGGGCGTGGTGGGTGCCTGTGCCGACCGATTCGTACCTGCAAGGGCCACGTCGAGTCGAGACGATGCCGGTCCGTCAGCAAGCACCTTTTTCCCCCGTGCATGCACGCACGCATCTCCGTCGTCGCACGCATGACAACCCTTGGCTCGCAGGCACCACCACCACCACCACCTCGTACCCTCGGTCTCGTGGTCTCGTGGTCTCGGGATGCCGCTAGGGCGTGGGGAGGTGAGCGCCAGAGCAGACGCCGCCCTTGGCCAGCTTCCCTGGCAAACCACGTTTCACCTCCGTGGGCGTCGTGGGATGCGACGAGGACGTGACCGTGCATGTCCAAGTACGTACGTGCCGGGAAAAGGTAAAGGTGGGTGAGAAATTGCACCACGAGCAGAGCAGAGCACGTGTGCGCACTAGTGCCCATGGTGTTTCGAACCAGCACCGGCTAAACAATACTAGGGGCACCAACGTGCTACGGTCTGCACCTGAGCATGCGCCCGGCGAAGCACTTACGTGCCATGGCCTGATGGGACTTGCGAGTCCTCCGTACCGAGTCGAGTGCTGCTGGCGGCAGTCGGCGAGCGGTACGTGTCGCCGCAGAGGCGAGCCAGCACGTAATAATGCAGCGCAACGGTACGCCTGCTGCTCGAGCGGGTGCGAGACGGCCTGCCGCGCCGCACCACCGCAGGATTCCTGCACGGCGACAACTTCATTCCGCGGCGCAACGAGCCAGCCATCGCACCACGCCGGCCTTTGACGCCGTACCCAAACGTCGTTGCCGGCTGGCTGCGTCCTTGCCAGGTGCCGCATGCATGCTCCCTCCCCCGCCGTCACGGTGCATGCATGCGCGTGCATGCTCGCTCGTACGTGTGCCGCCGCACCGTCCAGCTGGTCGGTCGTACGAGCTCGCCGCTGGTTGGGCGGCGGCCCCCAGGCGTGCACGACGGCGGAGTGGCAGAGACAAGCAGCGGCCGGCGACACGCCACGGCAGGACGACGACGGGCGACATCCGGCCTCGTCGCTCGAGCCGTCGACCCAAGCACGCGGGAGCCGACGACGCAAGCATGCGTGGGGGGAGAGTGGCCGGCCCGTCGTGCGACGCAAGACGTCCATTCGCAGGCGAGAGTCGATCGAGCATGCCACGTCGGCCGGCCGACGTGGACGACCTCTCGCGTCGCTGCGACGCTGCATTCGCACGCCGTCGACGCCGCGTGCGTGGTGGGCCCGTCGTGCGTGGCATATCGTCGACGGCATTCGGGAGTGCGGAGGTGCGCGTAATTGCTTTTGCTCGCTCGCTCTCTGCTCGGCCGGCGAGGGAGACTTGTTCGACGAAAGGCTGCTCGTGCAGTGCAGTCCTGCACCGTGGCCGTAGGCTCGTATCCGTTGGCCTGATCGTCGTTGGTTCCCGTCCTGGAGCAGTTGGTGGCCGTCCGAACCGTTGGAAGCGTCGTGGCTTTTCCAGAGGAGACAGGTTCGTCATCCCCACCCCCCACCCCCCCCCCCTTCCCCAAACGACTCCTCCCCACCCCTCCTCGTTTTTTTTTTCATTCGGTGCAACGCTCTGCCTCTTTCCATCGGCCTGCAGCCGTCGTGCCATGATGGCTCCCAAGCCGTCATTGGGCGCAGACTCGGAATCGGTCTCCCCCCCGGCCCTCGCCCAGGCATCTATCCAATGAGGGCGACGATGAATACCCTCGGCGCTTCCCCGCACCAGAAATACTTCCGTACCGTCAGGCCTCTGGTGGCGGGGGAAGCCTGTTCGTGCAGATGCAAGTAATTACGGTACGCGTACTCCGTACGGGCCGGTACCTATCGTGAGCAGAGTGCGGCGCCCAAGGACAAGGCGCTGGACAGCACCAGTCGTACACGACGGCACACCTGCACATGGCATGCACCTGTACGCTGTCCTCGTCCTCGCACCGTCATGGTCGATTAGGGATGCTGGCCGAGGGAAATTTGTCGCCCCTCGACGGCCAAGCAGCTCCTCGTCGACGCCAGCACGCCGACGACGGGTGAGCAGCAACTCTCGAGCCGGAGCCACGGCCGCAACGTCTATTTTCGGCATGCCGGGAGCTGAGAAGGACTCTTCAAAGACAGATTGGGACACGGTCCGGCGGACAGAGGCGGCGGAAATGAAACCCAGCGGCTCCGTCTGGAATCCAAACCAGCAGGCTCCCGTGGCAGATGTCATGCCCCCTGGCGAGGCAATTGTCTTGGGCCGTGAGGATTCGTCGTCTCGGTCGTCGCTCGGATCGAGTGCGTCAACGAATGCGTGCTCTAGCTCGAGCAAGAGGCCCCCCGTCGTGCGGCGTCGAGGCCAGGGCTCCGCTACCCCAGGTTCCCAGCATTTTGTTGTCGATGATGATGGTTAGCTGCCATGCTGGCGACTTGGGTCCCCCCACACGACCCATGCGGTCCCGCCTTGGGCGGCTAGTGCCTAGCTTGGCAGGGACGATGCTAGTGCTAAAGATGGGCCTCGGGCGCTCCACTTTGGATTTCGACGGGCTAGCAGAACGAGACGCACGGAGTGCAATGTGCAAGTATTTGTAAGTGGTTGCATAAGTAGGTAGGCACGTACGTACAGTACAGCAGTACAGTACAGAAGTACAGTACAGTACAAGTAAGCAAGTAAGGAGCAAGTACACCTACCTGAGTACTTATGCTCCGTACTGTACGTGTACTTGCTTGCAGTAGGCACTCGGGGATACGACGCAAATGTACCATTACTTGTGCACGTACATACTGTACATGTACATGCAAGTACGGAGTATTACTGGATGGGGTGCAAGAAATTACGCCATTCGACTCCATGCGCACGCCTACCAAACGCCTGCAATTACAAGTACAAGTGCACCGTTCACTACGCACACGTACCTGGGGAGTGCTCGTCGACAAGCATGCCGCGGGCGCATGCGTGCTTGCATCTACGGAGTAGTTGTCCAGTCCTTGCTGGGCTCGGGGTGACAACGTGCTACCTAGGTAGCGGCAATCCACGCGCGCCACCTCATGATATTGGCCAAGGACATTGGAGTGAGACACGGATGACGGATGCCGTTTTGCCTTGCCAGCGCAAGTACCGAGTTCAAACATGGACGCTGTATCCGTACCGAGGCGGCTGGTGCGGGAAGGATTTTGGGTGCACGCAGCAGCCAGGTATTGTGCATGTACAACCATGTACAGATATTACTCCGTACTGCTGGTGTAGGTGTGCTGCAAGTACGCCGTACTGCAGGCGTAGGTGTACTGCAAGTTCTCCGTACCTGTACAGTACTTGCATGTTCCTTACGGCGACAGTGGGTATTATTACGTCGTCCCGTCCTTTGTCGGACCGTCGTGGCCATCGGTGTCCAGCCTCTTACACGCACAGTCTGCTCGTCTCCGTCGCTGGTTGCGAGTGCTTCGAGGGTCTCGGGACGACGTCGACCGAAAACAGCTCGATTGATCGGCATCAGGGCGCCCATGCGCAATTTCCCTGGGGGCGAGGTTGCGTGCATGCGGCCACGGAGGAACGCAGTGGTGCGGCGGTGAGCTCGGCGGCGAAGCCACCAAAAAGCCTCCCAGTCGCCATGATGCCCTCGTTGTCGACCACGGCCACTTTTTTTTTTGTTTTGGAACCTGCCATTATTTGTTGTTTCTTCCGCGCCTTGCCATTGTTTGCCGTCCGACGCCTTGGCGCAACCCCGTCCTCGTCCTGGCCCCTGCCTCCTCGTCTCTTTATTTTTGTTCTCAAAGGCACCAGGCTGAGGCGCCGAAGACAAAGGACCGAGGGCCGTCGGCGCGCCATGACAAGCTTGCGCGCCTGCCTGCCACGGCTTCCGCCCTCCGGGCCGCTCTGCGATGCGTGTCCTGCGATGTGCGTTCTCGTCGTGGGCAGAGGAACCCGCTCCTTCAGGGCAGCCGGTGCCTGGTTCTCTGACGGTCCTGCACCCCTCCTCCGACGACTCGAGCACGCGACGACGCTCCCCCCGCAACAACGAGGAACCCAACGAGGAAAACACCTCGTGGCTGGCAACATGACGGCACGACTTTGATTCGCACATTCATTCACCCTCCCAGCCATGCCCAGATGGGCCACTGCCGCCCGCCGTCGTGACTTCCAGAAGGGCACGTGCCGTGTCGAAGCAACCCACGGACGTCGAGAAAGCCGTCGTGCGTCAACAGTGTCGTGCCTCCCAGTACGGAGGACTGTGGCACCAGACAGGTTTGGCCGCGCTGCGCTTGTGCCCCAGCTGTCGCCTGCTCGCAACCTGAATCCTAGGGGCCCCGTACGGAGTACTCCGTACGAAGTACTGCCGTGCAGCAATTCATGACGAGCTGTCGGGGTCCGGTGCTTGAACTCGTCGTGAGCTAGCAGGAAACTATTGCGTGGCGCACAACGTGGGTGCTCGACACCAATGAGAACCTCGTCCACACCTGGTCGGGGAATGGTGTCCGAGGCAGTCCTCGAGGCGGGCATTTCATTTCTCGCACCGACCCAAGTGCACGGATGATTCCGACACATTTCCGTAGACGCACAGCGGCGTCTTCCACGCACTTGGCCTTGATTCCGTCGCGACAGAGGCCACGAGCCCTCGTGGGCTTTGGCGGGAATCCACCACGTCGTCCCTTGGCGAGCGTCGGAGCAGACGGAGCGCCGGAGCGAATGGTTCGTCTCGCCTGACGATGCATCTTTCAATCTCGTCCGTCGGCACTGGCAGCTGTCTTGGCGTCGGAGCGACATCTCCCGTCCTCGTCGTCGGGCGACACGCTCGGTCAGGTGTTGATGGTGGATGACGATGGCGCCATTGCTAGCAGGTTCCAGAAATACCAGCCCGTCCAAAAGAGGACTAAGCACGGCGCGCCTCGATGGAAACCTGGTGGAGGAGCCATCGTGACCTTGGCGTCGGTCGACGGACTTGACCGAGCAAACTCGACCGCCGCTCCGAATTGTCTTTTCGGGCCTCGAACGAGAATGGCCAATTCATGGCGCCAAAGGCGAGCGTCCAGGGCACTCGGCAGAACGTCTCCGAATAGGGGGCCGCTGGCTTGTTCTTGACGTCGTCGGTGACGAGTCGTGACGAACACCCGTCGATCATGGTGGAGGATGCCTCGCGTCCGAGCAGCGGTTCACAGACTCGTTGGCGCTTCGACCCCTCGCGAGTCCTCGACCCCCTCCCCCGCCGACTGGGGGTCCGAGGGGATGGGGAGACGCCAAGTCGCTCGACGGAGAGCGACTCGGTCGATGCCCCCCCCAGATGAGGCCATCGTGGGCAGCAATTTGAGTTTGGCCGCCCAGCATCACGGGGTCGCCGCAAGGGAACTGCCATTCGCAGGCGGCTGTGCAGGGCCTAGAGCGGGCTGGGACGATGAACCAGGGCTGGGAAGAGGTGGCGACGAGGACCGTTGGACCGTCTGCGTGTGCATGCATGCACTGCAGTCTGCTGGTCTGTCGGTTACCGAGCACGTGCTGGTCCACGATGCATCGCACGTGCAGGCGTACGTACGGAGCACTGGACGTCGTACAGCGGACGAGGACACTGGCAGCGGTGCTCGTTGCAGAAGTTGTGCGAAGTACTTGCAGTAATTACTACCTAGTAGTAAGTACCAAGGTTATTTATTGTACTCTGTACGGAGTAGTTGCTAGCAGGAACATGTGGTGTTGCGTTATGGAGTACTCCGTACCTTCTTAGTAGTACACACGTTGCAGTGCATGGGCCTCTGGTGAGTCCATTTCGTCGCCCACTCCGACTCGGCCTACGGTAGACAATGGCCCAAAACGAAGCGTCACTTGCATCACCAGCTGGCACGAAAAAACCAAGGAGGGAAATGAAGCCGGCCTGGTTCATCCATCTTGTGCGTGGCGTGCGAATTCTGCGAGCAAATCTCCGTACCGACGAAGCGCCCTCCTGATGTGCTGACTGCATGTCTCCAGAGTCGTCGTTGATGACGAGACGATGCCACGAATCATGCAGCAAGGCCCGCGGAACGACGGTTGAGATTCCTGCTCGTGCCGGTCACACCAAGACGAAAGCGAGGGAACAAAATCACACTCAATCCCGCGCGATGCTGGTTTTATTCCATCAAAATCGGTTCAGACATTTCCTGTGGGGGCTGTTGCGACCGCGAATCCTTTGCCGTAGACTGACCTCTCTAGGGTAGGCCAAGCACCGCCAGATGGCAAAGTGACGACAGCAAGACGATGACAGCAATCCGACCACGGCAAGACGATGGCAACGAGACGATGACAGCACGACGACCACAACTATACAATCACGAGACGGACAAGGGTCGACGTGACATGCCAAAAGGGCCGCTTCGGAAAGTGCCTTGCCCTTTACCACGGCGCCGAGGAACGAACAATGACGACTGGTTGATGCAATTTCCCAGCCGTGGCCGTTGACACGGCTTTGCCTACGAGGGCTCCGCTTGCAGGGCGCCGGCCGAATGTGCAGAGTGACCGGTTCGACGTGCCATGGAGCACGAGTCCAGTGAACGCCGGCTCATGGCGCCGTGGGCCATCGGCCGGTCAACGAGCCATCTCATCATGCATCGCGCCGGCCCCGGGCAACAATATCCTTGGATGCGTCGCTGCCTGCGTGGATGGCATCATCGCCGACTCGTCTCCGTCTGCTCCCGCCGCGTGCTGGAGCGTCAAGCATTCGGCCGGGGAATATCTCCCATGCCTTTCCGAGAATTTTGCCCCTCATCTCGCCCATGCATGCGTCCGGGCCACCTCCTCGGGTCGTCGGCGCTTGGGCGGCGACGGCAACAGCAATTGCCTCCGCTCCCATCTCCTGCCTGCCATCGAAGATGGTGAACCTGTCCCGTGCAGCGACAGGCAGCATGATGGAAAGATGCTTCCTCGTAGCAGGGCGGGAACAGTACTTGCATTTTTCTTCCCTGCAGGACCCGTTATACCGTAACCCCCGAGTGATAAAATGGTGCAACGCAAAGCAAGGTGAGAGAGTTGGGGTACGAGATCATCACCCGACCCGCCGCGACCCGCCGAGCAACGAAAGGATGGGAAACGGAATCGACAAAGGCACAAGGCATCGTTCACCCAAGAATGTGATGCTGCTGTCCATCTCTCGAGCCGGAATCCCGTCAGCACTTGTAAGCGAAGACTGTCGATGTCGATGCCGCTTTGATGCCAAGTCGCACCCACTTCGCTCCGCGACGCCACGGCCATGATGACCCTGTTGAAAGACTCGGTCGATTCCAAAAGGTGCATTGTTATTTTTTCGTCGAGCGACGACCTGGAGAAGGGACCGTAGCCTTGCTCTAAATATACGTGCAAGAAATGCCATGTGGCGCTCCATGCCTCTGGCCATCGGTCTATGCCAACCCCAACACTGATCCGCGCATGAACTGGAACGAGTGCGGTGCGTACAACTTGCCGCCCTCGGCATATCGCGACGCTGGAAAAGACAAGTGCGCCGCAGGTGTCCTCGCAAGGCCGCCGGAGGCGTTCGCATGGAAGCGCAGGCCATGCCCTCTACTCGAGCATGAATGGGCTGACTGGTATCGTTGCTCTCACCCCTGCGCTTCTGGTGGTGTGTTCATGATGTGGTAAGCGTAAGCAACATGCTTCGTCAACGATGGGTCCGGAAACAGGCACGGCGGACAGAGATAGTAAGATGCATCACCGAGGCATGCGGAGGCTGCGCCGTCATGAGCAGGCCGAGCGACGTCGAAACGTGACGGGACGTGGCGCCGCAAGGCGTCGCGGGATGGCGGGCGGGAGTCAATCATACTTTCAAGAGCCAAAAACGTCCGTCCCGTGTCCAAGCTGAGCTTGTGGCCCCCAACGATGGTTGGGTCCACGGGCAAGGCAACGGGCGTGACAGAGTTTGGCCGGCGGCGGCATGTTTGCCAAAACTGCCAACGGCGATGCCCTCGAGCACCCACTAGGTATGCTGCCAATACCGTATACCGAATACCGAATACCGTATGCCGTAGTGGAATTAGATTCTTTCGGCACGAGAGTTGGCCGAATGCTAAATGGCAGCGCAGTCATGCCAGGGTACGCGAAGCTGCCGTTTTGCGTTCACGGGACTTTGAAATCTTGCCTCCTGGGGCACTCCAGCCTTGGCCTGCCGCCTCTACCAACCTGCCGACCAACCTCGCACCCAACCTACTGTACCTACTAATAGTAGAACATACATACTTACCTAGTAAGTTACGTAGGTGCTGCAGTGCAGTAGCCAGCTACCAGCCAATCGGCCAATCGGCCAGTCAGCCAGCCAACCTGCCTACAAACCTATCTGCCTTAGGCACACCCATCTGCCCACCTGCTTACTGTACTGACAGCTTCATTCCGTTATTTCGTTGCATTTCAATTAGGCCTTTTCTTTTCCCCGGGTATCCAACGACTCATTTTTTCAACTACCTTGTGCGATAGGCTCAATGAACCGAATGTAGATGGGATGCCACATTCTGACCAGTTGCTGGACGTCTTCAGAACTACACCTTGCAGCGGTTGCTCCCATCATGATGGCCAAGCTGCAGACGCTCCTGTATACCTCGGTGTACATGTCCTGTACTTGCATCGACACTTTTTATCCTCGTCGCAACAATAGGACGTACATGTACTCCATACTTGCATGTAATACATGCACGCTTACATATCGAGGTACAAGGTACCTCTCTTGGGAGAGGTCATTAATAGTGGGTGGTGCCAACATGTTCAGTACCTACCAAGTACTAGGTAGCTGCTAGGTAGCACGGAGCACACTACAAGTACTTACAGTACAGTACGTTAGTTGTACTTACAGTGTACTCCTCACCCGTGCTCCGAATACGGAGCAGCTGGGTAAAAAATAGCGTGTGCGATATCGGTCCATGATGCTTCAAGCCCGCTTTTATTTGGGCCAGATCATACAGTACTGCACACCAAAGTACGGACTGTACGGTACAAGTACGGTACAGTACGAGAACAACTGGAGCCCCGTTGCAAGGGAGCTCCTGTCATCAAGTACCACCCATGCAAGAACGTACGAACACCCGAGGCCCACAGATGGGTGACGTGATTCTCTGCTTTTTCCGACGACCTGTCAGCCATGGACAAACCGAGACTGCTTGTCGACGGTCGAGCTCGTGCGCAAAAGTACCCGAGAATAGTATCAGTCATGTTGGCCAGCGAGAGGAATTCTCCGATTGAATTGTCTCGTACCCTCGCCACCGAGGGAGTTTCAGGGAGGCAGAGGAGTTTGCGGATGCGAGGGATGTGCTTGCGTGCATACTGTATGCTCGATTTGCACTCTGTACTTACAGGGAGGTTAAGTAGGGAGGCTGTGGATATCGACCGGTGCTACGGAGTGCTTGTACCTACTAGGTACTTAGTCTGTCTCCAGTAGCCAGCAACTTGCACGAGGGCGCCATGTGTACTCCAAAGGAGCAGACAACGCACCGATGGGAGGCAAACGACAGGGAGCGAACCGGTGGACTGAGCCAACAAACCACCTAGCACTTACATTCGCAAGTACTTGCTCCGTAGGTGGCTGTACTTGCTTGGCCTCGCACGTGTACAGTGCACCTACAGTGCACCTACAGTGCACCGGACGACATGCTGTCATGGATCCTTGCGCCGTTCAAGTACACCGTGCTCCGCACCAGGTACCCGTGCTCGTACACGTCCAAGTACCCGCATACGTCGGCGGGTAGGTATTATTAGGAACGAGCTAGGTTCCTAGTTAGGCTGGTACCTGCTAGCATGACGTGCTACGCCGACGAGGTACTTGCACCGACGACCCACCCGTGAGCAGCACAGCTCCGATCGGCACGTCAGCACAGTGTCCGGCCCGTGACGGTGAAGCCTGCGGGAGGGAAGCGGGAGGTGAAGCTTGCTGCCTGCCAACGTCGCTAGCGTGCTCCCTACCTCCCCAGCAGGCGGGAATACGAGGTCTGATTTCCGTGCGGTCTACTCCGTACCGAGCAAAGAATTGCATGTTTGTGTGCCGATGCGTGTGCTGCGTGTGCTGCGTGTGCTGCGGCCGGCGTCGACCGTGCATCGATGACCGACGCATCTGCCGCCGCGGCCTTGCTCCCTTCAGCGGCGGCCGGTGACGCCAAGATGGCGCCATGGGAGGCAGGTTCTGCCGTCGACGGCGTCGAGGGAGGAGAGGCGAGTGCTGCCAGGAGGGGAGCGGTAGGATGGCTCCTCGAAGCAGGCGAATGAAACAAAGGGACGGACGAGGCGGATCCGCCTCGGAGAAACAGGAGGCGGAAGTCACCGCATTATCGCTCAAGATGCCACCACTGATTGGACTGCCCCCCATGCAGACGGTCGTCTCCCACCCACCCGCCGAGCCTGGCTGGCCAACCGAACCGAGCACCGGCCTGCCTGCCCCTCAGCTCGCTTCTCCCTCCTGCATCAGCCGCGACGACCCCGCCCCCGCCTTCATATTCCCTCCGTCGTCCTGCCACATTCCTCCTCGTCCTCTCTCTCTTCTCTCCTCTCCTCATACCACCTCCTCCCCCCGTCTTCCCTCGTCCCATCTTCCCTCGCCCGTCGTCCCTCGCCCGTCTTCCCTCGCCCTACGTTCACGACAAGAGAACGGCTCGTTCTTCGATAGACATCCTCCGGTATGGCCCTCTCAAGCTCGGTGCACGCTGGCCGTTTCCATGCCGCCCTCTCCCGGGAGCTACCCGCCGCGTACGAGCTTCTGCTGACCTTGCCCGACGCCGCAGATCCTCTCGAGCAGCAGCGTCCCCGAGAGTCCACAGACCAGACTACCCGCCAAGATGGTCCAGTCCGCCGTGCTCGGTTTCCCCCGCATGGGAGTCAACCGTGACCTGAAAAAGGCCACGGAGGCTTGTGAGTCCCCCACCCCTTGACATCGCCTCCCGCGAGCTTGGGCCTCCGCTGACTGACCGCTGCGACGACAGACTGGGGTGGCAAGATGTCGCAGGCTGACCTGCTCACCGAGGCGAAGCGTCTCCGCCTTGCCCACTGGAAGATTCAGAAAGACGCCGGCGTCGACGTCATCCCCAGCAACGACTTTGCCCTCTACGACCAGGTCCTCTGCCACATCCAGGACTTTGGAGTGAGTGCTCGTGCCCGTGCCCGTGTCCCTACTCCTGTCCCTGTCCCTACTCCTGTCCCTGTCCCTGCCCCTGCCGTGGCTTTCCGCCCTCGGCTCGCCGCCTGCCTCCAGCTGCTGACGCCTGCCTTCGTCGTAGGCCGTTCCTGAGCGGTATACCAAGGATGGCCTGAACCCCATCGACGAGTACTTCGCCATGGGTCGTGGCCACCAAAAGGGCGGCGTCGACGTGCCCAGCTTGGAGATGGTCAAGTGGTTCGACTCCAACTACCACTACGTCAAGCCCACCTTCCAGGACAACCAGACCTTCAAGCTCGTCGGCAGCCCCAAGGCCGTCGTCGAGTTCAACGAGGCCAAGAGCGCCGGCATCCACACGCGTCCCGTCCTCGTCGGCCCCGTGAGCTTCCTCCACCTCGGCAAGGCCGATCGCGGCCAAAAGGTCGACCCCATCGACCTGCTCGACAAGCTCCTGCCCGTCTACGAGCAGCTCCTCGTCAAGCTCAAGGAGGCCGGCGCCGACACCGTCCAGGTCGACGAGCCCGTCCTCGTCTTCGACCTGCCCGCAAAGACAAAGGCCGCCTTCAAGCCGGCCTACGAGCGGCTCGCCGCCCTCGGCGACAAGATCCCCAAGATCGTCTTCGCCACCTACTTTGGCGACATCGTCCACAACATGGACCTCGTCCCCAAGAACCTGCACGGCCTCCACGTCGACCTCGTCCGCAACCCCGAGCAGCTCGCCACCGTCCTCGGCGCCCTCGGCCCCAAGACGATCCTCTCGGCCGGCGTCGTCGACGGCCGCAACATCTGGAAGACCAACCTCAAGCGCGCCATCGAGACGGTCGAGTCGGCCGTCCAGAAGCTCGGCAAGGACCGCGTCATGGTCGCCACCTCGAGCTCCCTCCTCCACACGCCCCACACCCTCGCGAGCGAGAAGAAGCTCGACGCCGAGGTGGCCGACTGGTTCTCCTTTGCCTGCGAAAAGGCCGTCGAGGTGGCCGTCATCGCCAAGGCCGTCACCGACGGCCCCGCCGCCGTCCGCGACCAGCTCGAGGCCAACGCCAAGTCGATGCAGGCGCGCGCCACGTCGACGCGCACCAACAACCCCAAGGTCAAGGAGCGCCAGGCCAAGGTGACGGAGCAGGACCACAAGCGAAAGTCGGAGTTCACCACGCGCATCGGCGCCCAGCAGAAGAAGCTCAATCTCCCCCTCTTCCCCACGACGACCATCGGCTCCTTCCCCCAGACGTCGGAGATTCGCATCCAGCGAAACAAGCTCACCAAGGGCGAGATCGCCACGGCCGACTACGACAAGTTCATCGAGAAGGAGATCCAGGACAACGTCAAGATGCAGGAGGAGCTCGGCCTCGACGTCTTCGTCCACGGCGAGCCCGAGCGCAACGACATGGTGCAGTACTTTGGCGAGCGCCTCGACGGCTACGCCTTCACCACGCACGCTTGGGTCCAGAGCTACGGCTCCCGCTGCGTCCGCCCCCCCATCATCGTCGGCGACATCAGCCGCCCCGCGCCCATGACGGTCAAGGAGTCCAAGTACGCCGTGTCGGTGTCGAGCAAGCCCATGAAGGGCATGCTGACGGGCCCCGTCACCTGCCTCCGCTGGTCCTTCCCCCGCGACGACGTCCACCAGTCGGTCCAGGCCCAGCAGCTCGCCCTCGCCCTGCGCGACGAGGTCGTCGACCTCGAAAAGGCCGGCATCGACGTCATCCAGGTCGACGAGCCGGCCCTCCGCGAGGGCCTGCCCCTGCGCTCGGGCAAGGAGCGCGACGCCTACCTCGACTGGGCCGTCAAGGCCTTCCGCCTCTCGACCTCGGGCGTCGAGGACGCCACCCAGATCCACTCCCACTTCTGCTACTCCGAGTTCCAGGACTTCTTCCACGCCATCGCCGCCCTCGACGCCGACGTGCTGTCCATCGAGAACAGCAAGTCGGACGCCAAGCTCCTCCGCGTCTTCGTCGACTCGGCCTACCCCCGCCACATCGGCCCCGGCGTCTACGACATCCACTCGCCCCGCGTGCCGAGCGAGCAGGAGATCAAGGACCGCATCGAGGAGATGCTCCAGTACCTCAAGCCCGAGCAGCTCTGGATCGACCCCGACTGCGGCCTGAAGACGCGCCAGTGGAAGGAGACCAAGGAGGCCCTGACCAACATGGTCAACGCGGCCAAGTTCTACCGCGCCAAGTACGCCAAGTGAGCGTGCCGCGTGCTCGCGGCCCCTCCGTCACCCCCGCCGGGGCATGCCGGCCAGGCGGACGGGGACGAGAGGCGTCGTGCTTTTTGTTTGGCCGCATCTTTTGACGGGGAACCTTTTCTCTTTTTATTTTTATTTTTATTTTTATTGTTTTGAGCCGGCCACGATTTCAACATCGGCGTTTACGGGTGAGCACGTGTCGGGATGCGGGTTTGCACGCACCAAAAGTCGACGGCGGAGGGCGAAAAGGACAAGACGGGTATGATGGATGGAAAGGTGGTTTGGCAGGCGAGCATTCAACATTCGGTGTCCACGTGACCCCCATCGAGGACACGACTTGGCAAGTTTTACGAAAAAATTGAGTCTTGATTCAAAGTCTAGCATTCAAGCGCAACAGCGTCGGTGCAAAGGTGGTGTGGCCGATGCTGCGCATGCCCTGCGTAGCCTCGTAGATGTCAACCACTCGCATCGGCCGCCTGAACGAGGGCGTTCATGTCCCTTGGGCCTGATTCGCAGGGAGCAGCACTTTTTGCCATGCTGGCGCACCATTCATTGCCTTGCTTGCACGAGCGAGGAGCTTGGTTCGCATGAGATGGTCCTCTTTGCCCGCGTGAGGTAGTCTTGATGTCTGTCTCCAGGTGTAGCCACGGTGCCGAATTTCGCCATTGTCGATTTGACCACCATCACCACCGCACGCCCCGCGCCGTGCTCCCCGTGTCCCGCTTTGCATGGCCTCTCACCTCGTACCGATTCGTCATGGGAAGCGCATGACACGTTAGCCAGTCGGGCGGGTGTGGCGCTGGGGAACCACCAAGGCCGGTCTGATGCAGGAGAGAAGTGATGTCGGTGCATCGGTTGGGTCGGTTGCCCGAGCAAAGGATGCCTCCATCCATCCGCAAGCCCTCGGCAGAAGCGTGGAGATGCCGGGTGCTGCCGACCAAGCCGGAGGATCTCACTTGGGCGTGTTGGGCGTCGACATCAGCTCCTGCAAATATCGGTTGGGTCGGTTCTGGGCGAAGGATGCCTGTCCGTCCGCAAGCCCTTGCGGAAGCGTAGAGGTGCCGGGTGCGGCCGACCAAGCGGGAGGATGACGGCCTATACCTGGGCATCGATACCATTAGCTCCCGAAGTATCGGTTGGGTCAGTTGCCTGGACGAACGATGCTTCTATCCGTCCACAAGCCCTTGGCGGAAGCGTTGAGATGCCGGGTGCGACCGACCTTTACTTGGGCATCGACATCGTCCGCTCCTGCAGGCGTCGAGCCCGAGGCGGCACAAGACTGGCAGCTCCGACTGTGCGATGCAATACGAAGCCGGTGGTGGCTGGGGAGGATGCCTGCGGGTATGGTGGCACTTCCGCTTCGTTTCTGTATCGACTGGAGGGACGTGGCACGAAATGCGACGAGGCGAAGTGAGACGAGCGAGCGAATCTATGAGAGGAGAATGATTGGTGCGGCGAGTGTCGTACGCAAGATGCCGTCAGCAAATTGGACGGTGCTGATAAAAGGCCGACCGATAACTCGCCATAGCTGGCTCGCCAACGGGATAGCGGGAGTCCGGAGGTTGCGTCGGTACATTCCGTTCGGCCTGCTCGATGTGTACGCTTACATGCAAAGTGTAGACTATGTGTGAGCATGTCCTGAGCGGGGTTCTGCCCTGGGCCCCTCAATGCATGGTGTTCATAGTTACCATGTAATTGCGCTACGTTGACATCACCTACCAGGTACTACATTGTCCGTGTATGTATCGTCATGGCACCAAGTGCGTACCAGGTAGGTTGTGCCATGCGTTGGTTTCTTTCCTTGACCGTTGTAGATCGCATCATGGCATTGACAGTCGGTGCAGGACAACGGAAAAGGAAGATATCAGGTGCGCTCTAGGTTCCGGCATCTACCTGCAGAACACCGTTGAAGAATGTGCATCTTGGGTCGAGAACACGCATCGAAGCATGTGCTGTATATTAGGCTTCGCCTAGGCGCCAATGGAGAGCCTTCATTTGTCGTGAATAGCATCGTCGGCGTGCTAAAAACGCAACGAACAATGCAGGGACCATGTGGAGGGGATAAAATGCCGTTCCAGCGCGTCCGCAAGCATCCCCGAACCCATCATGATGCCTGCTCCTCTGCCATCGACATTGCCCTCGCGACGACGGTAGGGCGAAAAAGAAAAAAGGGAAACCAACTGGTGCGTCATGGTCGTTCTTAGGCCGCCGGGGAGACGACGTGCCGAGGACCGGCGAGTATCTTGTACAACTGAAGGCGTGGGTAGACGCCCGCGACGATGAGGACGGATGCGACGAGGAGAGACCACCAGGGGATGTTCAAGACGTGGGCGACGTAATCCGTGCGCGTCGAGAACAGGACGGTCAGCAGCAGCAGCGGTAGCACGATGGCGTAGGCGAAGATGCGGTGCAGCCTCCAGAGCTTCTTGGCCTTGTCCTCACCGCCCCACAGGCCGGGCGTCGCCCACATGGTGAAGCCGACGAGGTACTGGACGACAAGCAGCGCGACGGCGACGGTGCCGAGGTAGGCGTGGACAGAGTGAAAGTGTGCCTTTCGGCTGAGGCCCTTGTTGTACTCGACAATGGCGACGCCGGCGACGAGGCTCAGGAAGGCGGCCAGGTTGAGGGAAGCATGCACGCGCTGGCCGACGCGCTTCTGGTCGGCCGTGTGGGTCGGCTGCAGGAACAGGACGGACTGGAAGAGGAGGAAGACGGCGAGAGATTGGCCGATGGGATGTCCGGAGAAGAGGATGATGGGGTTCATGAAGACGGCGGCCCAGACGACGGCGACGAGGAGGAGGACGCCAAACTGGGCGAGCACGCCGGTTCCTGTCATTGCCATCTGTCAGAAACAAGCAGATTGGAGCACAGGTACGGGCAAAGGCATGCGTTGGCAAGAAAAAGATGGAAAATGCCGAGGGCGGATGGGAGGGGGATGGCACATGCCCATGAGGAGGTTGCGCCAGAAAGGAGAGTTGACGGACTGAGCTGCGTCGCCCGGTCGTCCTAGAAGCGGCTCCATCTCGCCGTCGTCATCCATGGCGTCCTCGCGAGAGGGTCTGCGTTCGGCCGTTGTCGTGGCACTCGCCATTTCATGTCGTCCGGACCTTGGCCGTGCTGTGTCGGTACCAGTGGTGGGTGAGAGAATTGATGACGTCGTCTGCGGGCGGTAAGCTGGGGCGTTGGAGACGGCCGGCCTGTGACCCTCGAGCTTGCACGGATGTGCCCAAAGTAAGATGGATAAACAATTGGTGATGAATAAACAACGGGTCAACACACATGTATACCGGTTCCGGAGCCGCGGACGACAAAGGTTGCAGAAGGAAGAAGGATGGGACTTTGCTCGCCGGGGGGGGAGCATGGGATGAATGGTAGGACGCGATGGAACGTGGAGGCGGCAGGTTTCGACGTCAGCCGTGCCATGGCATGCGGTGAGCATGTGCTCGAACAGCGCTCGTCCCGTGCTCCGCCTCGATGCAGCTACAGCACGGCGTACAGCACATGTACAGCGCATGTACAGCGCAGTCGGTGCCTGAACAGGAACAGCGGCGGGTAGCACAGCACTGCGGGCCGCTACGGCTACAGCACAGATGCAGGCAAGCATGTAAACCTACGGAGTGCGGAGTTCTGTATCGGAGGTGGCCGGCATCATCCACAGGTCCCACCCATCCAGGCCAGCGTTCAAAAGGTGCTGCTGCCCGCATCACCCGCCACCTCGAATCGTGACAAGCTCGCTTCACTCGGGCAAATAGAAAAGGTTCGAGCTTGCAGAAAGGCATACGAGCCAACCGGTCTTTCGGAATCCCTACGCCATCCCTGTCGGAAGGGGAAAAAAGGAGAAAAAGATGCAGCTGCCGACGATGGATCCGCCCGAGGGCATCGAATACAAGCTGGAGAATGTCGAGACGACGTCGGTCGACGGCCAGTACATTGACACGACGTTTCGCTCAAGCTGCACAGGTGCGACCCCATCAATGTCTCTTCCCACCTCTCCTCCCAGCACTACTCTCCTCCGAGCACTGCTCTCCTCCCAGCACTCCCCGCCTCCCTCAACGGTGACCAAGGTTGACGGTGCAAAAAACAGACCTCGTATCGGCGGCACTTGGCGGCAAGGTCCTTGGCTGCTCCGACGAGTGGTTCGCCGAGGCGTCCAACCTGCTGACGCCGACGGCGCCCATCGCCCAGCCGGGCAAGATGGTCTTCACAGGTGCCTGGTACGATGGTTGGGAGACGCGGCGGCACAACAAGGAGGCCTTTGACTGGGTCGTCGTGCGGCTCGGCGTCGCCTCGGGCACCGTCGAGGGCGTCGAGGTCGATACGGCCTTCTTCACGGGCAACTACGCGCCCGCCATCTCGGTCGAGGGTTGCTTCAGCGACGACGACGCCGAGGTCGTCTCCTGGAAGGGCGGCCGCGGCCGGTGGAAGACAATCGTCGGCCTCCAGCCGTGCGGCCCGTCCCGGCGCTTCGGCTGGAAGCTCGACAGGCCGTCGACGGAGGCGTACACGCACGTGAGGCTCAACATGTACGCCGACGGCGGCATCGCCCGCTTCCGCCTCTTCGGCCACGCCGTGCCCGTCTTCCCCGACGACAAGCAGGCCGTCGTCGACCTCGCGGCCGCCCAGAACGGCGGCATCGCCGTCTCCTGCAGCGACCAGCACTTTGGCACCAAGGACAACCTGCTGCTGCCGGGCCGCGGCAAGGACATGGGCGACGGCTGGGAGACGGCCCGATCGCGCGGCAAGGACCACGTCGACTGGGCCATCATCAAGCTCGGCGCGCCCGGCCGCCTCGAGTCCTTTGTCGTAGACACGGCCCACTTCCGGGGCAACTTTCCCCAAAAGGTCGCCATTCACGCGCTCGACTGGCGAGGACAGGCGACCAAGCCCGAGGCCAACGACGCCAGCTGGCGAGAGCTGGTCGCTCCGTCCGAGATGGGGCCCGACAAGGAGTTTGCGCTGACGAGCGCCGACAAGGAGACCGTCTTCAGCCACGTCAAGCTCACCATGATACCCGATGGCGGCGTCAAGAGGCTGCGGGTCTTTGGACGGAGGGCCGAGTGAGGGTGGCATGCTGCAGGAGAGCATGGACCGAGAGGGGATTGCATGGCCGTGGTATGCATAGGAGCACCTACGGTGTACTGTATAGGTAGGATGATACTGTTGTACATGTACATGCGGGCGCATGAGGTGTCTTTGGTCCGTACGAACGATGCCCGCCATGTGCCGTGCGAGTCCGAACGAGGCGAGGCTGACAAGCCATCGGCTGCTCAAAATTAAAAGGCTTGGCTCGAGGTGCGGAATGGAGAATAAAGGGCCAAACTAGAAATATACAACGTACATACTGCACGACGCATGCACGTATTGACTAGAAACGATTGCATGCCGCGACGGAACGTAAATGTATGACCTACTCGTCAAGTACAGTATTACATCAGAGAGCATTTTGGTCACTGGGGTTAATGTTGGGTAGTAATACTAAAATGCATGTAATTAATTATTGCACGGAGAACTTTACGGAGTGCGGAGAACCATAGTTTGGGTTGCGTGCAGTTCCTTGTAATCACCGTATATACACTAAGTTAGTAATTATTACTTGTGCTGTACGGAGTACGGAGCACTGCAAAACATGTTCTGCAGTACAGCAGATGCCAGCACTTACTGCGATGGTTATTATGGCTTGGTCCACTGAGGGGAGAGCTTGCGGCTACAGGGGAGAGCTTGCGGGCTACAGTACGAACAGTACTACTGTACAGTAGGCACTTGAGGCACCTGTAAGTAGGTGTACTTGCGCGTGCGTGCTGTACGCCCGTTCCGTACATGTACATGTACTTAGCTACATCCCGATGCCTATCCCTTGGAGCGTGGGCCAATCGACTGGCCCCTCTCTCGGTCCGGTACCACTTTTTTTTCCCAAGACGACCGCTGCGTTTTAGTGGTTCGTCCGAGAATCCGCACCTTGCCACGAACCCACCCGCCTACCTAACTGCTTACTTGCCATCGGATCGACGCAACCTACCCTCACCACGACCAAAACGACCGACTGCTAGGTCATGCTCGCACTCCGTACGGAGAACCAGGGCACACTCTACCGGAGATTCTCGTGCCTACCAGGCGACTGCCTACCTACCTACCTACCTGCCGGCCGCGAGTAGGTTGGTAGGTATCTTCCGAGTGCTGGTCCTCGACCTCACCTCCAGCGCCACCCCGACCGTCTCCATCGCCCACCTCGCTGCCTGTCCACTCAAGGCGTCGAGTGCCGACGAAAGCATCGGTCCCGATAGACGAAGACGAACGAGGCACCCACGGCGTAGACGGCCGTCCTCTGACCTCTCCTCCCCCGGCACGCGAGGTCCCCTGCCAAGAGTGCCGGCTCGTGTCGAAGGGGCAAGCCCGACTTCCATGACCGACGACGGAGCCTGGCCCTGCCCCTCCTGCCTCTCCCCATGGATATCGGGGCCTCGCCCGGCGGCAGCGGCGACGAGAAGCCTCGCGCCATGCCCGCCGACCTTCCAAGATCCCTCGACGACCGGACGCACGCGCCCGTCGAGGAATACGTGCGCGAGACGGAGATGTACGACGGCTGGCAAGGTGAGAATCCCGGAAGCATTCCGTTTGTCGTCTTCGTCGTCGTTTCCGGTCCTCGACCGGCCGACGTCGTGCCGCCATCCGTCGCCTCGTCCGACCTCGCCCGCTAACCTGCCGTCCAGGCCAGTCTCAGTTCCTCACGACGCCCGCCCTCGCCAAGTCGCTCAACTTTGGCAGCCTGTCGTTGAACGACGGCGAGTACGAGCAGGGCCCGGCCAAGGGCGCCACCATGGACTCGGACGCTAGGCTGATGGAGATGCTGCGGACCCAGGCCGCCGCCCACCAGGCCGGCCAAGCGTTGGAGGACGTGCAGGCCGTCGTTGACGACGAGAAGATGACGGATGCGGAGAAGACGGAGCTCCTGCAGAGAGCGCTGACCATGGCGGCGAGCAACGGCGACGTGGCCAAGGTCGGCGCTCTCCTGCGCGGCGGCGCCAAGGCCTTTGTCGACGTCGACGCCCCCGACGAGGATGGCACGCCGCCGCTCATCTACGCCAGCTGCTTTGTGAGTCGACGCGAGGCGACGAGGGGCCGGGAGCCGGTTTGCTGACGGCGTGACGGAAACGACCAGGGCCACGAGAGCGTCGTCCAGGCGCTCATCGAAGCGGGCGTCGACGTCAACAAGCAGGATCGGAACGAGTGGAGCGCCCTCATGTGGGCCATGACGAATCGCCACAAGTCCATCGCGAAGCTGCTGCTCGACAACAAGGCCTCGTCGGACCAGAAGACGTCGTCGGGCCGGACCGCCTTCGACTTTGTGCCGCCCGACAGCGAGATGTCGTACTACCTGCACAACAACGGATACAGCATCGGCAACGCCGGCGTCACCGACGACTTCTACAGCCCCGGCTTCTCGCAGGACCGCTTCGAGGAGGAGATGGCCGAGAACGAGATGCGCCGGCGGCTCATGATGGAGAGCGCGAGGGACCTCGAGGTCGACCTCGGCAACGTCGGCATGGACGACCAGCCGGAGGTGAGTCTAGCTAGCTCCGAACCCCTGTTGCGCCCCTCGGGCCCGTTGCACGCCCTCGCTCACGCGCACGCGCCCTCCCTCGCCAGCCCGTCGACGAGTTCGAGGAGGAGCAGCAGGAGTTTGACTTCAGCCGCTGCCTGCACGACCAGATGTTCGTCTTCCAGGACGACGAGCTCGACCGGATACTCGACATCATCATCACCAAGATGACGCCCCAACGATCGCCGTCGCAGAAGCCGGTGCCGGCCAACATGATCTTCCTGAGCGCGCGCTACGCCCACTACCACTCGAGCGCCGAGCTGTCGGAGCGGCTGCTCGTGACGGCCATGAAGCTCATCAACGACGTCGTGGAGCGGCACCAGTGGGACATGACCATCCTCGCCTTCTGGATCTCCAACGCGACGCTGCTGCTGCACTACCTCCGCAAGGACGCCGGCCTCGTCGAGGCGACGGCCGACTTCCAGTCGCAGCTGACGGACCTCATCAACGAAATCTTCATCCTCATCGTCCGCGACGCCGAGCGGCGGCTGGACAAGGTGCTCGACGTCGGCATGCTCGACCACGAAACCATCCCCGGCTTCGAGGACATCACCTTCCAGAACGAGTGGAAGCTGTTCAAGCGAAAGACGACGGTCAAGGAGGAGCCGCTCGAGAAGCGCTTCCGGCCGCCGTCGCCGAAGCAGCGGGCCAAGCCGTCGCCGCGCAACGTCACGTCGCTGCTCTCGTCGACGCTCTTCGTCCTCGACCTCTACGACGTGCACTCGGTCATCACGGCCCAGATCGTCTCCCAGCTCGTCTACTGGATCGGCGCCGAGCTGTTCAACCGCATCATGTCGAACCGCAAGTACCTCGCCCGCACCAAGGCCATGCAGATCCGCATGAACATCTCCATCCTCGAGGACTGGGCGCGGACCAACAACCGGCAGGCCGAGCACTACGAGGGCGGCGAGACGAGGAGCTCGGGCGACACGACGACGCTCGCCGCCGGCCGGCACCTCGCCCCCGCCATCCAGCTGCTGCAGTGGCTGCAGTGCTTCTCCTCGCTCGGGCCCGACGACTTCGAGGCCCTCGTCGGCACCCTGCAGCAGCTGAAGAGGCTGACGCCCCAGCAGCTCATCCACGCCGCGACCCACTACCGGCCCGAGGTAGGCGAGAAGGGCCTGCCGAAGAGCGCGACCGAGTACCTCGTGGCGGTGCAGAAGGAGACGGCGCTGAAGCGGGAGCAGCGCATGAGCCGGGCCGTGTCGCCGCCGGCGCGGACCGACGCCGACGGCGAGCCGGCGACGCCGACCAAGGCTGGAGCGTCCAACGGTAAGGCGCAGCAGGAGACGCCGGGCAGCGCCGCGAAGCCGGGCCACGACGGATCCGACCACGAGGGCGAGGACGACGCGCCCGAGCACCTGCTCCTCGACCCGTCCCTGATGCTTCCCTTTACGCTGCCGTCCGTCACCGACATGCTCGTCTCGTACGGCGCCGGCTTCGGCGGCGTGAACCGGGAGCGGGAGCGAAAGTACATCCCGACGGTGCCGCCCGAGTTCTTGGAGAAGCTCGAGGTCAGCGGCGTCCGCAAGGAGCCGATGTTTGAGGAGAAGGATTGGGAGAACGAGGAGCTGTGACGGCGGAGAGCACGGCGGGACGGACGGGCGGCGGCGAGGCGGCGGGAGGAAGCTCGTGCGGCGTGGCATGGGAACGCTGCGCACGAGCGTACGTCGTCGGATTTTACAAACTACTGATCTCACTGCGCTTGGCTGCACGCTCCAGTCCCTCTGTCACGTCTGCACGTCCAAACGTCTGCACGTCGGCATCATCAGAGGGAAGTGACGGTGACGGCACGAGCCGTCTTTGACCAGATGGCTTGGGTCGGTGCCCGCGACGAGGAGTAACTTGGATGGTGCAGGCGGCTGACGGATGACGGAAGGATACGCGACGTCGTGAGCGGCCGAGAATGGACCGGCGGCGGTGGATGGCGGCGGCCTGCTCCCGTCCATGTGGTATTTCACGCAGCCGTACGTGCGCCATTTGCTGCCGCAGCGAGCTGTTTGTTGGTGGACTCGTGATCCATGCCGTCGTTCCGGTCGCGCCAGTCGGCTCCGTCCATCGGTTGCCCTGCCTCTTCCTTGCCCTCGAGCCCTCCACGTGGCCCGGTCGGCAAGGTCGATTAGGCTGGCACGCTTGCTTCTCGGAGGGATGTTTGTTTGTTTCGTTCCGCAGGCCGGTCCAAACGAAGTCCTTGGCGTCAGCGTCGGACTGTGTGGCGAGCCAAACAACAAGGACGGCAGCGTGAAGAAGCGCGTAGGCATCCCTGCCATGGCAATGACATGCTTGGTCTGCGGGAAACCTTTTTTTCCCTTCCTTGCCCCGGTATTACTGCAGCCTGTATGACTACAGCTAGGCGTGCGAATCGGTTGGAAGTGACTAGAATGAATATCAGGACATTATGCGAATGGCTCCATATTAGATGCCGGTTCAACACATGGGCGGGAACTAGGAGAACTACGGGTGGACCGAACGAGTTAGCGTCTCCGACCAAAGTGGTCCATGTTGGCAGTGGACGGGGATACTGAATATGGCCAAGCACTTAAATACTTACTTAAGTACGGAGTACAGTAAGTAAGTAATACACCCAAGTACTTAAGTACCTGTAATAATCGTTACCTAGCTAAGTACAACTACTCTGTACGGAGTACAAGTACAGCACTTACATGTATACTCTGGAGTGCAGGTACTTGCACAAAGACCACATGCAGGTGTACTTGTACGGGCTGTAGTACAGTACTCGCATGTATACTCCAGATTGTAGGTACAAAGACCACATGTACTTGTACGTGTCCGGGCTGTACGGAGTAATCCTCCGTACTTGCTTGCATGTTCTCTCCCATGCAAGTACACCCACATGTACTCCGCACAGCGCAGGTACCTCCTCCATGGGTAATAGAGTCAGACGGATGGGGCGGATGCAAAAAAAAAGTTTGTCGGAGAAAAGCGAGGTTGGCATGAACGCTTGATTGCTTGATTGATTGCTTGCCTCATACGGCGCGGTTATGCACTAGTTTAATTTCTCCGTACCATATTTGGTAGATTAGGCGCTCGCCTGAATCGCGTTTGGGTCCATCGGACAGCGACATCCGGTCGGAAGTACGGACTACAGTACTAGCACATCTACTGTAAGTACTGTAAGTACTCATGTAAGTAAGTAATAAACCTTGGCCAAGCCAAGTAGGTAATACCTAGGTATGATGGCATGTACTAGTATGCCCCTCCGTGTACAGTACTTGTAGGTGCAAGTAGGTGTACCTTTGTACGGAGTACTCCGTACTTGCAAGCACTATGATTGAAGGCTGCACAGAGTACATGCACATGTACACCTACACCTACGTACATGAACGGACAGTAATACAGTGCAGCTTCATACTGAACATGCATGCGTGAGCACGGATCCTGTTCTTGTCTTGCGGCCTGTTGGATGAGAGAAAGGGGCCTCTGCGCTTGCAGTGATTAGGAGAAGCTCCGGCGCACTGGGTGCAGACACCGATACATGTACCGAGGAGAAAAGTAAGTGGTATACTGTACTTGTACTCCGTACAGTAGGTACATTGCCAAGTGCTCCGTCAATCCGGAGTATAAGTTAAGTACTTACAGTACGGAGTACTCACGCCTACAGTGTTGCATGTACACAGTACTGGTCATTGCAAGTCAGTACTTGCAACTACAAGTCCGCCGTACTCATTGACATAAGTATTCACCTACCACGTACTATACACCTGCATACTTGCCAACAAGGACATACTTGGTACGTACACTCGTATGTACTTACTTGTATGCTACTCCGTACAGTAGGTATAATTACTTACTTACTTGAACAAGCAAAAGTACGGAGTAATTGTACTAGTACTGCCTTACTGGAGTGCAGTGGGCTGAACTAGATTGGATCCCCGCGTCGCCTCTTCGCACCTCCATGAAATGTAATTGCATCCGTACTAGCATACAACTACAAGTAATCACTACTTACAACTACAGTAGGTGCAAGTACTTACTTCGTGCAGTAATTACTTTGCACACCTACATATAGCTGAAGGCACACATGATCCGCGGCGACGACGGCAGGTACAGACAAGTATTTTCTGCTCATGCACGGGCACACCTACTTACTGTACAGTACACGTACTTTCAGTACTTGCACGTACAAAACACCAAGCCTACTTACTAATGTAAGTACTTACACACAGCGATACAGAGCACATGCTGTGTACGGAGTACATGTAATTGGCTGTAGCGTGCATGCATGCAATGTGTGAGTATGCGTACGTTGTAATGCATGTACTTGCATGCATACTCGCATGCCCAAATACACATGCCGCAAAACAGATCGAGCACGCGTACGCGTCCATCGGCGTATAATCTCCGCACCAGAACGGCAAACCAATGCACCAATCGAGCATGCACCCACACACTCGCACGTACTTACAAGCATGTTTCACGTCGTGGATGCGAGTGCTGGAGCGGTGCCACGTCGTTCTGCCGTCGGCGGGGGGCGGGGGTTCGCCTGTCATGTTGACAAATTGCGTGCCAGTGGTTGCGGCATTCCGTGCCGGCTCTGGTGCTGCGCTCCCCATCTCGGCCCATCGCCATCCCCATGCCCCCTCCCTCGTGCCCCTGCCCCTCCCGGGCCTGCGCCGTCGTCGGCAAGTCCCGAATCGGCCTCGCCGCGCGAGAGAGCCTCGCCATGGCGGCAACGGGTGTGCAGGTGCATGCGCAGACCGACGACTTGCGCCGCGCGTGCCGGCGAGCACTCGTGCGCTTGCTCGCGGCCGCCGCACCGTGGATGGACGCTTGCTTCTCGACGCCCTCGAGCAGCGTCCGTCGTGCTCGCTGCGAGCAGGTGCGCGTCCGAGATGGTGCATCGAGTTTCGAGCGTGTGCGCTTGCGTGTCTTGGATCGAGCCACGTCTTGGGCCATCGTGCAGCCAACGTCGCCTCACCCATCCGCCGGCGGCCCTTGCTCGGCTTTGGCATTCCTCTCAAAGGGGTCATCTCGATGGGCCTCGACGTCGATTGGACGGGCGCCTCGCATTGCCTCATGCAACCTGGCTGGTCCCCGAATCACCGAATACGTGGGACTTGCTCCCTTGATTCGATCGGACGCCTCCTTGCCGTGCTTGGACGCCGGCCGACGAGGCGGACCAGGTATTCGTGTTCGCATGCAAGTACGTACCGGCCAGCGGGTGCACGGCCATGCATCTTTGCCTCTCGTCCCTGCTGTCGCATCGTCGAGGAAAATGCCACCATCTGTGTTTTTTTCTGGGGGGGGGGGCCGCATTCCTTCGCATGCTAGCGCTCCATGCTACGCTCGTCCTGACCGGCGATCCGCTGGCGGCACCCACTTCGCTGGCGGCCGTCCGTCTCATCGTTTCGTTTTTTCGTTTCCGTCTTCAACGTGCTGGGACGAAACACGGTCAGCACCTCGTCGCCGTATGTGCTCGTCCGGTGGCCCAGCCCGACCCTGCACCCATGCACGCACCCATGCAGGCGCGGAGCCGTCGTTGCTTGCTGATGGATGGGCGTCTCGTCCGCCCACAC
Source organism: Drechmeria coniospora (assembly GCF_001625195.1). Taxonomy (NCBI): domain Eukaryota; kingdom Fungi; phylum Ascomycota; class Sordariomycetes; order Hypocreales; family Ophiocordycipitaceae; genus Drechmeria; species Drechmeria coniospora. The sequence goes on from NC_054391.1 coordinate 5,532,494, forward strand.
GGCCATCCACAAATGTGCACGTGAATGGATGCACGGAGGGTCGATGATGATGGTGGTGGTGATGATGATGATGATGAAGATGATGATGATGTGGTGGTGGTGGATGATGTGGTGGATGATGCGGTGGATGATGCGGTGGATGATGTGGTGGATGATGTGGTGGATGATGTGGTGGATGATGTGCTGGCGATGAGGTGGGTGGTTGGCAAGGTATTTTCACACCCAAGTACTCCGCACTGTACGTGGACTCGTGCTGTACAGTACCTACTGTAATTACGCACTACAGTATAAGAACTTGTAGTTGTAGGTTTACTACTCCGTCCACTGCATTGCTGTAGGCGTGAGTGACTACACCGTAGGTGCAAGTGTATTCGTACAGTATTTGCGTGCAAGTGTGCATGTACAAGTACGGTGTGTACTCCGTACTGGCAATGCGTCGGTGCATGCAAGTAAACCCGAGCATGGTCGTGTCCAGCACACCATCCACCAGTGCCTGTACGCACACGCAACGAACGACCATTGGTACCTGGCACTTGTTTGCACACTGCCGCTAGTGCTTATACGTCGGCGACCGCTATGCAATGCCAGCGAGCAAGACTTGTTGGCTCGCCTTGGCGGCTGCCAAGCACCATGTCGCCGCCAAGCTGCCGTTTGTTCCATGGATCGAAGCGCTGGGCATGAGCATGTTTGTTCTAGGGTGCCCATGTCCATGTACGGGGCGGTACTTGCTGGCAGGAGCACGAACCATGCACATGCATGCACTCTACCCGTCCTCCCTCCGACGACACTTATGCGGCGAGCTTCCTGATGCTACCGTGCCGGTGTAGTCCCTGCTACCCACCGATCACATATCGCGAGGGACCTACGCCTGCTCTGCCGAACGGAGCACTGTACGGAGCACTTGCATGTACAGTACAGTAAGTGCTTGCAACTACAGTACTGTGCAGTAAGTACTCGCACCTACTCGTACTTGGCACCTGCACCGCTTGCACCTCTGGTACCTGCGCAGTACGTACACGTAGCCGGGGGTACAAGGTAGGTACAACGATGCTTGGCTGCGGCACATGATGCCTGCTTGTACTCCATCCTCGCCGTCAGTGTACATGCGCTCCGTTGCTTGTACTCGGCTTGTCGTCCATCCCTGCAGGCCTTGCGAGGTGCTCTTTCCCAAAACAGTCCACGTCCACATACGTAGGTGCGCAGCGTGTAGGTGTAAGTGTGCCGTAGGTGCAAGCCTGCCTGAAGGTACAGGCTAAAGTGGCACTATAGTCGTGCACGCCATGTACTCGCTTTGGCGAGCAGATCCCTCAGCACACGACGAAAGACTCATTCCTCCGTCCATCAGGCCCATTCTCCCCCTCCCCGTCCTTCCGTCTTCCGGCCCAATCTCTCCTTCACGGATCCATCCGACTCTTTCCCGCCTTGCCTCTTCCTATCCTGACGAGCTGCCTTTTTTCTTTCTTCTCGAATATTGGCAAATTTGCCTGTCTCACAACGCGCTTGTCTCGTGATAGGCATCCCGAGACCCCGCGAATCCCCCCCCTCCACACCTACAGTACTCGACTCGACGCAGCCTCGCGACGCAGCTACTCTGCACCCACCACCTACGCTCGACGCACCTCGCACCACGACACACGACGCACCGCACACGTGGGGAGAGGCTGATGAAGAAAACAGATCGTCTTGCCCTCCGCTCCTGTCGGCTCATCCCATCTTCCCTGCTCGTGGCTGCGTCCTTGCAAGGCCGAAAGTGACGCCGAACAGTGTCCAGCTGCCGTTTTTTACATTTACTCGTCGTACCCATACATACTCCTTCACCGCTCGACGCGGCAGCGTTGGCCATCGCCGCTTCGACACCTGCACTGCACTGCACTGCACGCAACGGCGGCCAGCCCTCACTTACACGTCCGTTTAAAACATACTTGCACGCACACGAGTGCTGTACGCTGCTCGAGCTCGAATACTGCTGCCCAACTGCCGAAGCATACGACCAATCAGCCATCGACGTAGCCTTGCTCGACTGCATGCGCCTTCTGCCTCGTCGACCTTTCTTCCCTCGCCACCGCTCCTAGACGCCTCGACCGACAGTCTCCTGCTTCCTTTCGTTCCTCGCGGCCGACGGGCGTGCCCAAGCATTCTCGCCACCCTCCTCTCGTTCCCTCGACCTACCCTCGTCGCACATCGGAGTATACCGTGGCGGCCATCGATCTCGTTCGGTACCTGCGGCGACACCCCCCCTCCTCCCCGTCCGGGGAAGCTGAAGAGAGTGTGACGCGGCGAGTGGCCGCCGCAGCCGTCGAGACATGCTGCCGATGAGGTTTGCCTCGGTTCGGCAAAAGAGCCGGCCGGCCCTGAGCAGGCCATCCTTCCTGGACGACCCAGGTCTCGTTGCCGTGCGATACGAGAACACGAAGCAAGCAGAGCCACCCATCCCGCTGCCGCCACCTCGCTCGCCGCTTCGCATTCCGAGCGAGGCCAGCTCTTCGAGGTCCATCAGCACGACGACGACGACGACGCACACGCCCTCGTCGCCCATTTCTTCGCCCTGCAGCAGCCCCGTCGTCGTCGCGCCGCCGCCGAGCCATCTGCCCTTCGCCGCCGCGCCGCCCACGGAGCAGCATCCGGCCCTCCGAAGGCCACCCTTGGCGGCAACGGCGCGTGCCGTCGAGGACGGGAAGCGAGACTCGGGCCACGCACGCACCTCGACGTCGACGGCCACCATCGACGAGGCCTGCGAGGAGTTTGGCGTCGAGCATGACGAGAAAGCCCGCGCCGAGCTGGCAGCCTTGGTGGCATCGGCCGCCGCCGCCGCGCGGGGAGGCCAGGAGCAACACGTCGAGCATCCGTCGCCGGCAGGCCAGGCCAAGCATCGTCCTGCTGCTGCCGGCGAGCCTCGGGCGGCGGAAGCGGCCGGAGCGCCGCCGACGACCTCTGCCGTGGCCGCCACGGCGCCTTCCACGCCGTCGCCCTCGTGCAGGGAGATGCCACGCTTTCCCTCGTCCGAGCCGAGGGCCGTCCTCGACGCCCATTATTTTTCTTCGCCCGCGCCCACGGAGAGCGTGCGGGCGCGAGTTCGACGAAGCGAGGAAGCGCCAACCACCCCACGGACGGTAGCGCCGATGCCGATGCAACCTCAGCCCTTGCTGCGGGGCTCTGCGCCACCCGTCTCCTCTCGCCGGCAGCCACAAGCACGACAACCTTCGCCCAACGGCCCCCGATCCGATCCCTCGACACCGCCCAAAACGCCCAGCTTTTCGTCGTTCGAGGCCGACGACGACGCCGACGGCCAGTTCTCGCCCCTCGTCATCTCCATCCCCACCGACACCCTCATCGATCATGAGTTCATGGCCGGCTTCTCCTTCTCAAAACGCGGTAGCATCATTTTCCGAGGGCAGCGCGCCATGGCTGCCGACGGCGCGGCCTCGCCGAGCCCTGGCTCGCTCGACGACGACGCCCCGCCGCCCCGGGTCAAGGTGTCTCCGAGCGATGTGAGCGCCGCCGCCGCGCCGCCGCCCGACATCCGCCTCCTCTCCGCCGACGTCGAGAAGGAGTCGCAAAAGGTCAGGTCGCTCTACCAAGCCGGCGACGCCCTCCACTGGGAGGACGGCGCGAGGCATTCGTTCTGCGAGCGCCTGGAGCCGACGCCCGAGATGCCGACCGAGGAGTCTACCGATGGCCCGTACGTATTCCCCTCCTGCCCCCTGCCCCGTTGCCGAGCGCGCCTTGCTGACCCGCCGTCGCGCGCCAGGCCGTCGACGCATCATCTCGCCTCGGGCTTCCCCTCGTCGCCCTCTGCAGGCTCCTCGCTCCTGCAGCAGCGCGGCTCGAAACGGGACAGCGAGCTGGCCGGGGGCATTGAGGACTGGGAGGACGTCGACGGCGCCGACGTCGACCGCTACGGCTTCATCAACCCCTCGACGCCGCGCATCGGCCCCCCGACGGAGCTCAAGTCGGCCCAGCACTCCCCGAGGCGGCGAGCCATGCTCCAGAAGAGGGACCCCATGGGCTTCTCCTCCCACCTCGGCGGCGGCCGCTTGCCGAGCCGCAAGGTGTCGGCCCGCTCGCTGAACACGCAAAACTCGGAAATGTCGGTGGCCTCGCGGCGCTCGTCGCGCTCCGTCATCCGCCAGGCCGGCAACCTGCTGCCCCACAACCGCAACAGGCGCTGGATGGACGAGGCCGGGGACATGCTGACGGTGTCGCCGAACCTGCAGGACGCCGTCGAGGAGGCGCAGGTGGGCAAGCTCTCCGAGGCACTGAAGCGCAAGGAGTGGGAGCGGTCCGAGAAGTGGCACAAGATGGCCAAGGTGGTCCGGAGCCCCGTCCAGGGCCACGGCATGGGCTTCGAGTTCGACGTCAGGAGCCCGAAGCTGATCGAGCGGACGTGGAAGGGCATCCCCGACCGGTGGCGCGCCGCCGCCTGGTGGTCCTTCCTCGCCACGTCGGCGCGCGAGCACGAGGGCTCGCCCTCGGCCGAGGAGATCATGGGCAGCTTCCATCGCCTGCAGCAGACGAGCTCCCCCGACGACGTGCAGATCGACCTCGACGTGCCCCGCACCATCAACCGGCACATCATGTTCCGCCGGAGGTACCGCGGCGGCCAGCGCCTGCTCTTCCGCGTCCTCCACGCCCTCTCCATCTACTTTCCCGAGACGGGCTACGTCCAGGGCATGGCGTCGCTCGCGGCGACGCTGCTCTGCTACTTTGACGAGGACAAGTGCTTCGTCATGCTCGTCTGGATGTGGCGCTTCCGCGGCCTCGACCGGCTCTACCGCCCCGGCTTCGACGGTCTGATGGCGGCCCTGCGGGAGTTTGAGACGCATTGGCTCGACAAGGACGTGGCAAGCAACCTGGTGAGTGGTCCGACGGACGCCTGGCGTCGGCCGACGAAACGGATGGATGGCTGACCATGGAGCGAGCAGGCCGATCTTTGCGTCGACCCGACGGCCTACGGCACGCGCTGGTACCTGACGCTCTTCAACCTCTCGATCCCCTTCCCCGCGCAGCTGCGCGTCTGGGACGTCTTCCTCCTGCTCGGCGTGGACGGCCAGCAGCCGAGCGCGGCCGGGGCGACGGACGAGGGCAAGGTCGTCGGGGCCGAGGCGCCCACGGGCCTCGACGTGCTGCACGCCACGAGCGCCGCCCTCGTCCAGGCCCTCCGCGAGGTGCTCGTCGACTCGGACTTTGAGAACGCCATGAAGGCGCTGACGTCGTGGATACCCGTCAAGGACGAGGACCTTCTCATGAAGGTGACCAAGGCCGAGTGGAAGACACACCAGAGCCGGAGGAAGACGTAGAGGGCTTGCCTGGCATTTTGGTCCCTGACGAGCCGCCGGCGAGGGCCAAGATCCTCGTCCCATCGTTGACGGTGCCTTTCGAAGAGCGACGGCGGGATGGAGATTCGTCCGCCCCCGCACGCCAACCACCCTTCACTCCTAGCCTCCACACTCCTCTGCTCGAAGCGACGCACTAGATAGATACCCATTTTTCTCCATCCGCCAGTCCGGCACTTGTCATTTTCTTTGTTGATGGACGGCGGGATGAATTCGTCGGCCATCCATCGCGCATGATTCTACCGCGCGACACGCGCGCGGAGTGGACTGGCGGCGATGACGAGGCTCGTCGAAGAGTAGATGAACAAATAATACATAATAGCGGCTAGCTCCGATTCAAACATCAGGCGAGCCGCCGTGGATGGCATCATGGTCGGAAGCGACGGGACAGGAGCACGTTGTCGTCGAGGCGCGCCATGTCGTCGACAGAAAACTGCATGCGCACGAAGGCGACGGCGCGTGGAGCCCTAGGCCCGTCGTCCCGGCCTTGTCCGTGGAGTCCCTCGGCGTGCTGGTTACTTTGCCTTGACCTCGGACGGCCCGTATCACGTCGGCCAGCCGCGTGAGACCAGGGTGGGATCGGCAGAGGAACGGACGGCAGTTGGACTCGGGTACGCACGGCCGGCGCAGCTCGCACCACGGCACATTCGAAGCACACGGACGCGGACACGGACACGCGGGCATGACAGGTGGGGTGAGGCGAGGTGAAGCGGTCATTGCCGGTCACGGAGCGACCCCAGAGCGACACGAGGTTTTCGCCCTTGTGCGAGGGCACTTGTTGCTTCCTTGGGCCCTGGCAAGCGCGCCCTCTCGAGCCAGCTATCCATCCAAGCGTTCGACAGGCGGACAGCCTGCGGCGTGCCAGTGCTTTGCGCCTTCAGTTGCGACGGAATCTGCCGACGTGGTCCTTCCCGCCCCCTTCCCATCTATTCTCATCTCGCTCTCGAGGGCGAAGGGGAAGGGAAGGGTTCGATGGAGACAGCCACAGCCAACGGCGCACGCCCAAGTTTCGCTTCTCGTTGGCTTGCCTGCGTGTCGTGTCTGTAAGAACCTTGCACGGAGTGCTCCGGAGTACTCCGTACGGTACTCCGTGTAGTTGTACTCGTGCATGTACATCTAGGGGTACGGAGAAAGGATTACTGGCGGGACTGTACAGAGTACGCAGTGCAAGCACAGACAACTAAGAACATTTACTTACTGTATTGCCGGTACACCCTGGCGCCCCGGCTGGCCGACAGGATGCTTTCGCGCCCTAGCGGGGAGCGAGGTATTGAAGGGGGAGAGTCCGGCGTTTTAGACCAGCGGACACTATATTAAGCAATAAACATGTTTTTAAACATCCCGGCACGCCCCGTGGCGCAACGCCAATCAGGAACCCCGCCCGGCCCCGCTCCTCCTTGTCGTCAGCCGAGGCCGAAAGCGGGTGAAGAATCAGGAACAGGACCAGTCCATCGGAAGACACAAGGTTCCATGTTGAAACAAAACAAACGGCCCGCCAGTCGTCTCACCGGTCCTTGTCCATCACGTACACACTCTGCATCCGCATGCACAGGTACAGTGCGTGGCTAGGTGGACAACGGTCATCGACTCGTGCCGGTACCTGTACATGGTTCTCACTGCCGTACCTGTACACGGGCTATCACTGCCGTACCTGTACATGGCCATCACTGTAGTACAGTACCTGGTTTTCAAGGTCGTTCATGTACATCACTATCAGCTGCAGTACAAGTACAATACGATTAACCGTAGTACAAGCACATCACCGTCACTGTCGTTCATGCACATCATTGCCAACCGCACACCCTGGTACATGTACATCATCTTCACCGTGCCATCTACCAGAACAGGCAAGCTGACGGAAAGGCCTAATTGGTACCATGACAGATCACCCGACGTCCTGCTGCCACATCCATCAGATCAGCAAGCCTGCATGTGAGCCTGCACGTGAGACTGCTGGCTGCATACTCGTACGACACACATGTGATGGCGATGGCCTGAAGGCCCTTGACGACCGCCATCACACCATCGTGCGAGGGAGGTGATGACGCGCAGCGTCACTCGCCGCTTGGGCCATGCCAACAATCACTCCCGCATTCGTCTGTTCGCACGAAAGCACGAGTCGTCGTTGACAGATACGGCGTCCCGTAGACGTACTACACTGCACCGATGGGCAGGGTGTTGTGAGCGTACCTGTACATGTACGATGCTCTGCTGTACTTACTGCAAGTACAGTACGCACACGGCACTTGGATGTACATGCCCTCTGTGCTTTGTAACCAATTCTGCAGTATTACTCCGTACCTACCAACAAGTACTCGCACGTGTTCGAAACCTTCCTAGTATTATTGCGTGTAAGTACTTACATGTACTTACTTGCTTGTGCTCCGTACAAGTACAACTACCTAGCCAACTCCTAGGAAAAAGGTCACGACATCGGCAGACCCCGGTCCCAGGCCTCGAGAAGCCCCCTGCAAATGCGATATTGCAGGACCGTCTCGAACCCCCTCCCCGCAACCGCCTCCATAACTTTACCGGTCTTGTCTTGTCTTGCACGGTACTCGCACGTACCATGCAGCATCTGCACGAGTTCGAGACGGAAGGAATACTGTACCGATCCATGCACTCGCAAGGCACAGATGGGTAAGCACTTCCAAGAAGATCGATGTACGGGTGCTCCGTGCATGCGCAAGTAGCTGTACATGCGCACGTGAGACAAGACACACGACAATTGCCAGGCATGTTTCCGTACTCGGTACTCCGTATTCCGCAAGTGCAAATGCAATACGTACCGGTACATACTCCGTACAACTGCTGTACTTACATGTAAGTACTTACACTCCTCGCCCACTTCCCGTCCAACCTCGTTTCTTCGCCCCTCGTCCCATTCTGAACCTTCTGTGGGGCCTTCAAACCTTGGCTCGTCTCCATCCCTGTTTTACCTGCCAATGCCGAAACTACTTGCCTGCATCTTGTCGTCTCCCCGACCGTCAGAGTGGGCGCCAACTAATACTTGACATGGGCGCGAATCCCTACACGCCATCCTCGTTTCATCGCCCATGCCCTCTCCGTTCCGTTCATCTCATCCCACGCTGCCTACGGAGTACTCGCACTTGGGTACTTTCTGGACGTGTGACCGACGAATGCATCCCCGCTCCCCGACGCCCAAGGCTGCCACCTTTCCGCCTTGTCCTCCCCCCGGCTCCATCAGGTACTAACGGCCCAGGGGTGGGGGAGGGGGGGGGGGGCTTGTCTCAAGTCCTTGAATTCTGCCTCGACGGCTTCCATGCTGTTTCTGCTTATCCATATCCGCATCGTCGTGCAAGCGTCCATCGACATGCGCAATCTTCACGTACCGGCCAGTCACTTCGAGCTGCTCGGTGCGAGCGCCGTCCCGGCTTCGCGTCCACCTCGCCGGCGCGCCACGTTCCCACCATCGAGCTCGATGCCGTACGCGTGCGCCTGGATGCCAGGGGAAATTCCCGAGAAGCCTCGGGGGAGGGTGGGCTTCGAGTTGCCACGCGGCGGAGGCAGAGGCCCGATCCAATGTTTTCTGTATATCTAGTCCAATCTCTGCCTCCTTCGCCGAACGCGGGGTCCGAACATGCCCACAACCAAAATGGCACAATAAAGGTGGGGAGGGAAGGGGGATGCAGGGTTGGCGTCCGGCACGTCCAAGTGCTCGTGCCCGCTTCGTGAAGAACAATGAGACGGTTCCGCGGTCCTCCACGCGCAGAGGCTGGGGAACCATGTTTCGTCGCCTCGCCACGTCGTCGAGTTCGTGGTTGGGCGTTGCACGTGAAACCCGCATCATCATCAGGGTGCCCATCAATGTTCGCCCTCAGCTGAACCGGCCACGGCTCCACCGTGCAACATGGGTCCACCTCTTCCCGGCGACGGATGCCTATCTCGCGTCGGCCCATCGTCGTCACGATGCCGAGTCATTGGCGCCAAGGGTCCATGCGTCGAGTGGAAATGCAACCGCTCCAGGCGCGACGCTTCGTGCGGCGCCGAGGTCACCTGGTCCTGAGAGAGCATGGCCGAGACCGAATGTTTCTTGCCCTCGGCGGCGTAGGCGTCCCGCGACGAGGCGACGCTGCCTTCCTGGCTCGGCGTCAGAGCTCTCGCCGCCGACGCGCGATCGGCCTCGTCCAGCTGTCCGTGTCCGTGTCCCGGCACGCGGTACCAGGAGACGTCGCTCTTTTGGCGCTTGTGCAGCCTTCGGCCCGGCGGCGGGTTCGACAGGCTGCTCTGTATGAAGTGCGGCGGTGATCTTGACCGATTCTCGCTCGGTGGCGGAGGATGCTGCTGTGGTCCCGTCATCCTGCGCTTCTTGTGAGGCTCCCCTGCTATCCCGAGCCCGCGTTAGCCTAGAGCGAATCCCGCTTTCTCTTGATCTTGGACGAACCAGACGGGGTGCCCGGTCTGTTCGAGCTGCCGCTCCCGGCCTGCGACGTCGGCGGTTGCCAGTGGTGAAAGTAGATCGACGTGCTCGCATCCTGCTGGCCGGCCTGCGCCTGGCCGTGGGCGTGCGCCTGGTACGGCAGCATGGACGCTGAGCCGGGCTGCGCGGACTGCGAGGGGTTCGTGCCGTGGCCGGCCATGGCGGAGCCAAGCCGACCGATGGCTCCGCTGACAGTCTGGCCCCGTGGCCTCGCCGGGGATCCCGGGTACTGGCCAAACGAGGCGGATGCTTGGGCCGGCGCCGCGCCCGCAGAGGGTCCGCCGTGCTGGACGTGCGCCGGTTGCGCGCCGTCGCGGTGGCGGTGGTCGGGCGAGTCGGGCCTTTGCGACCGGAGCAGGGGCGGGTGCTGCTGGCCCTGGGGGGGCGGCATGAACTGTTGGGCCCATTCGAGCGTCGCCTGGTGCATCGGTCCGCCGACCGTCATGCCGGCGAAGACGAGGGGCACCATGGGAGGGGGGATGCCTCCGCCGAGAGAGGCGCGGAGCATGTCCATCTCGACGCGCCTCTGCTCGAGGCGCAGGCTCTCCTGCCTCGTCCTCTCCTCCTCCTGCTTTGTCTTCTCCTCCTCGGCCTTGGCCACGAGCCAGTTCTTCATCGACTCCTCGGCGCCCTGCCACTGCTGCGGCGGAGGGGGCAGGGCGGCCCACGGCTGGCCGTGCTGGGCCCCGTGGACCGGCGGTGCCGACGGTTGGCTATGGTGGTGAGGTTGGTGAGGAGGGCCGCCGGCCGAGGAGGATTGCTGGGAAGCGAGCGCCATGGCCGCCGGGGGGGGCAGGCCACGGTGAGAAGCCGACATGAGCTTGAGGACGGGGCTGTGCGTGCGGGAGTCCGGCTTCGGCGTCTTGTACGCGGCGGCCTCTTGGTAGCCCAGGGGGGGTGGTGAGGGTCGCGAGGTGGAAGGAGGCGTCGGCAGGTCATGAACGGACTTGTAGCCGAACGAAGCGGAAGGCTGAGTATGGGTAAGCATCATCACTTATACTGGCTTGCATGTCGTGCGAGGGGGGTTCGTCGACGGCGAGGCGAGGTAGATATAAGTAGTGGTGGTGAGCGTGGACGACGGAGCGTGGGGGGGGGGGGGGCAGTTTTGTAAGACAAAGAGAAACGGAGGCTCGAGAAAGCATGGCTAAAAAGGGAACAAGGCGACGGACGGATAGGAAAAAAAAGTGGAAACAAGGAGTTCTGGGAGGAGGGCGTACAGGTACAGTGTACAGAGTGGATGTCTGGTCCGAGGCAGAGGTCCAAGGTGCGAGTCGACAGGCGGCGCGGGCGAGACACTGGCCGGAGGTGACGACGAGCTCGAGAACAATGGCTTCCGAGCAGGGTGGCAAGGGCGGGTGGGACTGCGGACGAATTAGGGCAACCTCATCGGGACATGGCTGTCGGCTCGTCGAAGAGAAACGGGGAGCAAAAGAATGGAGGCGGTGCGGCCACGGACTCACGGAGTCGAGTCGAGGTAGCCTTATTCGGTATCAGGCGCGGGTCCGTTGACTGAGGCGCTTCCTGGATCGGGTCGAGGAGCAACGTCGAGGTGGCGAGTCCCAATGGGGGGACCGTCACAGCAGAGCCGGGAAGCCGGGGCGGACAGGGTGGGGAGCGGGCGAGCCTTGTTGATTTCGCTAGTCCGTCATGTATCAGAGCGGAGGGCCTGATTGGGGAGCTCGAGGGGAATTGACCTGGGATACAGCGCTTCTGAAAGATGGCTTGTCGTCGCTGCCGCTGGCGGCCCGGCAAAGTGGGAATGGAAGGGGTGAGAGTGCGTGCGAGTCCGGGGGGGGGGGCGTGCGGCGTGCGGCGATCTCAACCCACACGGGGGAGTCTGGAGAGGGACGAGAGGAGACGAGGGTCGCGGGTGGCGGCTACGTTGCGGCGGCGTCGTAGGTGGACGGTATCCGTCTCGAATGTGCACTCGGGGCAGCTCCGTGTAAAGTTGCTCGTAGTTGTATGCCGCTATGCACTCGGTACGTAGGCTCGTACTTGCGTGCTCGTGCGCGTGCTCATAGGCGGTGTCGACGACGGGCACAAAGGGCAGCCGGCGGAGGGACAGCAGAGGGGATGGGGATGGGGAACGACGGCGTCGGCTTCGACCTTTGTCCTATGCGGTCGCGCCAATCTATGACGGCTGCAGGAAAAAAGGTAAGCAAATGCCGGGGTGGGCGGGTAGGAGCTGCGGAAGCAAGAAGCAAGAATAGGGATCCTGTTCCCGTTCCCGATATCAACCTTTCGCTCGACGTGGTTAGATCGGCAGAGAGCAGGTCGGGGCCCGTCCGAAGATGGACATAAGAAGAGGACGTCGTACGCAAAACGAGCGGACGAGGTCCGCAGGGTAAGCGCGAGACCTCGAAGCACAATTGCTTGGCCAGAACGCTAGCACTCCGGCGTACTAGTGCTGGCTATCGTGCGTGAGAGGTGCGGAGGGACGGAGGACCAGACCAGGATGAGGGGAAGCCTACTCCTACTCGTGCTGCAAAATGACCATCGTCTAGGGGGGCAGGAAACGAGGGACAGGGGGGGTGCCAGGGGCCGCCGATCGGATTGCGAAGAGAGCGTGCGGCGAGAGCGTGCGTCGACGGTGCCTGCGCGTGCGAGCGAGCGAGCGAGGTCGCGTCTTGCGCCTAGGGACGAGACGAGACGATCGGTTTGTTCGATGGTGGAAGTTGAAGGACAGGCAGAGCGAAGACACAGGCGCAGATGGAAACAACGATGGCGGGCAGGGGGGGCGCAAGGATCTCCGAGAGCCAACGGGCTAAACCTAACGAGGGGTGGGAGCGAGTGGCAGCGATGCGGGCAGGGAAGGAATGACCAAGAAGATGAACGAGCAGAGAAGGAAAAAGGAAGCGGCAAAAAGAAGCTCGGTTGCTCCTTCTGTCCGTAGCACTCCTGCTCGGTGTGCGCTTGAGGTTGCGGGCTCTTGCCTCGGTGCCTGTAGAGGTAGTGTAGTACGGTAGGTGCACGATGATGCGCTAGTCGCCGAGCAGAGAGGCGAAGGTAGGTGTACATGTACCCCAGGCAGGAGGAGTGGTGGAGGAGGAAAAGGAAAGAAAAAACTTCCTTCAACGCTTGCGCAATCTTGGCGGCTCCCGCTGTCGGCCTCGACGTCCAGCATCGATTGATTGATTGACCGTTTGTCGCTCCATCCTCCATCCTCTCGGGTGCGGTGGAGAAGGCGAGTAGTCTGGACGTGTAAGTACTCGTATTCGCAGGCCAATCGTCGGCAAGTACTGTACCGTATGAGCACTTGTACACGTACATAGTACTCAAGTACAGGGCGCCGGTGTACGGAGTACTTGAGTACTTACTTACATGTACAAAGGGGGACTCGTATACTTGCGAGCAAGCCTGGTGCGGTGAGTGCCACGGAGGAAGGCAGGCATATAGTTGCACCTGCCCGGTACGTGCGCACTCCGTACTCCGTACAGTGCGTTAGGTTGCGAGTGTAGGTGTACTGTACTTGTTCCGCACGGCACTGCATTACCCACAGTATTAGCACAGTAGGTGTAGCAATCTGCAGAATATGCACTCCGTACAAGTACTTGCTCCGTACTTTTATCCGAAAGGAAAGTGTAGACGAATGGAAAATACAAGCGAATACAAGTAATACGGTGCATGACTGTACATTACACCTACTTGAGTAAGTACAGTACGGAGTAGTACTTGTAAGTAAGTATACTAAGGTTGTAAGTACTGTACTTACAGTACATGTCAGTCGTAGTTGTACATGTACTCCGTACTCTGCACAGTACTGTAATACCAAGGAAAGGGGAGGGAGGGAGCTCGGTCCGCCATTGCCAAATGCTTACGAGTAGATAATAGTGCACGAGATATAGGAAGGCCTAGTCTGCTCTGGCGGTGCGGGCACCTACCAAGTACTTAGTAGGTAAATACACGCGAGCACTGCTAACACAGTACTTTACATAATAATACTAGGTACCTACAGTAAGAACTTAGTAGTTGTAAGTACAGGTTGGTAGGTGTGCCGACTCCGTTGTGGCATGCACAAGTACACCTACAAGTACCTGTCACTGGAAACAGCCTCGTGCCCCACGGTGCCGATTCTGCGTCGCCAGGTCCGACGACTTGTTTTGCGCCTCGGCGGTGCTTCTGCCACTGTGGCATTGTTAATCGACGGCGCATTCGACTCTGGTGCTCGCGGACACTTGACGCGGCGCTTCGACCTCGCCACCAGAACCAAGGAATTTGCACGCAGCCTGGCGGGGTTGCGGAGGCGAAGGAGGGGGGGGCCGGGAACCCTTGCTCGGGGACGACGACCAGAAGAGGGCCCAGACGGTGCAGGGGTGGGACGCTGGAGGCGGAGAGGTACAGGTACGAGAACGAGTACGAGCGACCAGCAGGTACAGATGCGAGGCCGATGCTGTTGTGCAAGGACACAAGCACGCTTGGCGTACTTACATGTAATGCACGCTTTGCTTGTTGCACAAGTAAGTACTCAAGTACGGAGTACTCTCTGTACCAACAAGGCTCGTTCGCAAGTACAAGTGTGCCTGTAAGTAAGTACAGTACCGAGCACAAGGACGGAGTAAGTACGTAAGTAATTCAGACACGCACCAGAATGACGAGCTGTGCCTACTTACAGTAATTATTACAGTACAAGTCCTTGAATAAGCCAGGAAGGCACTACAGTAGCACAGTACGGAGCATTTCCGTTCGCGGGCTTCGTGTTCCGTGTTCCGTACTCCGTACTTGGGACGCACAGTATAATAATACAGTGAGAACTCCGTACTTGGTAATAATACGGCGTACTGCAGTATTAATTAATTACATCAAAGTGCAAATACTTACAGTCGGAACGGCAGAGCTGCTGAATAGGCTGGTACAAGTACATCGACGTGAACCTGTACGCACCTACTTGCGCTATGCACCTCCGCACATGCGCATGTAAGTACAACTAGCTGTGCTTGGCTGCAGTCCGGACATGGGCGGCCGATCGCTGGGTGGACGGACGTGAGGAATTCAATACCCATGGCTGGCCTCCACAGCGGCCTGCTGCTACGAATCTGTGCAGACGACGGTCCGACCATGGCAAGAAAGTACAAGCAGTACCACGACAAGCACAGGAAGACGTACAGGTACTTGCAGTGGTGCTGTTCTTTATGCTGCAAGTACTTAATACGATGCACCCTACTCGGTACGTTTTACTCCGCGCCCCGTACTTACTTACTTACTGTACACAAGTACAGAACACCTACAACTATTACATGTACTTGCAGAGAGCCCTTTGCCGACTACGGAGCACATGATACGAGCCCAAGTCAGCGAGCACAAGGACTTGCACACAAGTAAGTACACGCAGTACATGTTCTCCGTACAAGTATACTCCGTACAGGGCGGTATTTCATTCCTCTTCCGTGCACGTACGCATAATTATATGCACATGTACTCCGTACCTAATACTACTAGTACACAGGTACACTTCGGCGTGCGGAGTGCATGCACATGTACGGAGTACGGAGCACACCCAAGTACAGCACATGTGCAACTAGGCCGTCAATGGGAAAGGGAAAGTGGCAAGTGGCAGGCAGGTGGGCGTGGCAAGTGGGCCGCCGCCGCAGAGTGGCTCCTCGTGGCTTGCCCCTCTCTTCTCTCGTTTGTCTTGTTTTGGTTTTAGCCACGAACAAGGTGCTGTCCTGTCTTGGTTTATTTACACTTCCCGTCCGGCCCTAGGCACGGACTGGTACGGAGAGCGTACGGGTCGAGGACCGGGGTCCAATCAGATGCTCCCCCCCGGAGCCGGCCCAGCAGGGGCTGGCTGCAAGTCAGGCCAACGTCGATTCTAGACGGCGGGCCGACGGAGAATGTGGAAGCCAAAAGAGTCATGATTCAACGACAAGCCGAAGAGCAGCGTGGCTGACCGGCAGCTTGGCTCAAACGTACCCTACGCCTACCCCCGGCCAGGGAATCATTCTTCCGGCCAGGCGAGGAAGGAAGGAGAGTGCTCGCGGCGGCGACGGCCAGGGCAAAAAGGATGCCGCCGTTGGGGGTGCTCTGCTCTGCTCGTCTTGGCCGTGAATTACCTCCGTACCGTGCACGCATTGCAGGCGCAACACGCCTACCTATGTCGTGCTGTAGGCGTCAGTACGCGGTGCCTCTGCAGGTCCTTGCCTGCGCCTATTCTGGTGTGGTGCACTTGCCTATACCACACACATGGCTGCACGGTGCCTGCAAGTGCAGACAGAGTACTCCGTACGACATGTACTTACTACGACATGTACTTACGCTTACTTGCGGTACGAGTATGGCGTACTTCGTCCGAGTGCGCCCAACGGGGTGCCTGCCTGTACTTTCCCGGTGCATCCGCGAGCACTGTACGGGTGCCGCACAGTGCCGAAAAGGTGCAGAATGGCTTTCTTCCCCCGGCCTTCCATTCCCGAGATGTGCATCCGCCACGCCGCTGAGCTGCAGCCCGCGCCTGCGCCGGACAGACGGTCGACGAGCGTACCTTGGCACCAGTCTTGGTGGTGCACCGCACCGCACCGTGCCGTACCGAACCTCCACAGGTGGCAGTGCACTTGGGCATTCGACTTGTATGATTCCTCCGCGCTCAAGTACTCCGTGGGATTTTGCAGAGTGCCGAGTGCATGCAGCACAAGTGCCAGCAGGCAATGTACTTGCACCATGTGCCTTGCCCGCTCTGCTCTGGGCGATGATGCCGAGGAGCGCTCGTACCGGTACATGTCTACCCGTAGTACTCCGTACTCCGTACTTACTAACCTGGCAGATATGTCCACGGGTGCGTTGTAGATCTACTGCAGCGATGCACCTACAAGTATTATATCTCGCTGTGCTTGCAAAATACTTGTACACGCATGCCGTTCCGTGGCACCAATTGCCGCCAGTGTTCGTCCACATGCGGCACAGCACACAAGCGCTTACGTGCCAGCCGTTCTCCCGCGGCGGCTCCTGACCGTCATGCCCTGATCATGGCAGCACATGTGTGTGCACAGCACTGTAGGTGCTAGGTGCGTGCTGTGCTGTTTTTGCGTTAGTACGTGAGTGCTTGTGCGGAGCGCTTGTACGGAGTGCTGTAGAGTCCCAACGCCGGGTCGCCAGCGCACGGTACGGGCACAGGTAGGTGCGCCTTCACCTAGGTTAGTAGGTACCGTTCATCTCACGAGCGGGGGCGGCTGCCTGGCGGCAAGTTGGGACGCATCTTCACGACGCCCATGACCCATGCGGAAGCTCATCCAGCTACGATGGAAGCTGCCTGTGCCGACATGGTCCGTACGGCGCCCGCTAGTGCAAGAGCCGGCGCATCGTCCATGCACTGCCACTCACCCGGCCGCAAGCAAAAGCTGTTTCTGCTACGGGATACCTACCGGTTTGCAGATGATGCAAGCGCATGTACCGGTGCGGTGCTGCAGCGACAACAAGCAATACTGCTCGCAAGTGTCCCGTACACTTGCACCAATGTACAAGCTCGGTAATTACTCCGTAATTGTACGCAAGTATCATGCGTAGGGTGCTTGTAAGTAAGTACTAGTAAGTACTGCAAGTACATGCCACTGTAAGTACATGTCCAGGCGCAACTACATGTGCCGCACTCGCCACGCATGTACCTACTGTACACGTACTTGCACGTACTTGCACGTACTTAAGTACGTTGGTGCGACCAAGCAACGCCGGTGTGCCAACATACCGCGCCAGCGCACCGTCGCTCGCTCCTACACCTGCAAGCACCAGCACGGCGAGCAGCACGCTCGCTCGTTCTGCGCACAGCGCCAGTCTGCCGACGGTACCTGGTGGCCCTGCCGCTGCCGGGCATGCCGGCATGCCCGCGCGGCATCGTCAGATCAGATAGGTGCCGGGTGCGCGCCTCGACTCGGGGAGCCAGCCAGCGCAGCCGGTCACGCGGACAGAGATGGGCTTGCATGGCGCCCGTTCGTCTCGCATCCCTACCCGCCGTCGCAGGGTGTGAAACTCGGCCAGGGAGCCTTCCCCACGTCGCCCCCTGCGCCTCTATTACAGATCCGCCTACGGAGTGGGAGCAGGGAGGACAAAGTGCATGCGCCTGCAGCACCGTGCCTGTTCTGTCGCCCGCGCGCTCCGTGCTCCTGCACGTCATGACTGGGACGGAACGCCGAGTGCGGCGAGGAGAGGACGAAATGCTCGCCTCCCAGGCCGCACTGTCGAGCGCAAGAATTCGTGCGCCGGACGACGCCTGCCGCACGCTGACACCTATGCCTACAGGCTGTGCGTGCCGCACCACGCCGACCGGCCCCGCGAACGGGCACGGGTCCCCGTCGCAATTCTTCGTGCCTCGTCGGTTCCCCTCGGTACCTACGATACCCAAGTGATGCGTGCATGCGCATGTACATGCACCTGCGGTCACGACAAGTGCTCATCGCCCGTCCCGTCACCACGGGCAACACGCGACGCGCAGAGCAGTGGGCCAGGTCCGTGTACACGTCCGTCGGCGGAAACATCGGGTGCGACTGCACGCTCTGCACGCTCCCTACGGTAAAGTCATCCCTTTGTTGCCGACCACCCGAGGTGTGATGTCTGTTTGGCATCACGCCACATGCTCGCATCGACATGCGTGCACCGTGGCCAAACGGAAGCCCCTAGAGGCCAAGCCGCCTGCCTAGTGGTGCCTGCGAGACCCACGAGTGCCCTGAACGCCTACGCCGTCCCGCACCTTGTCGGCGTGCCCCTACGGGACTTTCGTTGCCCAGCATGCACCGACGATGAGCAGGCATGCCCGCTGTGGAGCGGCAGTGTTGGTGCTACGCTTCGTGACAAAGGGAGGTACCTACCACCGTCAAAGGTGGTGTCCATGTGCCCAAGTGCCGACGGCATGCGAGTAGGTGCAAGTACAGTACTTGTACACTTATGCTTGCATCCTAGCGCCTCGTGGCGGGCGTCCTTGCAAGTGCTTGTACGGTGATTTACCCTGCACCCACCTCCTCTACATGCGCATGTACGCAACACGCTTCGGGAGCGCAAGTCTTGATCACCAAGCAGCACGCGCTCCTTCATGTACCTCCCGGTATTTGGGCCAGTCACGTCCTGGCGGGATCCTGGCTTCCATCATTCGCTCATCCGTCGGTGGGTCGGGCCACGGAGTTGTGAGACATTCCAGTGAAATCTCCCGTATCACCAGGTAGCCATGTCTAGGAGTTTATAATTATCACTTGCTCTCCCTGCCAACGCTACCTCCACGTGCGCGTGCGACCACATGAACACTTGCATGGGTGTGCACTCGCACGCATGCGGGACACATGCACGCACTCGTGCATCGTGATATAGGATGCAAGCACTTGCGACGTCTACGCGAGCGTGCCTGTACAGTGTTTGCACCGGTGCGGCGGCTGTACCGGTACTGGTCGGCACGCATGGCAGGTATTAGTGCGGTGTGGTCCGTACGTCTTGGTGCTGGCTGCCCTCATGCCCCATCGATCGGTACGGCGCAACCATGACAGAAGTGCCTGCTACGGCTTGGCCATGGCCCTGAGAGATAGGACCTACCTAACCCAGCGTAACCCAACGCAAGGACGTCAGCCCTGGAGGGAACCGCCGAGCGCCAGGGGCGGGCCCTGCCTTGCCTGTCCCGACCCCCCCCCCCCCCCGACCTCGCTGCGCATGCCGCTGCTGCACCTGCGTCGCCCTCTTCCTCGAGGCCCGGCCCTAGCCGCTGCACCCAGGGCGGCTCGCGGCCATGGCCGGTTCTTCCGCACCTCTGCCTCTGCCACTGCCTGAGCCTCCATGCCTGAGCCACTGCCTGCACACGCTCTGCCTGCACCGCTCTGCCTGTACCTCTCTTCCTATACCTCTGCCTGTACCTCTGCCTGCACCGTGCATGCTGGTGCTCTGCTAGTGCTTGTGCTTGCGTACGCTCTTGGGTCCGCACGAATCATGACGCCATAATCGCCCCAGACTCGCTCTCCTCCCGTCTCGCCCTGCATCCATTCGCCCACCGAAAGAACAGGCCAGCAAGCGGCAGCAGGCGGGCAAGCAGGTGCAAGCTCTGGTGCTGGTTCCATCGCACGGAGAGACATCATCACCAATGTCGGTTCTGCGCCAAGAGCCTCGTCCGGGCATGCATGCATGCACGTCCTGCTGCGGCTGTTGCTGCTGTCGTGGCCTCGCTTCGCTTCCACCTTGGCTTCATCATCCCTTTCCTGAGCTGGCCTTTTCGATATCCCCTTTCCACCCAAACCGCTCAGCAAGGCCAGCCGGACGACACCGCCGCCGACGCCGGCGATGACGATAGCCCCCAGGTCCAGGCCTAGCCGTGGCCTCCTCAACACTCGGACGCCATCCTTGGATGACAGTGTATCGTTGCATGTCCATCCTGCGTATCCGTGTAGCTTGGTCGAACTAACCCAGTACGTTGCATAGCATGCGAGTTTGTCACGATAGCTTCCCACCTCGACCCTCCTAGCGCGAGCCTTGCATGCCAGCCAACCAACTTGCCGTCACCCTCACCCTCCTAGACCCCTACCCGTCTCCAGCATCCCGCCCTGCCCTTGACCGCCGCTGGCCCCTTCTGGCCGGCATTCCTGAGTGCCCATCTGCCAGCAGATGCATGTATCCTGGAGAGGTAGCCTCCGTGAGCAGGGGTATCCTCCGACCCGAAACGACAACTCACCGTCCAACATTTTTGCCCCCCTTTTCCGCCTATCCAGCTCAAACTCGGTCCATCCTCTGATACTTCGAACGCGTCTTGCCTGCAAGGGGTAACGGCAGCTTTTGTCTTTGTTGTCCTCGGGTTGTCGGCCGTGGCAAGGCGTCCCTTGCCTTGGCGTGCAAGGTTGCCTTGAGTCGACGGCGAGGAACCATCGAACCCAACCAATCACCCCGTCTCTCACCAGCAAGTGTGGAGGTGCGACGGTGAGTGGAAGGACGCCGGGCCGAGTGGCTTGCGGCAACATCGTCGCCGTATCCCCCTCGAGACACCTTCGCAAAAGGTCATGTCGCATTCCGTTAGACGACGCTGCCAACCGTTGCATCGCAGCTACCCTACAGCACGGAACAGCAACTTGCCGCACGCTAGGCCTGCACCGAGACGACGCCGCATGAATGGCCGTGGGTGATTTCGACGGCAACGCCAGCGTCAGTGTGGTGCCCATGCCTATCGAGCACCTAGTACTCCGTGGTGCTTGGGCCTGGCTCGCTCTGTCCTGAATCTTTCTCCACTTGGAGTCTTCGTCGTGTGTGGGTGTGGATGACGCACACTCCCTCCCCTCCATCCCGTCTTCATGACCGCCCACTTCGTACGATTTCTCAACCGGCGTCCCATCATTCCAAATCCGAGAGTCACAAGGAACAAGGCAAGTGCACCGATTTGGAAAGGGGAAAAAGCAAACCTTGCACAAGTATCACGTATTTCCACTCACATGCGCTGTGCAGAACTTCTAGCTCTCAATCCATGTCGCCATGTTCGTCCGGGGAACGGAACATGCATGTCACCAGAATCGTGACCAGGTCTGCCATAATGCTGCCGTTCTATCCAGAGCAATCCGCACCCTGCGTCCTGTCCCCTGCTTCGTGCGCATCGGTAGCCCATTTCCCCTCCCGCAGTACCACCCGGGCCAGCCGCAACACCATCACGCCTCCTCACCTTCGTCGCTGTCATCCGTGGCCTTGCCGACCCGTGGGAAATATTTCCAACAAAGAGCACAGCACGTCCAAGGCCGCCAGCGGCGACGCGCCACGCAAAGCCGAGGCGGGAAGAAATGCACGCGCCTGTCGAAGGCGAGAGCCCTTCTCATGCCGTTCGAACCAAGCCATGCATCACGCCCACGTTGACGCGGCCAAGCGACGTCAGCCGCGCCTCGCCACCCCGTCTTACCCCCGTCTTCTATCCAGTCCCAAGCCTCGCCCGTGCGAACAATTGGCGTAAAATGAGGAGAATGTTGAGGCGAGGATGTGCGCCGCCGGGGAGGGGAGCCGACCTCGCGCCCTGAATAAATCAACCAAATAAATGAAGGGAACCCAAGCAAGCGATTCATGTACTTGTACTGACACGGCCATCGAGTCGCGTGCGCACGTTTGACATGCAAAAGAGGACCGTCGACATAGCTTTCGTCAAGTCGTATTACATCATAAAACCGGAAGGGGAGGATGCCGCTGGCTCGAAGCGGCCAGTTCCAACTCGAGCGAGGAAATCTAGCTGGGCGTGACGCCGCTCTGCTGCTCATCGTCGGCGGCGCCCGAGGATAGAAGCGTCGTCGGTCTCTTGGTCAGGACACCCCTGGGCCTCTCGCAGCCGGGTTTCTTGGCCGTGCCATTGCCGTCCTCGACACCGACGTCGCTGTTGTCGCGGCTCTTCGTCAACTTTCGAGGTTGCCGTTTCTGCTGCTGCTGCGCCGCCGATTCGCCTTCGGACCCGCCGCCGTTCGGACTCTGGTCCTCGCCCGACCCTCGCCTTTGCGCTTCCCCTGCAGGGCTGCTTTGCGAGAGTGGCGACGGATGATCGGTCGCACCGCGGCGTGTGCCGAAGACTGGGCCCTCGTTCGCTTGCCTAGCAATTTTATCATCCGGCGTATTGTACGCCGCATCGTCCTCCATGATGGGTTCGAACATTACGACGTCGTTTGCCCTCTCGCGCGCGACTGCACCCAGTCCCAGCCGACGGGGGGATGCGTGAGCCGGCTCAGGCGCCGTGTTCCGCTCCATGCTCAGGTCGGCACCACCGTCGTTGCACGACGGGTCCGAAAAGGGGGTGCCCATCGAATTGCTGACGTATGCATCCAGCTTCTTCTTCAGCACCTCGGATCGCACGGGCTTGGCCAGGTAGTCGTTCATGCCCGCATCGAGGCACTTCTCTCGGTCTCCCTGAATCGCCGACGCCGTCATGGCAATGACTAAAACTTTTCGGACCGCCTCGATCGGGTCCTTGCGAAGTAGCTTCGTGGCCTCGTATCCGTCCAGAATCGGCATCTGGACATCCATGAGCACGATGTGGTACGGCACGCCCATCTTCGCCTTTTGCCGAAGCCCCTCCACCGCCCTGAGCCCATTCTCGTACGCGTCGACGTTGGGGTAGCCCAACCGCTGGACGTATTGTATGGCGATCTTTTGATTGATCGGGTTGTCCTCGGCAACGCAAATCCGCACGTCTTCCTTGCACACCTTGGTCAGGTCGAGGTAGAGATTCGGCGATATCGCCCGACCAATCGATGAAGTCGTCGCCGAGTAGCGATCGATGGGTGGCGAGTCCTTCGACTGCGCATCCCCTGCTGAAACGTCCGGCTTGGCCTTGTCGAAGCTGACGGTGAACCACGCCGTCGTGCCGACCGTCTCCTCGCTCTCCAGCTGGATGGTGCCCTGCATCATGATCTCGATGAGGGATTTGCAGATGCTCAAACCCAAACCGCTACCGCCGTACTTTCTCGCCGTGCTCGCGTCGGCCTGGCTGAACGGCTGGAAGAGCTTCGCCAGCTGCTGCGGCGGGATGCCGATGCCCGTGTCCCGCACCCAAAAGGTCAGCGTCGCCTTTTCCTTCGTCACCGAATCCACGCGGGCGCCGATCGTGATCGACCCATCCTCGGTGAACTTGAGACTGTTGCCGATGAGATTGCCCAGAACCTGGTGAAGACGGATCGGATCCCCGTAGATGAGCATTGAAGGTAGATCAATGTCCTGGACAATTTTGACATTTTTCTTCGACGTCTTCTCCCGGTTGCTGTAGGAAACGGCCCGGACAACCTCCCGTACCATCTCCTCGGGGTTGAAGGCGATGATGTACAGCTTCATCTTGTCGGCTTCCATCTTCGAAAAGTCCAGGATGTCGTTGATGACGGTCAGAAGCAGGTCGGCCGAGACGCGGATGGAGTCTGCCATTTCAAGCTGCTCCCGGTTCAGGATGCTGTCGCGGAGCAGCTCCGAGTTTCCGATGACGCCATTCAGAGGCGTTCGGAGCTCGTGCGAGACGTTGGCAAGGAAGATTGACTTGGCCTTGGCAGCCTCTTCCGCGAGCTTGACGTTGCGCTTCGCCTCCGCCTCGGCGTTCTTCGCCTTCGTTTCCGCCTCCAGCGCCTTGGCCAGCGCTCGCTTCTGCACCGACACCATCGATCGGTTCTCGGCAGAGATCTTCTCGACGTTCTTCATCGACAGCGCGTTCGAGTAGCTGATGCCGATCTGGTTGACCAGGAGCTGCAGGACGGTGACATTGCGGTCCGAGAAGGAACCGGGTTCTCCTTCGAGGTACAGAACCCCGAGAAGCGGCTTCGTGCCGTGCGAGATGGGAATGGCGATGATGGCCTTGCTCAATGGATTCCGCTGCAGCCAAGAGTCGTTGACGTTTCCGAATCTCTCGTCGGCGACGAGATCGGGGATGAAGACGGTCTCCAGGAAACGCGAACAGTACAGGACGACGTTCTCTGCGATCAGCGAAGTGCCGGACAAGGGCAGGCCCGGGTTGTGTGCCGAGGCTCCGCGTTCGGGATCGCCGCTGGCAGCGAGCCCCCACGTGTCCGTGCTGGTTTCTTGAACGATGATGGCAGCACGTGTGGCGGAGCCGCCGCAAGTCTGCAAAACGACGTCGCACATGGTCTTGAGCAGCTCGTCGACCTGCAAGACGGATGAGATGACTTGCGAGGACACAAGGATGGCGTGCAGGTCGATCATATCGAGAGCAGGAAGCCCAGACCCGCCTCCACCCTGCATGCTCATCGATCCTCGCCACGTCCCGACACGGTCTCCTCGGAGGTCTGACATTGGGTGAGATGGGCTCTGTGCGAGATCGTCGCCATCCTCCCCGTTTCGGTACGGCCCCGACGAGGCATCGGCGACGAAATCTGTCTGGATGCCAGCCTCGTTCGTTCTATGGTTTCGCGTTGGACCGTGAAGCAGCAAGCTGTGCTCTTCCTCGATGGCTCTGGCCACTCCGGTGGCCGATATTTGCCTGTACAAGCCGATGGCGTCCTGGAGAGCGGCGCGAGCGGACCTTCTAGCCTTTCGCCTGATGAAGAAGCCTGCCATCAGGTAGTTTCCAAGTGCCTCCTCAAAGACAAAGTCGTGCTCGGCCGCGTGATCCAGGGCTTCTTCGTAGTGCTGGATCGCCTGGCCGTGGTCGTTGGAGAGCTCGGCTATCTGGGCGCCCAAGAGGCTCGACCAGGAGCGGTAGTTGACGTCCGACACGACGGACCACTGCTCCATCAGCTTCACGAAGCCACGCAGCTCCAGGACCACATCCTGCGCGTCGGCGGAAAAGTCCTCTGCCTGCGAGCGTGGATCCTGCATCTGCCTCAGCAAGTGACCCGTTCGTGCCAACCCGTAGAATAGCAGGATTAATTTGCTGTTGCGCGCCGACCAGAGCATGGAAATCTTGTCGCAGCATCTTCGCCCGATCTCGATGGCACGCTCGTAATGGCCAAACAAGAAAAGAGCGACGAGCTCCATGCTCTCGTAGAAGAGCGATGACCTGTTGCTCTCCTGCGTCTGGCTCGTAAGCCAGCTCTTGTAAACGTGACCATCATGCATCTCGTCGCTCATCACGCCAAGCTCGTCATGGGTGAAGGTCTTGCCCTGCAGAGATCGACATATTTGCCTCATGGCGACGAGGAGGGAGCCCCCTCGAGTGTCAAACGACCAATTGGGTATGTCTTCGCAGCCATATTGGCAGAAGCTCTCGAGATCGGACAGATTTTCGCTGGCAAAAAACTTGACCTGAGCACAGAGGCCGTAGCTGAGAATCGTCGACATCCGATCCCCGCCTACCGACGCCAACTCTATGGCATCTTCCATTTGGGAGATGGACAGGGACATGGAGTACTGGACGTGGCCGATGAAGCATGCATGCAGCATCTGACCTCGCGCCATGGAGAAGGCGTCCCGGGCTTCGTAGAGGAGCTCCTGGCAGATCGATCCCAGCTCGACTGCGAATTGGGTCATGCCAAACCTGGACAAGGCCACGACGCCGAGGTGCAGGAATGCCATGCCGGACTGAGGAAACGCACCCCTCGAGAGGTGCATCTCTAGCATCACCAAGGTAAGGTGGTAAAAGTGTAGACAGTCACTCCACCAAGCCGCGCTGGCCGTCTCGGAAAGCACCGCACCAATCGATGCGATGATGGTGTCGCCTGGCTTCTTCGGCGACAAGAGCAACGACCGGTCCATGGTCCGTATCTGCTTGGCCACGTTCTCAAAGCGTTCATCGCACTTCTCATAGGTTGGCTCGTCGTCGAGCGGGACGCCGAGGGCCGACAGACAGTCCTTGAGGGAAATGAAGGCGGCCAATGAGTTGCCATTCTGGGCAAAGATCCTGGATTGCAGCACGTACGCCGGGGCCTTGTCGATTGCGGTTTTTGCGTTGGCGAATATCGTCGTCAAGAGGTCGTTGGCCGCGGAGAGTTGGCCCATGAAAAGGTAGCATTCGGCCGAGCGCAGGTGAAGCTGCATGGTCTCATCGTACGAAACGTCCTCGGCATCATCTTCCCACGGCCTCTCCTGAAGCAAGTCGATGGCCGACGTGTAGTACTTGGCGGCGGTTGGCCGCGCGCCGTTCTCGACGGCGGCTTGCGCGCAGTCCATCAGCAGCTTTCTGAACTCGTGGCGAGCGGGTACACGCCGCTTGATGATGCAGACAGCTTCGCAGACGTGCGATGCCGTGTCGTCCTGCTGCCTGGCCTCGACGGCATAGTACTTGAGAAGGGTCTGCGAGATGATGAAGTGCATCCGCCGAGCGTTGCACTCCTTCAAGGCCGCAGAGGCGTGGATGTATCGGTCGTGGGCGAAGCGGAAGCGATCGTCGATCTCGCAGGGCACGATGATGTACGCCTGGATGGCGGCCTGAAGGCCCGAAATGGCCTCCCCCTCCGAATACGCATGCCAAGGCAGCTCCGGACAGCTCACCGTCACGTCGTCGTCATACTCGAACTCTCCCTTCATCAGGCGCGATATGAGCTCAAAGGAAAACGAGTTGCCCAGAAGGGCGCCCCAAGACAACACTGCTCTCGCCGCCCGTGGCAGCTCGCTCAGACGGTGCGTGATGAAGCCCGTGTCGAGGACGTCGTAGTCTTTCTCTCCTTGGAACTGGGCAAACAGCCTGTCCAGGTCGTAGTGCCACTGGCTGTCTCGGTAGTCGTACCATATGCACTTCTTGCGGTGGCAGGCGCTGAGCATCTCGCGCATGTAGAAAGGGTTGCCCGCCGTCTTGGACTGGATGACAAGAGCGAGGGAGAGGATCTCGTCCTTGGGCCTGGAAAGCAACGTCGAGACGAATTCGAGTATGTCGTCTTCGGTCAGCGGCGACAGGGATATCTTGGTCACGGTAGGGCGGCCATTGTGCGGGGCATCTGCGGTCCCGTTAGCCATCGCTTGCTCCGGCGACATGCTCGGCGCGTACCTTCTTGTTCCTGCGGATAGATGATGCGCTCCATCCTATCGCTCGAGAGCTCCTCGGGGCGGTAGGTCATGATGATCACCATCTTCATGCGCGCACCGATGATCTGGGTGATGAGCTCGAGAGACTCGGCGTCGGCGAAATGGACGTCATCGAGGCAGAAGCATATGAACTTGTGCGTCGTGAAAACGCGGAGGATATCCAGACAAACGTTCATGAGGCGCGTCGTCTTGGTCGAGGTGCCGGCGCAGAGGTAATCTTGCGAGTTTTGCGGCGACTTGATGCTCGGGGGTTGGCTAACGCGGGCCGGCGAACTTCCGGGAGAGGAGCCTCGTCTGTTCGCAGCCGCTCGGCCGTTTCCACGGGCCACCGAGCTTTGCATGGAAGAGATCGACCTGCAGGGGCCGGACTCTGGAGGACCGAGCAGGAACTCGGGAAGGCCAAGGGCTCGGTGCAGCATGGGCCAGACGGGGCGGACGTAATGCTTCAGGCCCTGGTGAAAGGGCGTCTCGGTGTTCCTCTCACCCCACACCTGCCTGAACAGGGACGACAGCAGCTTGAGCAGCGGCCCGAACGCCGTTCGCCTGGCGGTGTCGAACTTGGCCGTCGCGCAGTACCCACGCCGTCGGGCGTCGGCGAGCACGCTCTGGACCAGGAAGCTTTTCCCGAGGCCCCCGGCGCCCTGTATCGTGACGATCTCGCAATGACCACGGCGTCGGAACTTGGAGGAGCCAAGCTGCCGAGATAGGCTGGAGGATGTCGTCGCCGAGTCTGCCAGGATGAGGCGACTGCCCTCGAAGCTCAGGCTATCGCCCACGCTGGCGGTGTCGAACGACATGGAGTGATGGCGCTCCCACGGCCGCGGGGTCCGCGCATGAGCACTAGAGTGCGACGACGATATCGTTTCATTGGACAACGTCGGTGCATCGGAGAATATGGAGGGATGAAAGGTGCTCCTCGGGAATTTGTGCTCCGAAGAAATAGTATGAGTAAACGACCCGCTCCTGGGGTTCGTGCCGCCAACCGAGCTGGCGCCTTCGCTGGACATTTCATCGCCCGCCGTGCCATCGTTTCCGAGGCTGTAGCCGTCGACGAAAATGCCGTTGCCAAGGGTGGAGTGGGAGCGGGCGACCCTGTCGATGACCTTGAGAAGCTCATTCCTCTCCTCCTGACGGCCAATCATGGATGTGGGCAGCATGAAGAAGGATGACACATCCCTGGTTCCAATCTTCATGTCCTTGAGAGCCGAAGAATCTCCGTCGCCGAGAAGCTGCTGCGCCATGACCAAATCGTGCCGCAGGCCGCTCGCCGAGTGATATCGGTCGGGGACGTTCTTGGCGGTGCACTTCTGGATGATTCGGCCGATGACATCCGGAACATCGATCCGAACGGTGGCGACGTTGGGGATCCTTCGACCCAGCACGCCTTGGACGATGTCGAGAGGGTTATCGCCGCTGTAGACGGGCTTCTGGGTCAGGAGCGTCCACATCAGAACACCGAGCGAGTAGATGTCGGTCCGCGTGTCGGGCTCGGCAGGCATGCGGCCCGTCTGCTCGGGGCTGATGTAGAGCAGCTTATTCTTGGCGCCGACTTCTTTCGAGAGTGTCGACCAGCCAGTGCTCGTGAGGCCATGCTCGAAGGATCTGGTGCCGGAGCCGAAGGATATGATGCGCACTTTGTTCTCGTCGGCGTTGAAATGGAAGGCGTCGCCACGAATCTCGCCGTGAACGATGCCCTGGCCGTGATGAAGGATCTCGAGGCACTGCGCGGCGCCGATGGCGAAGTCGAGAAAGTACTCCAACGTGATGGGGGGTTGCGCAGCACGGGGAGGCTTCCTGCGATACGAGACGTAAGCGTCGCCCACCTTCTTGGCCATGTAAAAGGCCGGACCCATGTCGATGTAGTCGAAGAGAAAATTGGGCCCCGGATGGGCGTAGATGGCGACGACGATGACGCCGCGATCGCCGGCGGTCGGATTTAGTCGGACAATGTCGAGGGGTTTGACGATGTGGGTTCCATCAGGATCGGCCGTGGCGATTACGCTTCTGGCGATGTGGAACGCTCTTTCTTCCCTGATGGCGTGAAACGAGACGCGGGCGACAACAGCCTCCTCGCTATAGGATGCATCGTTTGACGGGACGAAGAGCGTGGGTGTCGGCGCCTTCTGGGGTGCTGGTCGCAGCGTCTCGGCGGCACTCTGCGTCTCGGACGGGGGAGCATGCCCATGATCGGACGGCGAGGGCCGCCTCACGGATCCATGGTTCGATTCACCGAGCCGAGGGCTTTCGGGTGGAGAATGAGAGGAAACGTGATGGGTGCCGAAAACATGCCTGCATACCAAGATGTGAGTAATTTGGCTCTTTTGTCTCGTCGGTCCTCGCAGGTCGCTCGATGACCAGGCAGAGCAGTAGCACCAGCGGCAAGGCGAATGGGTAGAATGCCCTGCCTCGGGGAGGGGGGGGGTTGGAGGCTTGGGCTCGCGGGCCGAGTTTAACCTACCAAAAATCATACGACGAGTGGAAAGGAGGTTTCGTCTCATCCCATGTGTAGCCGGCGATCTGGCGAAGACGCTCAAAAAGCCGCGGCGGCGGCGGCGGAGGAGGAGGATCGAGTATGTCGTCCGACGCGAGAGCGGCACCGTCCATGATGACTGAGATGGCCTGCAGCGCTTCGGGGGAATGGGTGTGGAAACGCTGAGCTCAAAGGCTCTGGCATGCAGTCGGGGACGGCGACGGCGGCAGTCTCGGCCTGTCTGCAGCGCCCATCATCGGTTGGCTGGCGGCGTTTGGGAAACAGCGAAAGCGGGAAAGGCGGCGACGACACGGTAGCAAGAGACTGGCAGACGGGCGCGGCTTCGCGTATCGGAAGACTGCAAGGCCCGAGGGGGAGCGGCAGAAGATGCTGGACGAGGCTGCTGCCGACCACCGCTGACTCCGTCAGGCACCGTCGAGGCGTCGTATACTTCTGTTCCTGCTTCCGTCCCTGGCCCCGTTGCGCTGGAGGGTTTTCTATTCGGCGATGGACGGATGCGAGCGTGCTGGTCGGCGAGAAGGAGAAGAAGAAGAAGAAGAAGAAGTAGAAGAAGCCGGTGGGTTGCACTTCCGGCAGGGCATTTGTTCGGATGAAGCGTCGGCGAGGTGTACGGCTGGGCAGGAGGGTGTGGTGGTGTGTTGCTGGTAGGGAGGAGACGGTCGGAGAATCCGCTGATGGAAGAACGCGGCAACCGTAGTAGCAAAACCTGGTCAACTCCTCCGTACTACTGTAGACAGAGGTACCAGTCGGTACGAAGTAGGTACTGATATGTACCTGGCACCAAGGGTCAGCAGCAGCAGCATCTTGGTCGTTTGCTGCTAATTACAACAGTACCAAGTGGCCACACCACAATTGCCTGAGCAATGAAGTACCGCAACTAACCCAGCAGCTAGTATTTGCCGCCAAGGGAACTACCCACCAAGTACCTCTCTGTACTCCGTACTCCGATCCGTATTCAAGGTCCTGTCGGCATCCAAGGCAGCACACCAACTTGGCATGTACTGTACTTACAGCTGCCGTCAGTACACGTACACCGACGTCGTCAGCGGTTCGTGCTGCAGGTGTACGTGCTACCACCGAAGTACTAAGCAGAGCAGCATCAGAGTTCTACTTACTAGGTACCTAGGTACTAGGTAGGTATCACCATGATTACGACATTGGCACTTTGTACTCGGTACTCTGCACTCCGTACGGAGTAGGCAGTTGGTGCTTGTTCTCCGTACATGTACTTGCAGGTAATACTTGCAGGTAATACTTACATGTACTGACAGGTAATACATGTACTTACTTGTCCAGTATTAAATACTTCCTCGAATGTTGCCAAGCAAGACTGGACTGCAAGAATTGCACGCAAAATTTGGTCTGATGTACTTGTACTGTACATGCAAGTGTACAATTCCCTGGTGCAATTTTCCATGTACTGTACTTACAACTAGGCACCTGGGTCGTTGTTCACTTTGTCGAGGAGATGACGACACCTTCGTACCATGGCACGCACGAAATCGCACGAAATGCATGTTGTGTTGCAAACGCGACCATGCAAATGCAACGGCAAAGCGCCGTCACTCTAGAGGCGGCGGGCGGGCGTGTAGCACGAGGCGTCGTCCCCGTTCAGTTGACGCTGGTTGGCCGCCGTTCCGCTCAACCGGCATGTGCCTGAGTACTTGTACTTGCCACTTCCCCACGGCACGCTACTCCATGCACGTACATGTACTTTGTTGTCATGCAAGGCCCCAAGCGGCGCATTGAGCTGCAGGGTCCCAGGCTCCCCAGCAGGGCCGCAAGGCCGGATTGGCATCCATCTCGCCTCACGATGATGCCACCAAGCATGCAGTACGCCGTACCACCCACCACTCCGTACCACTCCCTACGGCGTTTGCCATGATGGGTTCCCGGAATAGGTAGGTGCATCGATGGCGGCGAAGCCCGTGTTCGATGGATAGATACGTCGTAGACACAAATGGAATTGAAGCCTTTGCCTGATTTCTGTCATCGACATTGGGAGGACATCAGCACGCAACCAGTCACTCCTGCGGCGCAGACGTCCAAGGGGTCTCGCAGCAGGCGGCCAACCATTCCGAGCCCTCCGCCGAAAGGAAAATCCGTACCATCCCTCACTCTGACCGTGCTCATGCGCAATGGCAGCTTCGCCACGAAGCAGGTTCCGCCGGCAACTCGACCTGCCGTCGTCCAGCTTGGCGTTGCTGGCCTGCCCAGCTTCCCACGCCGCCGATTCCCGACGATTGCTTGGCTTGCTCGGTTGCGACCGTGGTGACGGCCGGCAGACAGGTCGGACGCACCGCTCCGTCGGCCGGGTGGGGAGCTAGGCAGAGGCCGAGACTCAATACTCGAAGCTCGTGGCCAGGCGCCGCTCGGTGTTCTGCCTCGAGTTGACGAAATCGGGGTAGTTGAGGGTGAGCTCGACGGCACCGTTGACGATGTGGTCGGCAGCCTCGACGCCGAGCATGAACGAGTGGTCCTGGTTGCCGACCTCGTATCGCCAGCTGCCGAAACGGCCGCGCGACAGGATGTCCATGTCCTGGAGCTTGGGCAGCAGCTGCTTGAGGACGCCCTCGCGCTCGAGGGTGGGCGTGGGGTAGCCGTGGTCGAAGCGGCGGTGGTAGGTCGAGACGATCTCGTCGTCGGGCTTGATCATCTCGGTGTTGATCAACCCGGCGACGCAGTCCCTGAGCAGGTTCTTCTCGTCGACGGGCTTCATGGTCGACTGGGACACCTCGAGCATGATGGACCAGTAGGGACCCTCCTTGGCCTCGGCGGAGCACTTGGAACCGTTGGCGACGAAGAGAGTCGGCAGCTTGACCTTGTCCTCGGGTTGGTTGTGAGGAGAATAGTTGGAGAAGATGGTGGCGCGGTAAAAGGGGCAGTTGTCCTCGGGAAAGTACAGCTGCCGCTCTCGGGTCAGACGGTCCGTCGGGCGGCCGGCGGGGCGGGACGATGGGCCTGACTTACCCAGCACTTGTCGCCGATGCGCTCGGGGCGGGGACCGCGAACGCCGACGCCGATGACGTGCGTGGTGGAGTAGTAGAGGCCCTTGGACAGGGTGACGAGCTCCTGGTTGCCCATCTTCTCGACGAGCTGGTCGACGGCCATGGTGCTGATCAGCTTGCCGTAGCCGACGGTGCTGCCGTCGGCGAAGCTGACAATCTTCTTCTCCGCGTCCACCTTGGTCACCTCGCCCTGCTTGCCGAACCGCTTCTTCTCCTTGGGAAGCGTGTCGGCGACGGCGATCCAGATGCCGCCGGTGCCGTCGCGAGCGGGGAATCGGAAGGTCGCGTTGGGGCCCCAGTTGCCGGCCACCTTGTTGAGGATGACGTTCTTGGTGACGGTCTTGACGTCGGGGGCGGCGACGCGCTCGCCGAGCCACTGGCATTGCATCTGAGAGCATGCGCGTGAGCCGCGGGCCACGCACCGGTCGGGGCGAGGCGAGGAGGAGGGCAGCCGCATACCTTGGTGGTGGGCACGGCCCAGACCTTGAAGTTGTAGGGACGCATGAAGATGTCGGCGACGCCCTCGCCGCACATTCGCAGGATCCACTCGTCAAAGTCCTTGGGCTTGCTGCTGGCGACGCGGCACTCGAGGGCGGAATCGATCAAGCCGTCGATGCACTTGACCTGGTCCTCCTTGGGGAGCATGGAGATGTTGTTCTGGAAGGGGTACGGGACCCAGAGGCCCTTGTAGCGGACGTACGAGATGCGCTGGTGGGTGTGCCAGTCGTCCTCCTTGGGGAGGGCCTCGTCGAGGCAGTCATCGAAGTACTTGTAGTGAGAGAATATGACGTGGCCGCCGACATCGTACAGCTGCACGCCCGGCGGGGGGGACGGGAGCCGTCAGCGGATTGACAGGTGGACGCGTTCGGGCGAGGAAGGGAGAGCAAGGCGAGTGCTTACGAAGCCCTCGGGGGTGACGTCGGTACCGGCGAGACCGCCGGCCTTGTCGGCCGAGTCCACGACCAGCCACGAAGGTCCGTTCTGTCGTCCATGGTCAACAATCTTTGTCCGTCGGCAGGGCACCGCGGAGGCGAGCACTCACGACGTGGTTCAGTCGCTTGGCGGCGCCGAGACCGGTCGGTCCCATGCCGATGATGAGGACATCCACGTTACTACGCGGCTCGACGTCAGTGCACGAAATTTCTCGCGAGGCCGCGGCGCGCCGTCGAGGCGAGAAGAGCGGCCAGCCCGGGTGAGAGCTCACATGTCGGCACCCATGGTGGGGGATGTTGTTGGTGGGACTTTGAAGGAGAAGGAGGGAGTCGACAAGCCAAAGGACGGCGAGGTGCGTGTGCCGGGGTGTTTAGTATGTAGCACGGAGGAAGTCGAGCATACAGCGGCGGAATGGGGGAAGCAATTGACTGCCAAGATGAATTGTTGTTGTCGAGGACGACGGTTGTCGCGGTTGTCCTCGAAGTAAGTAATGTTGCACGGAGTACTCCGTACTTGCCTGCAAGGTAGTAGCACCCCGAA
Organism: Drechmeria coniospora; assembly: GCF_001625195.1. NCBI lineage: Eukaryota > Fungi > Ascomycota > Sordariomycetes > Hypocreales > Ophiocordycipitaceae > Drechmeria > Drechmeria coniospora. Next base: position 5,566,604 of record NC_054391.1, read on the forward strand.
CCCTGACACGTTGCCTGCTGAAAAAAGTAGAGGTGGAGGGGCAGCGGAGAGGTGGGGACGGCAGCGACAGTAGTAGCCTGTACGAGCTTGAAGCGGCGTCAGTACTCTGTGGATACAGACATGAGTGTACTTTTCTCCGCTCCATGGCTTGCAGGTACTTGGCAACTAAAGTATCTGCATGTACCTCGACGACGATGGAGGGTACAGGATACCTTCCCGATGAGCTAGCTACTGTACTAAGTTTGTTCCGTACACATTCATTAGCGCTCTACTCTTTCTCCGACGGAGTCGTACTAGCTAATCCACCAATCCGGCTTCATGGCGGTGTACTTAAGTACTTGCAAGCAGGTACAATGCACAGTGCTTGGCCTAGAACACTCTGTACGATGTAATTACTTGCACTATTCATTACAGGACTTACGGTGTCAAGGTACCTAGTAATACCCAGTCACAACACCTGCAAGTATACTCCGAACTTCGTAAAGTAGTTGTAGTTGCAAGTATTAGTACTGCCTAAGCTTCATCCTATTTCCTGGTAGCTTCCCAGAGGGCCAGTGCCACAGGGGGGGCCGACGAGCCCCACCTGCAGCAAGCCGGTCGAAGCGAGCAGCAGTACAACACCACAGCACTCCTCACCGCACAGAGCACTTGTACAGATACAAGTGCCTAAGACCTACCCATGACCTTCACTTCATGCAAGTACACGTACATGTACCAGAATGTTCCGCTGCCAATTTATCGCTGTGGGACCGTCCACAAGGAGGTACGCGTAATGCGCTTCAGACTCGGCACCGCCGAATAATAAGACTTGATAATACGGAGTATTACTTGTACACGTTCGCGTACGGGCACTCGCACACGTATTACTCGCACTGCAAGTACGTACATACCCGGTAAGTACATGTACTGTACTGTAGACATGCAGACATAAGTAGGCACTTACAGCTATACCTACGGTAAGTACTTGCAGTAATTAATACTCTGTACATGTACTGTACTGTAAGCACTTGAGCAAGTACTTGTACGAGTACGGAGTACATGTACAGTACTGTAGACAGTTCGACTCCGTCCCCCCCATGCACAAGCTGGAACAGAGTACAAGTACGCCGTGCCTGGCTTCGTTCCCACTTCATCCCATGAGCATCGGTGGACAAGGGCGAAATGATGCTCAGCGGTCAGGGCATTCCTTGCCGGTCGACTCTGTCACTGACGTCGTGCTACTGGTGGAAGGAACCACACCCATACGTGCGCTCCGTAGCTGTAAATGTAAGTACTGTACCTGTAAATACTTGGATATGTACAAAGTACAGATGGTTGAAGCAATTCTGTACAGTAGGTGCACGAAAGGAGCGCAGCACTTCACTCCGTGCTTGCAGGAAAGACCATACTTGCAGTAATGTGCTGCAGCCAGTGGGATGCACCAAATGCTTGGAAATTAGTACACTAGTAACTACAATTGGACGTAAGTACTTAATTACTCCGTATCGAACTTGCTAGGGCACTGGCACAACACACCCACTCTACATGTATTCTGTACCGAGTATCAGCACTTGAACACGAGCTGGCTGGATGCCAACGGTACGAACAAGCTGATGCCGCACACGGGCACCGAGTACCGGCGGCGGCGGGAATGGATGCGTGGTTGCAGGTGGCAAACTCGCCCTCGGGATTTCCCCTTTGTCAAACCATGCTCGGTGATACGAGGACGAGTACTCCACACTACTGCTCATATCCGTAGGCGGCCGAACTTGCGGTGAGTGTGCTTGGGAGATGCAAACACTTGGGTAGAAATTACGTGGTGCGACCTGCAACCACCCCAGCTCGAGGAGAGATGACCTTTGTCAAAGGCGAAATTGCCAGGCTCCAGGCCCGTCCAGTGTGGGCCATGGTTCGGAGGGAGCTGTGACGGGCTGCGGCATTGCGGAACTCGAATCTATCTGCAGCAGATGCTTCCCAGTTACGGTACGCCCTGCAGTGACGGGTAGGTAATGTGCTGTAGTTGAGTACTCTGTACTGGCAGCACGAATCCTTGCTGGTTCGCGTCATCTGCAAGCAACACGGTTCCATAAATCTGCCGGCATGGACTTGCACCTACAAGAACTGTATGTACCAGGTATTATGTGTTGATGTGATTAATACTTGTACGGAGTACTCCGTAGTTGTACTCCCTACGGATCAGAATGTGAGTGCACCACAAAGAAAGTAAGTACAAGGGCTATTAGTTGTAAGTACAATATGCAAGTACAGTACACTGTACTTACAGTACAACATGTTCATGCACTTATGCAAGTACCGTGGAGGTGGCTGATGCTGGTTCCTGCCGCTGCCGGTTCGTGGCCACCTTTGTAATACTACTTATGTGTATTGAAAGTTCCTACATTGTTAAGACACAATTGCATGTAGTTAGGTACTCGCACGCTGACAACTACTGTACATGTGCCACTACTTACTTGCTACAGTGCACTTGCTTGTACAAGCAGCACTCGCGTGCATCGTTGCACTCCGGACACTTGTACATGTATTACGGAGTGCTCCGTACAAGTATTCATACTCCGTCCTCCGCGATACTGTGTGTCCTTCCAGACTCCATGAGTTCCTCGCTCGATCGTAAGTACTTACCTGTACGCCATTCTCCGCACGTTTTCGACTGAGCTTGCGTACAAGTACGAGTAAATGCCGAGCATTCTGGACGATAGAGTCCTCTTCCAGCAATAATGAAAAATCGAAAAAGAGAAATCGGTCGAGGTATAGCATCATGACCGACTGAAGTTTGACATTAAGAGTCAAGCGATCAGCCGCTTCGCCCATGAAACAGTCGAGCATGATCCGTGAAGCGGTGTCGGCTTCAAAAGTCGTACGTTGAAATTACTTGCCTGCTTCAACCGCAAGGGGAACTTGAACCCTGGATGACTGCAGGGAGGGTTGTACTTGCACCTGCAGTACGGACGCAAGCACTGTAAAGTAAGTAAGTATTGTAATACATGTACTGTTAGTACTTGCATGTCCTTGCTGTCCTGTACAGGTCACCTACATGTACACTGTAAATACTTACCTAGTACGTAAGTACCTAAGAATTAATCCAGTAGACAAGCAGCTGGCCTCCTACATGCAAGTTAGTACTAGATAACTTAGGTACCTAGTACTTATATCATTCGTTACGTACACTGTCGGTCTGGGTCAGGATGGATGTGTCTGCTGCTACAAAGAGGCACTTGCACATGTACTATGTACATTGCTCTGCAAGCAAGTGCCAGTACATTACATGTACGGAGTACAAGTGCCATACTTCTGAACATTGACGGTGGACGGACACGCAACCTTGGGCACCAACACAGCTAACCGGGTACTGTACTTACACCTGCACCTAATTCTACCCCTACGTCAAACTTCACCATGCATAGGTACCTAGTAAGTACTGGTATGATCGCTGTTAAGAACTGGTATGGACGGATATGCATGGCATCTGCTTGACCCTCGTATTTCGTCACAATGGCCGATGGACAGTGCCAGCATCAGCAGCGTCTTGGTGCCGCCCTGGGTCATGTGCGTGGATTTCAGCATGCAGCAGGGAGATTAATTTCGCATCCACAATGAGCGGCCTCGGACAAACGAACGACGCGTTCAAATTTACGCGAGTTTGGAGCACTCCACCTTGTAGTTACCAGTAATTCTCCGTGGTTCATGGTGGCAACCGTCCAATGATAATACTCTCAATCTGTCGTCCAGTACAGAGCACATGTACATGTACTTAATGTACTCAATACTCAGAAGTACCAAGTTCACAAGACAAAGGTCTTTGCTGACTAGCCACATAAAACGACCATTGTATCGGCCGCAAAAGCGAACGGTGTTCCCCAAAGACTGTGCGGGTAGGCTCGCACGATGAGAGCCTCGCATGCATGACTTTCCCGCTCCTTGTCCTCATCATGGGGTCAGGAAAATTAATGCAGTCAGGAGTGCACATGGCAGGGCATGGAACTTTGCATGCTGCGGCGCGTACGGAGTAGTTGCACACCTGGGGCACTCTCCGTACAGTACTTACGTGCGCGTCCAGGTGCAGCAAAGAAAACACTACATGTACAATGAAGTACACCTACCTGTAGGGTACTCCGTACAAGTACACGTATTATTACATTGCACATGACAAACAGTGCAAGTCGTGTACTGCTTCGTAGGTACCTAGCATGTGGATCGGACGGGGGTGCACGACAAGGTGCTCCATAGGCGTCATTTGAATCCCGTCCGAGGAAAACAAGCCTTGGACGGGAAGGCTGGCTTGGGACTCGGCAGGTACAGGCACTGCACACAGCAAGTATGTACAGTACTTCCAACGGCAAGTATTACTCGTTAGATCCCAGCAGGCAGGCCAAGTCACCTTACTCGTACTTACAGTAGTTGTACACGTACTTACAAGTACATGTACGCACACATGAATCCAGCATTGCGTACCAACTTGGTTCGGGGTGTGGGACGGATGCTCCGTACCAGGATACAACGACTAGCAGGTAGTACTGTAGGTACTTGGCATAGCCGCTGAACTCGCTTCAAACTGCGTACCCGGCACCTAAGCACCTCGAGGGGACTGGTATAACTGCATGTACCCAGTACATGTATCTAAGTACTTACTTACATGTACGGAGTACTGTAGGTATGTATTGCTTGTCGAGCGGGACATGGACAAGTACCGAATCCACCGCGGTACTGCTGCGTGTACTAGTACATGGACTACTCCGAACAAGTACTCCATATCTGTGCCCGCACTCCATGCGGCATTGCCTGAACCCCTACAACGTGGAACAGCGGAGACGTGTCTCTAATGCTGTACCGGATAAGGCAGTACGTGGATTATTACTGTATACGGAGTACGCCGTACATACAGTAATACTTACTTACAGTACTCCGTACTCCGTACAGTACCGTACACTCACTCTCTCCGTTTGAGCAAGGGCAGTACCCTGCGCAGAGAATCTTCCAAGCGCCCGTGGAATATTTTTTATTGCATTGCACACACGGCGGGCAAGTCTTCAACAACACGAAAGTACGGGGTAATACACCAACTTGTACACAGAATACATGCAGCGTCGTTGGTGATATTCCTTGTAGTTCCTGCTCATCATTCCGCTTCCCTTGCCTCGTTGCTCGCTGCTACCGAGGACACCTGTTTCACTTGCCGCCATTGCCCATTAGCCTACGTACACTTGCGTGCGTGTGCGACGTTCCCTCTTTGTAGCTTAGTGCGCGTACTGGCACCGATTGGCTAGCAGGCTGAGTCGTCGACTCGCCTCGTCGTGCAATCGCCCTCGTCCCTCCCCTTCCGTTTCCGCTTCCGCTTCCGCTTCCAGCACTTCCCTCCTAATATTAATTACCTGCCTCCCGCCCCTGTCGGTGCAAACCCGTTAGTTGCATAAACCGCCCGGCCCTCTCTCTCTCCCCCCTCCATCGCGCCCGGTCTCGGTACGAAAACGAGGTCCGACTCCCATCCACGAGTACTCACTCTGGCAGCAACAAAGTCGAGGCCGTCTGTCCGTTCGTTCGCGCCCCCCCCCCGTACCCGAATTCGAGTCGGCAGCAACAGACACATCTCTGCTCCACGAGCATCATTCGCACATACACCGACGCCCCTGAGCCTTCCGATTGACCGGACCGACGGCACGCAAACACAATGTCTGCAGAGGAAAAGACCCGTGTCTCGGGCGAGGCTGCCCGCTCAGATGCCGCTCAGCTTCTCCCGACCGTCAATCCGCAGGCGGAGAAGGAGTCGCCGAGTGCCTCTCTGCATCCCATCTTCTACATCGTGTACGCTTCAACCCGACCGGTCCTGTCCTCGCCCGCACGTGCCCGGGCGCCTTCAGCTGACGAGGCCATCTAGTTCCTGGATCGGATTCAGCTCCTCCGTCATCCTCTTCAACAAATGGCTTCTGGACACCCTGAACTTCCGTACGTATCCCCGCCGACGGCCGACTCCGTCCGTCATGCTCGAGCCGTCGCTAAGCCGTCGCCGCCAGGCTATCCCGTCATCCTCACCACCTATCACCTGACCTTCTCCACCGTCGTCACCCAGCTGATGGCCCGCTGGACGACGATGCTCGACGGCCGCAAAACGGTCAAGATGACGGGCCGCGTCTATCTGCGGGCCGTCGTGCCCATCGGCATCTTTTTCAGCCTGAGTCTGATCTGCGGAAACCTCACCTACCTCTATCTCTCCGTCGCCTTCATCCAGATGCTCAAGGCCACGACGCCCGTCGCCGTCCTCATCTCCGGTTGGATCCTGGGCGTGACGCAGCCCAACCTGAGGCAGTTCCTCAACGTTTCCGCCATCGTCGTCGGCGTCATCATCGCCTCGTTTGGCGAGATTCACTTCGTGCCCATCGGCGTCGCCTTCCAGATTGGCGGCATCGTCTTTGAGGCTCTCCGTCTGACCATGGTCCAGCGTCTGCTGAGCTCCGCCGACTTCAAGATGGACCCGCTCGTCTCGCTGTATTACTTTGCGCCCATCTGCGCCGTCATGAACGGAGTCGTCGCCCTCATCTGGGAGGTTCCGAGAGTCTCCATGTCCGAGGTCTACAACGTCGGCTTCTTCACCTTTTTCCTCAACGGTTTCTGCGCCTTTATGCTCAACGTCTCCGTCGTCTTCCTCGTACGCCCCCCTCCCCCTCCCCTCCCCCCTCCCCTCTGTTTCCCCCCACTCACTGTGCGCTGCAGATTGGCAAGACGTCGGCCGTGGTTCTCACCTTGTGCGGCGTCCTCAAGGACATCATGCTCGTCGTCGCCTCCATGATCATCTGGGGCACCGAGGTCACCGCCGTGCAGTTCTTTGGTTACTCCATTGCCCTTGGTGGCATGGTCTACTACAAGCTTGGCTACGAGCAGCTCAAGGGATACGCCGGAGAGGCCGGCCGACATTGGGCCGAATTTGGCGCTCGCAAGCCGGTGCTCCGCAAGGCTGCCGTCATCGTCTTCACAATCATGGTCCTCGTCGTCATGTTCGGCATGATTGCTCCCACGTACGCTCCCGGCTACGACACCACCAAGCTCACCGGCGAGGTCAGCAACCGCTTCAAAACCGGTGCCCAATAAAGGAGCGTCGACTTCTCGCCATGCCGATCTAGATTTCGGGCGCAGGCAAGGGATACGCGCGCGCCGTGGCGTCGATCCGATGCTCTGGAGACGGTGATTTCTTCCTTTTCTTTCGACGCCGACGCCTTGGGAGTGGACCGAAGTTCTTTTTACAGGCGCATTCCCGCCTTGTTCACGAACGAATCGGGCAAGAAAATAACTTGGAGACTGGGCGGCAATGCTTCGTTGCTGGAGGAGATTGTCGGTGTATAGTTCAAAGCTTTGCGCAGTGCGCGATGGCCACGCGAAACCGCGTCATGAGGGGTCTAATCTGATGTACTTTAGACGGCGTTACCCTACTTAGAGAGAAATATTTGACACAAAAAACATGCGTGCGAGTCTGGCCATGGGTGTGGACATTGGACAGGGTCGTGGTACCCAACCCTGGGGCGTCGGCTTCGACGCATCGAATGGACGAGCGGGATCCTGACGCAAATGGTAGCACGTCACACGGCTCGAAGTAAAGGCGCACGCTCTCATTGACACACATCATATCGGCCTCTGGGATCCGCATCTGCCGCCCGCACTTTGACAGTTAGAAATGCGCAGCGAGCGGGGGCGTCGTGGAGCACCGCGGCAACACAGCGACACCGAGTCGACGGCGAGCTCACTTCGTCCTCTTCGTGCCCGTCTTGCAAACATGACTTGATATCACGCTGAGCCTGCTCGGCCACGTTGACTGTGAAATTCTTGTTATTCTTTTTTTTAAAAGAACTGGAGACTGAGGCCCATAATCCGGGGTTCTCCGAGAGCCATTCCATGCCTCTTTACACCTGCCAACTCCCTAACCGCGATGGAGAAACGATGTTTTTAAAATTCTAAAGGTGCATGTTAGCCTCGAAATACGACCTGCTCGCCACCATGGGCGGTGTTGCGAGGCGCGGACGGCGCATCAGGGGGTGTGGGGGGAGGGGACATACTCAAGGGGGTAAAGAACCAGCGGTTCTTGCCGCTCGTGTAGCGCTCTTCCAACACCTTCTTGACCGTCTTCTTCGCATCTTCCCGCTGGCTGACCTCCTTGAAGGTGTCGCCAGTGATGGTGCCCTTGAGGCCCTCGAGCTCCAGGGTGTATCGGGTGGGCATCAGGTGGTTGTAATTGATGACCTTGATGAAAGGCTTGACCTTGGATCGCTTGTCCTGGCGGGCCTTGGACATGCGGCGGGTGATCTTGGAAGGGTAGCGCTCGATGCCGGCAACGACGGCGTGGCCGAAGGGGTGAGGCTTGTTGCCATTGTCGACGGGCTGGACGATGACGACCTGATGCATCGGAATTCCAGTCAGCCATCTTCTGCTCTGCGATCTCGCCGCGCTGCGTTTTCAAAACAGACAACGCCGGCCACTGGCGAAACTCGTCCCCAACCGCCTGCCTGCTCGTCCCATCGTTCTCTGCCTCCTTCGTCTCCTCCAGCGAGGAGCACAGGCCGGCCCGGTTCGAGATGCGTGACGAGACGAGACAGGAGGGACGGCGGTCCGGAAACCAGCCATGGGTCATTCTCGCAGGGCGTAGCGTACCTTCTTGCCGGCATAGCGGCCGCGGGTGATGATGGCGACTCGGCCGACCTTGAGGAACTTCATATTGTCCTGCTGCGTGGTCGTTATGTGGTTAGTTGGCTGTTTTTCGACGTCGTGGACCCGTGAGCAGAAATTTGGTACAAATTTTGGTGGATTTGTGGGTTGCCGTATTGGGGCAAGCGAAGAGCAGGTGATAAGTCACATGACCTGGTGACTGGACGAAGCGGGGTTGCTGGTCCGAGCACGATCCCTTACTGTGCAGTGCTTACAGTACTAGTACAGTAAATCAGTACTGTACAGTACAGTAAGTACTTATTACAACTAATCTGTGCAGTACATGTGTATGTACTCCGTGCGGAGTACCCTTGGTAATAATTACTCCGTACTCCGTGATGTAAGTAATTATCACGGTACTTAAGACAGTACTTGTACATGTACTCCGTGCTGGCAAGGGAACTCTGAACTTTTGAGCTGCTTCGTACAGTGTTAAGTGCACAGGCCCAACACCTTTTGAAGCATAGCTGTTCCATCTTCTCGTCTGGTGGCCTTCGACATCGTCAACTCTCCTCCCCTATTCCTCGTGCAGCACCTGTGCAATTCTTGTGTGAATTCGCCACAACGCAGAATGCCTTCGCCGACGTACATTATTTCGCGGGTGGCGGACCCCATCTTTGCGGTGGTCATCGGCGTCTCTGCCGCCGTGACGCGCATCAATCGCGAGGAAAAGTCAAAGGGCAGGACGACGGATCAGACGATTGAATCCGGGCTACGGTATGGGTCATCACTGTGCCGCTGGGGGCGTATGCCGATGACAGTCGCTAACGTGGTCCTCTCGCATCAGCCGCATCGGGTTGTCGCGACAATCGGCATAATCATGTCATTTCTATTTTCTCCGTGGTCATACAGAACAACAACAAAAGGCTAGTTCAGGTGCCATCATGATCGCTTGTCCCCAATGTCCCACGACGTGCCAGTGCGCTTCGGTGGCTGGCGATGCACCATGTCATACAACGAGACGGATCGGATCGGTTGTCTCCCCGATGGCCGTCGTTACACTTCGAATGACGGGCCGTACTCCTTCTTCAATGCCTCGCGCACAATCTGGCCGCACAGCTTCGCGGTCGGGTTGACGCTCACGGCGAGGCTCTTGGCAAGCTGATTGCCGTAACGGCCGCCGTTGGCGAGGTCCCTCGAAGCGGCCTCTTCAAAGTTGTGTCGTGACCACCGGGCTTCGGCGAGGCTCTCGTCGAGGTCCAGCCGCCGGTCCGGCAGTAGCTTGGAGGTTTTGAGGTAGATGGCGGCGCGCTGGGTGTGGACCATGGACAGCGTACGTGCCGCCTGCGGCGAGAGTGGCGTCGTCGGGGTCGCAGGTGAGAGCAGTGCGATGGAGCGCTCGATGTCATGCAGCACCGTCCGGGCCGCCCGTCGCCTGTCGGAAGGCGGCGGCTGAGGAATCAGGGGCATGGGCATGCCGGTGGTGATGTGAAGGAGCATGGCGTCTCCGTAGAGACGGCGCAGGAGTTGCGCTCGGTTGTTTCTCGCGCTCGCGTAGTCGGGGTGCTCGGCGACGAGGGAGTCTAGGTCGGATAGGCACCGGTTGTAGGCCTCGATGGCGACGTCGTCAGCGTCTTCGGTTTGAGCGTCGCTCAGCTGCCGTTCGATGTCCTGTATGACGAGTATAACGGCACGTTCTCGTCGGACGAGGTCCTCGTAGACGAGCGAATCCGTCACGTGGGGGTCGCGTGGCAGGGAGGAATCGGTGACGAGGGCCGCCGCCGGGTTGGCTTCGGGGTCCTTGATCTTTTCGAGGACATTGGCGTCTCGGGTGCTGAGGTTGACGTGGGCCGCCATGGCAAGGAAAGAGCAGCGACGGTGCAAGGCTCGATGGGCAGGCGTCCAGACGTCCCGACGATTCGATACTCCAATGTTTAACGCTCAAACGACGAGATGACGAGATGACGAATTGGCGAGTTGACGAGATGGCCTGATGGGCAGATCAATGTCCAGTTGTAGCACGTCGTTAGGGACCGACGCCTACGATGAGCCCTCTGGAGTCGGGAGGAGCCCTTGGAGTCGGAGAAGCAACGGAAAGATGGATTGAGAAGAAGCTGGGAAGGAGTTGAGAAGGAGATGGGCGAGATTTGCCAGTGTGTGTGTGACGCAATGGGCCAAAGCCGAGCTGTCGAGAGCTCAGTCGAGCGGTCAAGCGGTCGAAAGCCGCGATCGCCGTGGACGTACTTAAGCCCGATGTGGACGTGGAAATGCCAGATCGGGCAAGGCGTGGAGTCTCCCGGCCAAGCGCGGCTTTCCTCGGCTGGCACCCGCCGCGGCGGTGACATTCCGCCCCGGAGCCATCGGGGCTCGGCGTCCTGGGCGTTGACCGAAACCCCCATCTTCCCCCTCCTGTCCAGTCAGCGTCGGCCGGTTGGCAAGCCGAAACAGGTGGACGAAGGTTCGCAAGGTAGAAGGTCCCTGGCCGGTATCCTTTTACTTCTGCTCTCGGCCCGCTCGAGACCACAGGGTGCGGCGCATTTCCGGCTTGTCTCGCTCGACGGCAGTACATGCGCGTACCACCTACTTACCGTTCGGTATGTGTGCGGAAGTACGAGCCATTGCCTCGACCGGCTAGGTAGATGAGTGGTGAGCCAACGGGTAGGTAGGTATGTGCTGCCCACCCGGCTTCGGTTCTGTCGTTTATAAGTCGGCAATCTGCTCGTCGTTCGTGATTCATGATCCTCCTCCCTCCCCCCAGGCCCCCCAAGTCAGCACGAACCACGGGCGACGCAGATATCCCTGACATAGGTCATCGATCGTCCTGTCCAGGAGGGCATCCATTCTCCGTCTCACCTGTGACCTGGACCATCTTCCTGCTTCCAGCTTCCTGCTTCTTGGAGAGCACCGCTTGCCCCTGATCTCTCGATCCCTTCCTCTCTCCTCCTCTCCTCCTCTCTCCTCCTCTCTCCTCCTCTCTCCTCCTCCATCCTCCTCCATCCTCCTCCATCCTCCTCCCTACTCCTCCCTACTCCTCCCTACTCCTCTATCCTCCTCCCTCCTCCCTCCTCCGTCTCTCTCCTCGACTCCTACGCACGCCACACAACGCAAGCACAATGGCTCCTTCGGCCGTCACCCCTGAGCCGCGGAACTCGTCGACCGATCCCGCGGCCCAGGTCCAAGCCGTCCCCGATGGCACTCGAGATCCCTCGTCGCCGGCCGGCAACTTCACAGGCTACGACCACGTCACCTGGTGGGTGGGTAACGCGAAGCAGGCGGCCGCCTACTACGTCCAGCTCTTCGGCTTCAAGGCCGTCGCCTACCGCGGGCTCGAGACCGGCAGCCGGTACTTTGCCTCGTACGTCGTCGCCAACAACGGCGTCCGCTTCGTCTTCACCTCGCCGCTGCGCTCCGCCGTCCACCTCCCCGCCGAGGAAGCCATCACGCCGGCGGAGAAGAAGCTCCTCGTCGAGATGCACGCCCACCTCGAGAGGCACGGCGACGCCGTCAAGGATGTCGCCTTCGAGGTCGACAACGTCGAGGGCGTCTACCGCAAGGCCGTCAAGGAGGGCGCCGTCGCCGTCCAGGACCCCCAGGTCCTCGTCGACCCCGAGCACGGCTCCGTCGTGACGGCCGTCATCAACACCTACGGCGACACCACCCACACCCTCATCAGCCGCCTCGACTACTCCGGTCCCTTCCTCCCCGGCTTCCGCGATGCTAAGAAGTCGTCGTCGTCCGTCACCCTCCCCGACGTCCGCCTCGCCCGCATCGACCACTGCGTCGGGAACCAGGACTGGAACGAGATGGTCTCGGCCTGCGCCTTTTACGAGCAGTGCCTCTCCTTCCACCGCTTCTGGTCCGTCGACGACTCCCAGATCTGCACCGAGTTCTCCGCCCTGAGCTCCATCGTCATGGCCTCGCCCAACAACCTCGTCAAGATGCCCATCAACGAGCCGGCCGCGGGCAAGAAGAAGTCGCAGATCGAGGAGTACGTCATTTTCAACGCCGGCGCCGGCGTCCAGCACATCGCCCTGCTCACCCACAACATCATCGAGGCCGTCACCGCCTTGCGGGCGCGCGGCGTCGAGTTCATCAACGTCCCGACCACCTACTACGACACCATGCGCCAGCGGCTCAAGACGGAGAAGCGCAACTGGGAGCTGCAGGAGGATCTCGACACCATCGAGCGCCTCAACATCCTCATCGACTACGACGAGGCCGGCTACCTGCTCCAGCTCTTCACCAAACCCCTCATGGACCGCCCCACCGTCTTCGTCGAGATCATTCAGCGCAACGACTTTGAAGGTTTCGGCGCCGGCAACTTCAAGAGCCTGTTCGAGGCCATCGAGCGCGAGCAGGCCGAGAGGGGGAACCTGTAGATGGAATGTAGGTCATCGTCATTGTGCCATGTCCATGTACATATACCCAGCGGTCGACGAGGATGACGACTGAGTCGGCGGATCATGTTAGCAGCATCAGTGAAGGAACTGAACAGCTGCTTGTGCGCAACCCGCATTATCGGGCGCGTGCCGTGGGAGCGGGATTTTTTTTTTCGTCTTGTCATTTTCATAGCATTGAACGAGCCCACGATGAATTGTCTTTTACCACACCGAGATGCCCTATATATGGTCGCATGTCCCACATGGTCGCACGTCCCCGTCGTCGTCGCCGTGTCGTCGTCTGTTTGTTGTTCGGTCAGCGGCTGCAGCTGCTGGAGCATCATTGCTACCTGGTCATCCTACAAGGCCTCAAATAATACAAGGCCTTGAATTTGTAGAATGTGCCGTGAGCGTCGCATTGTGCGCCAAGCGCGGCGCTTGCCTGTCGCCGTGGCAGCGATGACCCCTATCCGACCTCCACTCCCTTTCGCTCTGGACAGAAGTGCTTGTCGATGAATAAAGGGCCTGACCTGGGTTCCGCTGATGTTGATCATTGTCCGTCCGTCCTCGTAGGTCCTACAGGTCAACATCCATTGCGCCATTCGCCTGCCCGCCCTCCCCATTCTCCTGCGGCGCGTGGTTCTGCACTTTGCTCTGGCAGCCTGGACAGTTGTGTATCACCTCGTGCGCAAAGACGTCGCAGTCGATGCAGAAGTGGTTGCCGCACACCTCGCAGGCGTATCTACCGCTCTCACTGACGCCCTTGGCGCTCGCCTTGGCTCCCTCCCGCCTTTCCTCCTCCCGCCTTTCCTCCTCCCCGTGAGCCTTGTTCTTCGGCGGCTGGGGAAAGGGGCACTGGCAGGAGAGGCAGACGGTAGACCGCGTGGCGTCCACCCAGGGGACCTCGACCCAGTTGCGTAGCGGGAAGAGGTGGTGGTACGAGCGCGCAAGATGGGTCGACAAGATCAGCGTCAGACCGCAAGCGGGACACTCGGCAGGCAGTCGGCAGACTCTCGTCGAACATCTCGTGCATGCGTACCCTTCCTGGGACGGCTTGTTGTGGCAGGCGCAGTAGCTCGTGCTCCCTCCCGGCGCGAGCGTCCGCGAGGGGAAGCCCATCATGAGCAGGCTCGCCGTGCTTTGATCCTTGGTCCTCACCACCGGCGGTGTCGTGGCGGCAAGAAATAGATCCTTGAAGTGGACCTCGTCCATGGCGATGTTGTACTGCGATTCGCTTCCGGCGTTCGTCTTGGAGCACATCTCGGCGCAGATGGCCACCTGGGCCGACAGGCCGACGACGGATACCCGTATCCTGTCCGAGATGAGCTTGGCAATCGTCTCGTGCACGTCGCCGGGGTCGCTCGAGAGCAAGGCTCCGTAGATGATGAGCACTTCTCTCGTACCGTGCGAGGGTGCATGACTAGGCCAGAGTCAACAAAGTCCAAACAACACGAAGCTCTCATTCTCGCTCTCCCTCTCGCTCTCGCTCTCCATAGCAGGCTTGCCAACGGACCGGACGGCACACGCACACGGGAGGGGTGACAACTCACAACAGCGCGCCGCGACACATCTCCAGCGCATTCTGCAAGCTCGGGTTTCCTTGCGGATCTTGACTTTCGAGCGCCTTCAGCTTTTCCAGATGCTCGGCCGGGTTGCCTCCCAAGTCGACTATCCTCACGGCGACGCCATCCCGCATGCCGACAATTCCCAGCTGAGAAATGGGGTTCTGCTCAAAGTAATCCCTGACAAACGCGGCGGCGTAGCTCAGCATCAGACGGTACCTCGTCGGCAGCAGGTCCTTTTCCGTCATGGCAAACGACATGTCGAGCACGAGAATCAGGCGCCGTATGATGCCGCGCTGAAGGGGCGTCGTGTCGCGTAGCAGCCGCCTACGTTTCTCTGCCTCGAGCGCCGTGAGGTTGAGGACGCCATCCTGATCTTCCTCCGGCAGGTTCGTCTCCCACGAACGCTTCGACTTCTCCCACGCCTGCGCGCCGCCGCGACCTCCTTTCCTCCGTGAACGAGATGGTCTGCTGCGTGATGCGCGCCGGCCGCCGCCATTTCCGCCGCCGCCGCCGCCGCCATCGTCGCTGAAGCTGTGATCGTGCATGTCGTCGTCCGACATGCCGTCAGCGACGAACTCGCCATCCGAGTCGGCCATGGCGGCGACCCGACGCTCGCTGGGGCAAACTCAATTTCTCCAGCAGCAAATCGTTCCAGAGTACCGAGACGTGGGCGGTGCGGAACGATGCGGAGCAGAATGCAGAATGCAGAGGCTACCTGTCATCGGGGGCGATGGAAGGTCGAGGTGTCACAAGGCTGCGACCATGTTCGGTGCCTGCAGCCTTGTGCCTGTTCCCCACCGTGGTTTGGACGCCTGCGTTTCAAGCCAATGGCAAACGAATGGTCCCAACCCAACAGCAGCAAGCAAGGGGAGCTTCGGTACGTCATGACTCATCATCCCCAGCGCCCATCCGTAAAATCGCTTGCCTGACCCTGCGCGCGTTCCAGCAGCAGCAGTGATGCTGGCACGCACTGGTTTCGGATAGCAGACTGTTCCATTGGCATTAATAGTTGCTAGATTGGGTATACTACTACAAAGCCGCAGCTAAATAACAACAGCAGCAGTGGACGACGACGCCGTTCATTATTTATCCACGTCATCCATGCATCCCACGTCGGCTCCCAAAATAATTCATCCAGCTTTGACATGAGCTTTAATATAACAGGTCGGCGTCGAGGAGCCCAGCCCCGCGCCGTCTATGCAAGCGCTCCTGCCCATCAGTTGATACCCAAAACACTTTGGCGAGACGGATGCGTGCGAGTGCGCCCCGTCATAGTCGAAATACTTCCGTCGAAGCGTGCATGCGCTTCGTCGGTGCCTTGCAACAGTGTCGAATGGCCATGGTCGATGATGGGATGAGAACAAGGGAAGGAAACAATGATTGGTCGGGGTGTAAGCTTGAAACGCTAAAGGATGGATCTCGAAGCAGCTTGCGCCGCCACCACGGAGGATATCATGGGTACGTCGCCGTGCTCTGTATGGGCCAGTCATCCTCGGTGATGCTCGACCAAAAGATCCAGACCATGACGACGGAAAGGAGGGTGAAGAAGGTCTCGAAGAGAGCGCCGTCAATCTTGCCGCCGGTGCCGCTGCATATGTACTTGCTGATGGCGTAGTTGAAGATTTGGCCGAGGGCGAACAGGAGGGCGGCGGCCGTCAGGTAGATCATCGGCCGCACCTCGCCGAGGACGACGAGGACGAGGATGGTCTCGAGGACGAAAAAGGCGACGAGGAAGATGAGGGGTATCAGCTGATACAGGACGTAGAGGGCGATGTTTCGGTTCGGTGGCCGGTAGCTGCTGTCCCAATAGTTTGTCCAGGAAAAGCCCGTGTCGAGGGCGATGTAGCCGGTGCCGATGAACAAGGCGGCGGCGGAGACGATGAGGACGCCCATGGACAAGGGCGTGCCGTCATCGATGAGCTGATAGCCGACAAGCGCATTGAGCATCAAGATCCACGTGCCGGCGATGATCATGCCAATGTGAATGGCGGAGAAGACCTGCCCTGCGGTTAGCGACGCAAGCACCGGAGAATGGCCGGGCCGAGAGGGGTATGCGCACTATTCGGACCGATTCGTTGAGAGGGAAAAGGCCGACGGAGAAGATTTCGCATATGCTGATGATGATGTAGACGAAGAGAAACAATTGCATCTCTCTGGCTTCGTGTGTCAGCCTGTGCCGCCTGTCGGGCTTGACGTCGAGCGAAAACATACCGTCGGCCGACCGCCGCCCGCTTCTTCTCCGACTTTAGCAACAGAAAACCAGTCGTGGCGATGGCGACTGCACAGAGGAGAATCGATCCCAGGTTTCCCAAGTAGCGACCGCCAGACAGCGGGATCCCCGTCAATCTACAGCCTCCCCATGGCCCGTCCTGGTTGTGACTCGTGGAGAGAAGCTAGCGGTAGAGAGGGTCGGTTAGTTGGGCCGGTCGCGTGCGGGCATCTGCCACCTCTCGCCGTACGTACATTGCAGACCGGCAAGGTCGAGTCTCTGCAAAAGTCCTGGCAAGCAAGGACGGATTAGCATTCTCGTCGTAGTACCGAGGCCGTGTCCGATACGGCGTCTCCGCGGATGGCAAAGCAAGCGTACGTAGAAATTGCCAAAGGCTGTTGACCCCATCGTGGCTTCGGCGTCTGTCCTCGTAGCCTCTCAGGCAGACGATTGCATCTAAAAGGAGGTCGAAGCACAATTGGGGAGACGGTTGGTCCACAAAGGCGTGGGGCGAGGGCCGATGGTCGAGATGGAGGTGGCCGGTCGCGCAGTCGACGGAGCAACAGACGGCGAGCGACGATGAACACTGTTCCCCTTTCCGCGCCGGATCAACGTCGGGTCGTCAATCAGCGGCTCGTCGAGGATTTTGCGGGACGAGGATCGGTGCGGCTCGAGCGAAGCGTCTGCAAGGATGTGCAAGTGGTAGGAGGGGCCAATTCGTCGCCTCGACCGAATCCCCAGATTGACGGATGCACCCTGCGATCGATGTCGGAAGCGCCACGGAATGCTTCGTCGCAGCAGGCAAAGGGCGAGGGAGGGAACGGGAGGAGACGGACGAGACGAGACGAGGTGTCGAGGCCGGCGTGGTGAGCGGTGGTGGTGGTGGTGGTGGTTGCCGGTGGGCAAAAGACTTGACTGACTGACAATGGATGGAAGCACAAGTAAGATGAGGGCGGCGGCTGGCGGTGGTGACTTGCATTGAAGCTGGGTGGCTTGGGAGCATAGCGAGTACCGGTACCGCCGAGATGCGCCAAAATAAGCGGTGCGTTCGAGTACCGGTACATCGGTCGCCAACTGCGGGCGTACGTGTACTAATGGCTGGGTGGGAGTGGTTGTGGAGGGCTCAACCGCCGCGAAGTAACTTTGGAGCGCTACGCTCACCTGTGCCCTCACACATCACACACCTCACCCTCACACATTCACCCTCGCCAATGAAAGGTGCGGCCCAGGGCGCGGGTCAACGGCCGGGCTAAGGCCCTCGGGGCTCTCAAGCCACCTGCGATAGGGGCCACGGCGGGGCGCTCCTTCCCTGTCTAGGAGACAAGGCAGCACCTCGGCCAGTGAGCAAGGCAGGCGGATACGCCAGGTGGGCTGAGGTGGGTCTTGAGCTGGTGAAAGCGAGCGGTGCAAGGTCCTCTCATTGGCTGGGCGTAGCGGGAATCATCGCACCCTTGCCTCGAACTTGTCTTCAGTAGCTGATGGTGTCACCTGCTCTTGCCTTCTCTTGCATGGCGCATTGTCTCGCCGTGCTTCTCCCGTATTTGCCTTTCCTGGAGGCAGCCTAGCAGCTGGCGCCGTTGTGTTTACCTGTGCGATACGGAGAGCTCTTTACGGAGTACGGAGTAGGGACTCCTCTTTATGCGCACATGCACATGCATGCATGCAAGGGTTCGCATCCATTTTCATTCATCGTGCAGCTCCCAGCCCAGGGCCATCATGTTCTGTATTGTAAGTACAAGTCAGGATTCCTTGCACAAATACAAGTACGCAGCCCTACACCTGCAGTACTCTGTGCTGCAAGTACGAGCGCTGTACCCGTGGTTGCACATACGGTACGGATGCAGTGTATTCTATCGGTCGCAGTGCTGGCGGCGGAGTACGGAGTACAACTTCAGCTAACATGCCCTGTACAGAACGTCCCACCGGATGCCTGCAGGTACTTGTAAGTAGGTGTACTCCGCAAGTGTAGGTGTAATTAATTGTTATAAATTGTAATTAATTGTACTTGTAAGTCGGTGTAAGTGTAGGTGTAATAAATTGTAATAAATTGTAATTAATTGTACTTGTAGGTGTAGTCGTAGGTACTAGGTAGGTAGGTGCACGTGGATGTACAGTACTTACTGGCACAGGTACTTGCAACAGGTTCTTGCAACAAGGTGTACTCAAGTAGACCGTAAGAAAAGGTGCAATTCCATGTACTTAATTGTACTGTACGGAGAACTTGTACTGTAGGTGTACAGCATTGTACTGTAGGTGAAAGTTGGTGTGCTATAATACTTAAGTACATGTACAGTACTCCGTACCTACTTACTTGCAGGTAAGTAAGTACTCCGTATGTCGGCGGATAATCGATCGGTGGATCCCGGCACGATGCATCTCCGTCCAAGCTCGGCGCCCAGAGCCCAAGACCAGAAACTCGCCATGTCAATCGGTGGGCGAGTGATGACTCTGATGAGACAGACGCTCCTGGAAAGGGGCGAAGACTGGTGCTCCAACCCTGAAGCAACGCCGGCGCCGCCGTCCCTGGATTTGCTTTGAACAGGGAGAGATATTTCGGCGGTACTGATTCCCCGTCGTCCCTCCCGCCCAACCGCCCTAATTTTGAATGGTAAGCCCATGTCCGGGGTGCAATGACATTGTTCCTCCCTGTAGGCCGAGGCAACCGAGGAATGCAATGCACAACGGCCTGCTACGAGCACGGAAAGCCGACGATCAATGGCGAGGGCAGTATGCTGTACGCTGAAAGGGACAGTGCAGATGCGAGTAGGTGTACGGAGTGCATGTAGCCACATGTCCATAATGCACGTGTACGTACTTGGGGTGTTGCAAAGTGCTGCACTTGGGTGTTGCAGTAGTGCTGTACTTGGGTGAGCGGAGGAAACATCAGGCAATACTGCTGACGGCGCACCAGATCACCCTCCATGATCAGACTTGAGAATTTTTCACCATTTCAGCATTTGGTCAGTGTCGCTCGTTTGCATGTGGCAGACATGCATCCACTGTACATGTGCGAGCACGGGAGCATGCAATAATCTTCTACAAGGGTGCCCTGCGGAATGTTGAGCAATATTCCAGTACAGAAATATCCGTAGCAATAAAGGACAGTAATACCAAGTATTACACCTATGCGCACTGCTCCTCACAAATCAGGCGTTGAGAGCAAAGATTCAATCGAGCGAGCTTGCCCGCCCCACAGCAAACCCCGTAAACTAAATTGCACTCTCAGCCCTCGAGGAGAAGAAGGCGAACGACCCCTGTACGATGCAGATGCAATCTGGTAGCTGGACCCAGGGGGTTGCGACTGTTGCGAACCGACGACCTGGGTGGCTTTCCAATGAAAAGGACCCCGGTTTGAATTGCAAACCGCTGCTGCACACCCTCACTTGAGTGCATGTACTGACTGTACTCTGCACTTGAGTACTGATACGTACACTTGCGTGCTCGTGTATGTACTGTACTTGTACATACATACAGTACACCTACGTACTCTCCATACGAGTATTACTTCTTACTGGCAGGTACTCCGTACCTAGTATGTGATAATTATAAGAAGACCTGCCTCTAATGCAGGTACATACGCCTACAGCACAGAGTAAGTTTGCACCTGCATGTCCCTGCATGTACCGTACGGAGCACGGGGTAAGGGGCACATGTACAGTGTGCCAGCACGAGTATCAGTATTTGGCAATGTGTACTCCGTACTGTACGGAACCGCACTGCAAACGCACAGGTATTGTAGGTGTCAGGTACGGAGTACTCCGTAGCAATAGATACTCTGTACTGTACTCCGTGCGGAGTGTGTACAGCAATACCTACGCATGTAGCATGTACTACTGTACATGTACTGGTAGGTGTAAGTGTACGGAGCACGTAAGTACCTAGTACGCAAGTGTGCGACTCTCTTTCCTACGTACAGCACGCACTACCAAACGGCACATCGTGGGGATTTGGCAGTGTTGTAGGGTTCTTGGCTCGACGCTCATGCTATCCATTCATGCGTCGGCACAAACAGTATGGGTGCTCTGCACTCCTTGTGCACAAAACAGCATGCTCTGGGCGCTCGCCATGGCACTCTGTCGAGCTCGTGCCATGTTTTGAGCAAGTCGTCCAAGTCCCTGGATCATCGAGCTCGTGCCATGTTTTGAGCAACTCGTCCAAGTCCCTGGATCATCTCGCTCGTCTCATGGCCTCGGCTCTCTGACCACCACCCACCATGGAACGGTCCAAGGCTCCTCCCACGTGTCGGCGCATTTACTTTTTCCAACTTCCAGAAGTCGATCCCATAATTTCCATCAGTCATTGTCTACTTGGTGCTTGACACCTAGTGCTCCATTGGGTCGTCATGAATAACATGCCCATAGAGCACTCCTCACACTCTTTCGAGTGCATTCCAACCGCTGGTCGTTCACGCACAACATGTAGGCGGGCAGCACTCAGACTCCTTGAGTCACGGTCCGGGACCGGAGAATCCTTGAGAAATTGGCCTATTCGAAGGATTCGGCAACTGTGGCCGGGTCGATGTGGTTTGTCACGGATTTGTCTGTGGACAGAGCCCTTGTTCCTTCGGGATCCGTGCCAGAAGTCTCGATGGCCATGCCTGGGCCTGCAAGCCAAGGTCCGTTGCATGCTGATCGGCGTCATGAATGGAGCCGTCCTGTCGCTGGAAAGGCGCCAGATGCCCGGAGGCAACGTCGGGGGGACGTCGTAACCTGAGGGTCATGTAAGCTGGGAATTTGGGCTGGTTGAGCAGGAGTGCTGGAACGACGACGGAGGTGCGTGCTCGGCTGGCACCAGACGCTCACACCAAGTTCATGCACGGAAATTCGTGGTTAGTGCAAGTAGATTGGTGGCTAACCTAGCTGGAAGACGGCTGCAAACTTGTAGTGTGCTGTGTATTACCGTGGCAGGTACCAGGTCAAGCAATTGCCATCCGAAAGCTACCTGTGAGGTTTCAACGTACATTCGCATAAGACTCGGGAGTAAGTAGTAGTATGGAAGCCGGTTCTGAAGGTACAGCATAAGTACCCAAGTACAAAGGTAGTGCACAAGTAAGTGCTCCGTAATGTCAGAGTCCTCTGCATGAATATCGGAGAGCGACGGCACATTTGCGTCCCCTGGCCCATACGCACCCAAAATACAGTACCACGACAGTGGGATGCCGCATTGGCGCCAGGTACTAGGCACCTAGCAGTTACAGGTACCTACAGTAGTTAGTAGGTATTATTAGGTACCTAGTACCCAGTTATCCTAATGGTGCGACTTGTACGGAGTAACTGTAACAGCTCTTGCTGTAATTAATTACTTGCTTAAATACTTACTCCTTCAGGCCTTCAGGTGTACTTACAACGTACTCAACATGTGCACCATACTCAACATGGACTTACAACTACTTACACCTACTTTAGTACTTATCTGCACTACAAACGGACGAGTACAGTACCTAGTAATACGTACTCCATACGGAGTACTCAGTAGTCATGGATGCAATCCTACTCCGTAAATCAGAATACTTCCGGTAGGCGAATAATATGGAAATTCATGAGAAGAACGCGGCCAAGTTCAATTCTGAATATTCTGCCTCGTCCGAGTCGCGCAACGTCACTGCTTGGGACGGAGCCGTACTGGCTTGCACCCCTCCATGCCAGGTCCCCAGCCTACCAAGTACTGTACGGGCTTGCCTACTACTCGGTGTGGTTGTAGGTATCTGAACGCCAGGGCTAGGAAACACCAATAATGCATCATAATGGCATATCTTGCGTTGCTGTGCACGCCGTACCATGAACTCGGTACCTGCTACCTAACACTGCAAGTAGTGCTGCCTACCGTCGGAGCTGAGCCTACCTGCGCTGAGCCAAAACTGATCACGCACCTCTGCACTCTGCACAGGGCTCGAGTGCGGTTGGGAAGGCTCGCTTCGTCCTCCATTCCCTCGTCTTGGCCCCCCTCCATCATTTCATTTCTCGGCGGCCAGCGCACTCGGCCTCTCGTCACCTCTCCTTCGACCAACCATTCTTCACCTGCCAGCCCTTCCTTCTCATGCTCCGTCTTGGCTCCGATCCTCCATCGCCCGCACGCTGACGGGAACACACGCTCTCTCTGCAAAGAATACCTGGCGACGAGGTCATCGGTCGGCGTTCCAGGCGCGTCGTGCTACCAAGAAAAGGCCGCCGCCCTTGCTGTTGCCGGTCCGCCATTCGCCACCACCGCAATTGCCTTCGTGGCCAGTCTCGGGTCGCGCCGCGGGCCTGTCTACCCTGCCTGCCCTCGGCCTGCCCTGCCTCCCTGGTCCCCTTCGAGCACACCTAAACTACAGTATTATTATTACCTAGTCATCGGCGGCCGCACAGGGTTCCCCAATCGGCTACGAGCACGGACAAAGCAATTCGTCGGCGGCGCGCACAAACGGATGTCGACGACGCGGCCGATACCTGACGACACCATCCATCACCGAGACGTGTCGGCTTCGTTCGTCCCCCCGCCCTCCCGGTCAAGCAGCTGCCGCCACCGTTGCCTCGGCCACGATAATACGTGCTGCCAAAGTCCTCAATACCCTACCTTGCGCGTCGCACGAACCTGGAAGGGGGAAAGCCAAGGGCCCCGCCTCGCTGCCCGGTGGAGTCGATTGATGACCTACACCTACCGACCCTGCTCGACGGACGACTGACCTCACCCGCACCGCGTCTCGTGCCCGTTCCAGCGTCGTCGCTCGCCTCCTCGGCCGAAGTCGACGCCCTTCCCTTTACCCTCCTCCATCGAATCCAGGCGGGTGCTGCTGCTTGACAGCCCCAGAACCGCCCAAGATTCCGCCTCCAAACCCATCCCGTCTCCCCTCCAACATTCCCCTGCGGACCCTACCGCCGCGCCCCGACGGCGAGGACGGATCCTTCCTCCCCTTCCGCTCAGGCGACCTCCCGCAGCACCGTCGCCTGTCGACGGGCTCCGACTCTTCCTGGACCGACACGGGCGACATCGGCGAGCAGCCGTCGGCCGAAGAGGACCTCGTACGCCTTCAGCTGCCCGACGAGCTCGAGGAGGAGCTGCTGGCCGGCATCCAGAAGCGAACGCCGCGGCACGGCAAAAAGGTGCGCATCTACGAACCCTCGCCGCAACGATACGGGCGACCGCGCTCCCGCCTCGGCGCCCGCATCCTCGACAAAGAGGCCATCGACGTTCCCGACACGGCCGGCCGTTTGCGTCCCTCGCGGGCTGATCGTTGCATCGGCGCCATCATGTCGGGACACTCGGGTTCCATCCATGGCCTCACCGGCAAGGCCCTCCTGTGCGTCCCCCCCCCCATCCCTTCCCGCCTCGGCGGCCGGTGCTTGATCCGTGTCGCCGGTCCATGCTCGCGCTCCTGCTCCTGCCCATGCCCCTGCTCCTACTCCTGCTCCTGCCCATGCTCCTGCTCACCCTTCTCCAGCTACTTCACCAGCATATTCGTCTCCCTCGGCGTCTTTCTCTTCGGCTACGATCAAGGCGTCATGTCGGGCATCATCACGTACGTGTGCGGGTTACCCTGAAGCGCCATGGCGGGCGAGCATGTGGACGTGGCTGACGGGCCGTCGCAGCGGCCCCTACTTCATCGATTACTTTCACCAACCGTCCAAGGCCGAGGTCGGAACCATGGTGGCCATCCTCGAGGTGGGCGCCTTCGTGGCCTCGCTCGTCGTCGGCCGTCTCGGGGACATCATCGGCCGCCGTCGCACGATCCTCTACGGATCGTGCATCTTCTTCGTCGGCGGCGCCCTGCAGACGCTCGCCACCTCGATGGCCATGATGATGTTCGGCCGCATCATCGCCGGTCTCGGCGTCGGCATGCTGTCCACCATCGTCCCCGTCTACCAGTCGGAAATCTCGCCGCCGCACAATCGCGGGAAGCTGGCCTGCATCGAGTTTTCCGGCAACATCATCGGCTACACGTCCTCCGTCTGGGTCGACTACGGCTGCGGCTTCATCGAGAGCAACATGTCGTGGCGCATTCCCTTGATGATGCAGTGCGTCATGGGCGCCCTTTTGGCCCTCGGAAGCCTCGTCATCGTCGAGTCCCCGAGGTAAGCGGGCCGCCCTTGCCCTCCCCGTCCCGCCGTCCTCTCTTGCCTGCGCGCTGACCGTTTTCCTCGTCCAGATGGCTTCTGGACAATGATCACGACGAGGAGGGAATGGTCGTCATCGCCAACCTCTACGGCGGCGGCGACATCCACAACACCGAGGCGCGCGACGAGTATCGCGAGATCAAGATGAACGTGCTCCTGGAGCGCCAGGAGGGCGAGCGGACCTACGGCGACATGTTCCGCCGCTACCGCACGCGCGTCTTCATCGCCATGTCGGCCCAGGCGCTGGCCCAGCTCAACGGCATCAACGTCATCTCCTACTACGCGCCCTACGTCTTCGAGTCGGCCGGCTGGGTCGGCCACGACGCCGTGCTCATGACGGGCCTCAACGGCATCACCTACTTCCTCTCGACCATTCCTCCCTGGTATCTCGTCGACCGCTGGGGCCGACGACCGATCCTGCTCTCGGGCGCCGTCGCCATGGCCATCTCGCTGTCGTTCATCTCGTACTTTATATACCTCGACATCGCCTGGACCCCGCGCATGGTCGTCCTCTTCGTCATGATTTACAACGCCGCCTTCGGCTACTCGTGGGGGCCCGTCCCTTGGCTCTACCCTCCCGAGATCCTGCCGCTCAGCATTCGATCCAAGGGGGCGAGCCTGTCGACGGCGACCAACTGGGCGGCCAACTGGCTCGTCGGCGAGATGACGCCCATCCTGCAGGAGTTGATCAAGTGGCGCCTGTACCTCGTGCACGCGTTCTTCTGCGTCGCCAGTTTTGTCATTGGTGAGTGAGAGTGCCTTGGGGGGGCGACGTTGTTCAAACGACGACGACTGACGGGTGATTCTTGCAGTGTACTTCCTCTACCCCGAGACGTGCGGCATTCGCCTCGAGGAGATGGACTCGATATTCGGCGACGCCAGCACCGCCGCGGGGACGCCCTCGATTCGCGCCGAGACGGGCTCTCTCATGAGGGGCGGGTCCCCCGTCGGGTCCGGCCGCGGTGCGGGGCCGTCCAATTCGATGCCAGGCCTGTCGCTGGAGCACGACGGGGAGGTAGACGAAGATCACAAGTCGCAGGCGCAAACCGGCGGCGGCGACGACAAGACCATCGGAGGCTGGCTGTCGAGGGTGGCCGGCCGCGGTCGAGACGACGGCGCGAGCAGTTCTCAGGGCCGTTATGCGCCACTTGGGCAACGAGAGGAAGGACGGCGCAACGACGACTGAAAGAGCCATTGCCGTTTCTGCCGACTGGTGTTTTTATTTTGTTTTCATCATTCTTGCATATAGATGGACGACTGGTCGCACGAAGGCGTTCGTCGTCCTTCGCGGTCACACCCGCCCCCCCCCCCTCCCCCCTCCGAAGGTAGAGTTTGGACGTCGGGCGAGCTTGACCGACGGCCTGGGTCGGCGGCGGCGAAGAGGTTCGGAAAGTGACGAAGAAGACGATACGGCGCATTTTCGAGACTGGATGAGATGTGTGATGCCGAGGGATGGGCACACCAGGCCAGACGGCGACGCCGGGATAGATGAATACCTACGTACAAGGTAGACGCGGATAGAGTATTCCTGGGCGTCGTCGCACGCCGACACGCATTGCGCGGCTCGTGATAGCGATTGAATTAGATGGATCGAATATATATCAAGACTATATCCTATGAAACTTGTCTCGCTCTTGCTCGTGCCATCTTGAAGCAAGATTGGAGCTTGAAAGGCTGAAGTGCAGCATTGTAGCGGATAAATGTTCCCATGTGCGCCAACACTATATAGCACTGTACTGCACTGTACATAGTTACTATGCTGACCCCGTACTTGTACAGTGCACCACCATATTATTTGTACAGTACGTCTGCTGCCAGTTGAGTGTGGGTGGTCCGTGCTCCATCTACCAACTTGACGATGATTGCCATCGACAACTTCGTCACGCCCTTTTCATAAACTTGCACCTTGCTCGTCCCCCCCCGCGCCATGGCGAAATCATGAACAAGGTGGATAGGGAAATCGTGCACGCGTACCGGCACCTGTATCGAGGTCTGCTGCACGCGGTCCAGTTCTCGTCGCCTGTCCGATACGTGGCGCGGGACCAGCTGCGGTCGGCCTTTCGCGAGCGAGGTGCGTCATGGAATCCAGAAGGAGCGAAGCGGACCCTGTGGTTTCTCCACGCGGCCGCAAGGGAGACGGGTCTTGAGCACAAGATCCTGAAGAACCTGCTGCGGGTGAGACTGCAGCAGGTGAGAGAGCGGTCCAGCTGGAAGCGGGTGCTGCACGAAAGCAAAAGCAAGTGCGTCGTCTCCTGCCCTTCGGCCGATGAGGACATAACGGCTAATTGTGGGATGAAAATAGGAACCTGTCGAAGCTCCAGCAAGAGACGGCGTTGAGCCATTACGAAATGACGGTGGCGATGCTGAACAAGAGCATGGGGCTCTGCCTGCGTTGAGCAGCGCGTCGAACTTTTGTGTGGCCCGCCGCCGACCTGTCCGCGGCCAAGGACGAGGGAAGAACGGCGACGGTCGTTAACCGAGCGAGGCAGCAAATGGACGGATGGCCCTTGCTGCGGTCCTCGCCAGGGAGCGACGATGGGCTTGCATAGTTCAATCGCCGAGCCCATGTTGTGTTGGCACCGGCACCAAGCCGTGCAGTGCCGGTGATGGGATGCTAGTCGTACTGGACGGCCACGGCACGTCAAATCACATCACACGGCAACGCCAACGAAGGATGGATGTTGTCTTTACTCATTTGGGTCGCCCTAGCTGTCGGCCGACTTGTCAATCGTGACGCCGAGTTCTTGGAGGATGAGCTCGCTCAAGCTGACGCCATCTCTCACGTAGACCCAACTGCCGGACCCGGTGCCCTCCTTCTCCGCCTGACCTTGGCCGAGGATGCACCAGTCGTAGCGCTTGGGGCCCGAGATGGGCGACGAGAGCCAAATCTGCTTGTTCGGCGGCTGCTTGTTGATGACGTAGGTTCCCTTGTCGGCCACGGTAATGGTCATGACGCCAGCCTA
This sequence comes from Drechmeria coniospora, assembly GCF_001625195.1. Classification (NCBI taxonomy): domain Eukaryota; kingdom Fungi; phylum Ascomycota; class Sordariomycetes; order Hypocreales; family Ophiocordycipitaceae; genus Drechmeria; species Drechmeria coniospora. Next base: position 5,594,435 of record NC_054391.1, read on the forward strand.
TTGTCGGTCAGCCACGGCCCTCCAAGCTCTTGGGTGGCGGGGAAGCCTACGGCGAATTCAATGTCGATGTCTTCCCGCGAATCCTGCAGGAGCTCAAACTTGGCCAGCACCGCGTCCAGGTAGGTGTCGGCGAGATCGTGGTACTCGCCATCGGCCAGCTCGGCAACGCCCAGCGATCGTTTCGTCCTCGCCGCAGCTTCCTTTGCCGGGCTGTCCGTGTCCGGCATGATGCCCTTGGCCGTCAAGGGAGACGAGGAGAACGCTCGCCGGGGCGTGGGGCGACCTGGTTGTGGGAGGAGGGCGGCCGAGGCACATTGAACGAGGCGAAGGCGGGAGCTTCGAACGCCGCAGCTTCGGGCGCCACGAGTGACGACGCGCGAAAGCTCGAGGATGCGCTGCCGAGCCATGATCGGCGTCCGTGTTGGGGGGGCAGCCAAGGAGACGAGACGGAGGGGGTGGGCTTGCTTTGCGAGGCTTCGTCCGTTCGGCTCGTACGTACGTACGTTGGAGACGCGAAAGATGCGGGTTGACGAAAATTGTTGGGCAGAAATATGAAATATCGCACGAGCCTTTTCTGTGACGGGCTATGGCCGTTTCCGCAGAGTCGAGTGGAGGAAGTACACGTAAATTTGCGAGGCTAGGACGGAGTACAGAATTCAATAGACTGCATCACGGGGTGACCATCGTTGGCAAGCCGTATCTTGTCCAGGTCAAGTGTCTACTTATTACTTGGTGGGTGTAGGTATCTCAGTGTTGAGGTCCACAGTACGGAAGGACATGTATTTCTGACCTGCTAAATAGGCGTACACTTACAGTACTCTGTCCACCTAAGGACAGTAAGTACAAGACAGTGCAGCCGACAACTACAGACAGTACAGAGTACTCCGTACAGGTGGAAGCACAGGCATTATCTCTCTACAAGTGACTTTCCATATTGCCAACAAGAAGATACTTGTAGAAGATACTTGATCGGTGATAATGGCATATTCCACTTTCTGTTCCGAGTAGGTGTACTGTACACGTACCGGCGTTGGAGGGAAAGCATTCGAGGCAAAGGTGGGAGTGCGAGCAATAATAGCGAGGTGCGCTCGGTGCTTGCAAAGCTGAGTACACTTTGGTGTACACCTACCTGTATTATAGACTGGCTGGCCAGCTGGTAGGCAGGTAGGTCGCCATTAGGTCGTCAGTAGGTCGCCAGTAGGGGGGTACTAGGTACTAACCTAGTAGGCAGCAGGTAGGCAAGTTTGCATGGCAGTGGTAGGGGCGGGCAAGGTGCCGCAGGGTCCCTGCAGGGGAAAATTAGAGTACGAATAACATCTCTGTGAATGAAAAACAGCTTCGATTATGTACTCATGGCAGGACTTGCGCTGCCATTCAGTATTGTAAGTGCTCTGTCAACGGACGGATTAGTAAGAATGAATATTCATACCACCAACTTTGCGGAACAAGTACAGTACTGTAGGTGTACATGACGCAGGACCCCCACTTCACATTGGGCTCGCCTCCCACCTCCAGCCATGCCGGACGAGCTTCTCCTCCATCCTTCACCATGATCAACGCGTTTCTCGTGTTCAACGGTCAGGGCCAACCGCGCTTGACCAAGTTCTACACGCAGCTCGTACGTCGCACGGCCGCACGATCCAAGCACGCAAACGGCGCGCGGACTGACAGGGGGCTAGGAAACGAGCATCCAGCAGCGACTGATATCGGAAATCTTCACCCTCGTCTCGAACCGACCCGAGGGCTCCTGCAACTTTCTGCCTCTTCCGCCGCTGCTGGCGGCGTCGGGAACGTCCCACACGTCCTCGAATGAGGAAAACGACGTGCCGTCGCTCGTCACCTACCGCCACTACGCGACCCTCTTCTTCATCATCATCTCGACGTCGACGGAATCGCCCCTCGCCCTCATCGACCTGATACAAGTCTACGTCGAGTCCCTCGACAAGCTGTTCGAGAACGTTTGCGAACTCGACCTCATTTTCAACTATGAGACGCTCCACGCGACCTTGTCGGAGATGATCATCGGCGGCGTCGTCATCGAGACCAAGCTCGACCGCATCGTCTCCGGCGTCAGGGCCCAAGGGACCGTGGCCAAGCGGCCCGTCAACGAGGGTCGCGGCACCGGTCTCGGCACCGGTCTCGGCATGGGCGGTAACTTTGCCTGGGCCGGACGATGACGCACCGTGCCCCGGGGCGAGGGCCTCGGCCGGGTGGAGAGAGGGAGTCGATCGATTTAGCGAATGAAATTGTCCACCATCATCCGTACACCTTCATCCGCCATGCAGGCAGGCAACGCCAAACGCCGCACGTGGTGTGCATATATCGTACAGCTCATTTTGATCTCGGTTCCGACTCCGGGCCCCTTGTATTCACGTCCGGTGCATCCTTTCTCCATTCGTATCGTTTATCGGCGTCGAGCACGCCAAAGAGATTGGCGGCATGTCGGCGCATCTAGTTTGAGTCAGAAAATCGTTTTCCTGCGTCGAGAGTTCCCGCTGACCTCTTCGGACGGCTTGTATTGCTTCCCCCACCATTCAAACTCGGAGTAAAAGAGCAGCCAGACCATGGCAGCTGAAGCGGAAACAGGTCAACGCTGCGGCTCTTGTGCGGTGCGGGGGACAATATCGGAGCCTACCCGTGATGGTCGCAAGCTGCGCAAACTTGACACCTTTCTCCCATCTTGGCGACCTGCTCGCGAGATAGATGCGCCGCTTGTACTTTTTCTCGAACCGAAGCTGCTGCTGATGGTTCAGCTCGGTAAAGTTTGGCGGCCACACCTTTCTCGCCTTGTACGGATTTGTCGCTGCCGTCAGCGGCACCTGCTTCGGAACCGAATTCCCTGCCGGCTGAGCTAGCCGTCTGATGAGCGTCGGGAACATGGCGGCAAGTTTTCGTATCCCAGACCTGCGCAGTCGTAGGAGGCGGTCGGGGTTTGCGTCTGCTTCATGAGCAGCGTGAGGCTGGAATAAGGCAACCAGGCAACGCGGTACCGGCTACGGAGGAGGGAAGTACTGTGCTCAGTACCTAGTACTCCGGACATAGCGTAACTACGGTACTGTTAGAAGGTACTGTACAGTAATACTTAAGTAGTTGCCTCGCCTACAACTAAAAATGGATACCGCACCACTGTGTGTATTTGCAGCACTTGTTCAATGTACTTATACTGTACGGAGTAGCGAGCGTATCAAGTACTGTACAGAGTACGTACTACTGTGCCTAGTATGGTACGCTTCGATACCTAGTAGGCACTTTGACTCCCAAGTACGGGCAGGCTACAGGTAATATTACTTGTACCTACTCCGTACAACGTACTGTAAACCTAACATATCGGATCGCACATCGCACTACAATTTTTCCCCCCCAAGTAAGTCAAGCATCCTCTGCCCCACCACCGAAACCCCTCCACAATCCCGATCCCCCTCCATCGTCGTTTGCTGTTTGCCGTTGCTCCCACTCAACTAACTCTACACAGCACCCAAAGAGTCACAGCATCGGAGTTGGCGCCTCGTACATTCTTCTCGAGTCTTCTCGAGTCCTGCGTCACAACCCATCCACCCATTCCTCCATCTCAGCGATGGCGTCGACTGGCGCTCCCCCGAGCAAGGCCATCGAGGCCTTGTCCATCTCGACACCCAAGACGAAGGAGCTGAAAGGAGTATGCCGACCGCCTCGCCCAACCCTGCCTTGCGGAAAATGCACGCTGACCTCTTCAGACGGAGAAGCGTGACTCGTTGATCGCCGTCGAACGAAAGTACCAAGAGCAATGGGCCAACGACCGCGTGTTCGAACAAGACGCTCCGACGACCGAGGAGGTGCCCCTGCACTCCATCTCGGCGGCCGATCTGCGAGAAAAGGTGCCCAAGTTCTTCGGCTGCATGGCGTACCCTTACATGAACGGCGTCCTGCACGCCGGCCACACCTTTTCCGCGAGCAAGGTCGAGTTCGCCGCCGGCGTCGCCCGGATGCAGGGCAAGCGAGCCTTGTTCCCCATGGGCTTCCACTGCACCGGCATGCCCATCAAGGCCTGCGCCGACAAGCTCATCAACGAGATTAAGCTCTTCGGTCAAGACTTTTCCAAGTACAGCGAGGCCGACGAGGCGGCCGATGCCAAGGCGGCGGCCCCGGCCGACAAGGCGAAGAAGGAGGACGTGACCAAGTTCACGACCAACAAGAGCAAGGCCAATGCCAAGACGGCCAAGCTCAAGTACCAATTTCAGATCATGAAGTCGATCGGGATCCCCCAGGAGGAGATCCATCTCTTCGCCGACCCCCAGTACTGGCTCGAGTTCTTCCCGCCCCTCGCCATGCGCGACCTGGCCAACTTTGGATGCCGCATCGACTGGCGCCGCTCCTTCGTGACGACGGATGCCAACCCCTACTACGACGCCTTTGTGCGGTGGCAGATGAACCGCCTCAAGGAGCTGAACAAGATCAAGTTTGGCAAGCGCTACACCATCTACTCCATCAAGGACGGCCAGCCGTGCATGGACCACGACCGCGCCGAGGGCGAGGCCGTCAACCCGCAAGAGTACACGGCCCTGAAGCTGAAGGTGCTGGAATGGGCTCCCAAGGCGGCCGACGCCGTCAAGGGCATGATTCCCGAAGGCAGCGACGTCTTCCTCGTGCCCGCCACCCTCCGGCCGGAAACCATGTACGGTCAAACCTGCTGCTTCGTCGGCCCCAAGATCACCTACGGCATCTTCAAGGCCGGCGAGAAGTCCTACTACCTCGTCACCGACAGGGCCGCCCGCAACATGGCGTACCAGGGGATCCTGGCCGAGGAGGGCGTCGTCGACAAGGCCGGAGAGATCCAGGGCGCCGACATCGTCGGCACCCTGGTCAACGCCCCCCTCTCCCTCCACACCGAAGGCGTCCGCGTCCTTCCGATGGAGACGGTCCTGCCCACCAAGGGCACCGGCGTCGTCACGTCGGTCCCGTCGGACAGCCCCGACGACTTTGCCACCGTGACGGACCTCGCCAAGAAGGCCGACTACTACGGCATCGAGAAGGAGTGGGCGGAGCTGGAAATCTTCCCCATCATCGACACGCCGTCGTACGGCGACCTGTGCGCGCCATTCCTGAACAAGAAGCTGAAGATTGCGTCGCCCAAGGACACGAAGCAGCTGGAGGAGGCCAAGGAGCTCGCGTACAAGGAGGGCTACTACCAAGGCACCATGAAGGTCGGCCGCTTCAAGGGCGAGAAAGTCGAGACGGCCAAGCCAAAGGTCCGGAGCCAGCTGGTGGAGGCCGGCGAGGCCTTTGCGTACTCGGAGCCCGAGAAGAAGGTGGTCAGCCGATCGGGCGACGACTGCATCGTCGCCCTCATGGATCAGTGGTACATCGACTACGGCGAGGAGTCGTGGAAGCGGACGGCGCTGGCCTGGGTCGTCAACGAGGACGGCGCCGGTCTCGAGACGTGGAGCCAGGAGACGAGGAACGGCTTCGAGGCCGTCCTCAACTGGCTGAACCAGTGGGCCTGCGCCCGGTCGTACGGCCTCGGCTCCAAGCTTCCGTGGGACCCTCAGTTCCTCGTGGAGAGCCTGAGCGATTCGACCATCTACATGGCCTACTACACCGTCTGCCACTACCTGCAAAAGGACCTCTTCGGCCGCGAGAAGGGCATCGGCAACATCGAGCCGGAGCAGATGATAGACGAGGTGTGGGACTACATCTTCTGCCGGCGCGAGCTGAGCGACGAGGTTCTCGAGCAGTCCAAGATCCCGCGGGCGACGCTGGAGAAGATGCGTCGCGAGTTTGAGTACTTTTACCCGCTCGACGTGCGGAGCTCGGGCAAGGACCTGATCCCCAACCACCTGACCTTCTTCCTCTACGTGCACCTCGCCATCTTCCCGCCCGAGTACTGGCCGCGCGGCGTGCGGGCGAACGGGCACCTCATGCTGAACGGCGAGAAGATGGCCAAGAGCACGGGCAACTTCATGACGCTGCGCGACCTCACGCTCAAGTACGGCGCCGACGCGGCGCGCATCGCCATCGCCGACGCCGGCGACGGCGTGACGGACGCCAACTTCGAGGAGGACGTGGCCGACAACAACATCCTGCGCCTCTTCAACCTGCGCGAGTGGTGCGAGGAGATGGTTCGGGAGCGGGACGGGCTCCGCACCGGCGACGTCAACTCGTTCCAGGACGCGCTGTTCGGCAACGAGATGAACGGCGCGGCGGCCGAGGCCATGGAGCAGTACGGCCAGACCAACTACAAGCTCGCGCTGAAGGCGGCGCTCTACGAGATGACGAGCGCGCGCGACTTCTACCGCGAGGCGTGCTCGGCCGGCGGCATCAAGATGCACAGGGAGCTCGTGTTCCGGTACATGGAGCTCCAGGCGCTGCTCATGGCCGTCATCGCGCCGCACTGGTCCGAGCACATCTGGCTCGAGGTGCTGGGCAAGGGGGAGACGATCCACGAGGCGCGCTTCCCCGAGGTGCCGGCCGTGGACGCGGCCCTGTCGGCGAAGCGAGACTACGTCCGCAACACGGCATCCAACGTCAACTCGGCCGAGGGCCTGCAGCTGAAGAAGAAGGCCAAGGGCAAGGAGGTGTCGTTTGACCCGAAGCAGCCGAAGAAGCTGACCATCTTCCTGTCGGACAAGTTCCCGTCGTGGCAGGCCAAGTACATCGAGCTGCTGCGGGAGATGTGGGAGCCGGCGACGAAGTCGGTGGACGACAAGGCGCTCAACGGCAAGATGGCGAAGCTCGGGGAGATGAAGAAGGCGATGCCGTTCGTGCAGGGGCTGAAGAAGCGTCTGCAGTCGGGCGAGGCGCCGAGCGCCGTGCTGGAGCAGAAGCTCGCCTTTGACGAGAAGGAGACGCTCGCGCAGATGGTGCCGGGGCTGAGCAAGACGGCCGACCTCGTCGCCTGCGACGTGCTGATTGTCGAGGAGGGCGGAAAGAAGGGCAAGAACATGATGGACGGCACGGAGGTGGCGATAACGGTGCCAAACGCGGAGAACGCGGTGCCGGGCGTGCCTACATTTTTCTTTGAGAATGTGAAGGCGTAGCTCGTCGGCGTAGGGTTGTCGTCGTGGCCGTCGTGGTCGTCGCGGTCGTCGTGGCCTTGTCGAATGGAAGCGTCCTAAGAGGCAGCATGGACTATGCACGCACATGCTAGACTACATGCGTTGCGAGCACATACGTACTGGCGTGCATGTACATGTGGCGGCGGGATGAGGTGGGATGGACGAGTCTATCCAAACACACAGGCACTGCGTACGGAGTAGATGCTGCTGGTGTATGGTTGCACCAAGGGCCTTGTCGCCTGTTTCGACGAGCCCTTCCGGATGAAGGAAGAAAAGTACGACATGCCGGTCGTGCGTTGTGCGTGCGTGCGTGAGAGAGAGAGAGAGAGAGAGAGGTGTGACACCCGAACCGTTACACGAGGTCCTCGCATGGGTTGAGGTCGTCTCGGTGGGCGAGGAGGGTTCCCGTCCGGCCGCCGAGACTGTCTCGTCCGTCCTGCAGACATGTCATTGCGGACCTGTCCCCGTGGTTCCCATCGTCGCAGAGTACGCGCCTGGTGCGTGGTGCGGTGCTACTGATTGCCACTCCCGCCCGATGGCGGTCTCGCGGGACGGTGACGGCAACGGCCACGGACAAGACGAGCGTCCGATCAGCATTCTTGCTTGCTGCGTACCTGTAGGGAGGAGCAGGGTCGTGTGCTGTGCTTGTCACAAATGTCAGAAATTCACAATGGTGCCAAGTACATGTACAGCATGCCATGCACGGGACAGCGTTGTATCAATACTCGATGCCGCCATCGACACGGACGGGAAGAGAGCACGTCATCACAAGGGGGATAGCGTACGTGTCTCCATTCCACCGCGGCGAGAGGTGCGGACGCATGCACGTGGCGAGGTGGCGGAGACCCTAGGCGGATATGGATAGCATGCGTGCAGTTGAATAGTGTGACGATGTCATGATGCTGTTGCTCATCTGGAACTCCTGTTGACGTTGACGGGGATGGCACGTGCGTGGTGATGAATGAGCAAGACGGGTAATATTACTGTCGTACTGTGCATGTACTGTAAGAGTGTACTGTACCTTGGGCGAGTTGGTAGGTGTCGCAGGCATTAGTCACTCCATACTCCATACTTTGCACTACAATACTTACTTACATACAGTATACTTACAAGTAGTAATATATTGTACAAGTACTCCATACGAGTGCGGAGTACGGAGTACAGGAGGTGTGTTTCCATAAGTAATATACGGAGTATAGTTGCTGGAAATATTACTTATTTGTAAGTAATACTCCGTACTGGTGGCTTAAGTATACTTAGGTACTTAAGTACGGAGTAATAAGCCGTACGGAGTACTCCGCATGAGTCCCTGGTATTATTGATTACCTTGGAATTGTAATAACTACTGCATGCTCGCCAAGGTAAGGAGTACTTTGGTATGCAGCAAGTGTGCTACTGGTGCACATGTACACTTACTTCCATGCACAGTGTACGGAGCACTTGCAGGTATACTACTAGGCATTAGGTATTAGGTCAGTTTAGGTGCAAGTACTTACATACTGTACTTACAGTACTCGCCTACAGTAAGGACAGTACACCCACAAACACAGTGTAAAAGTACCAGTACTTACACACCTCCTCCAGCGCGGTGTTACACCCAGAATGCTGCTGCTGCTATTTAATTTACTCAACACCAGCTGCACAGCGCAATCACATGGTATCCACGTATGGAGGGAGTGTCTCGGCCAACCAGCATAAGGGGCCACGTACCACATGTACGTACACAAGCGCATACTTAAGTATGTAAGTAAATACTCGCACACAATTCGTTTATCGGGCATGTATCCGTAACATGAGTCAAAATAAAACCAGAATCACATCTAAGTAAGCACATGCGCATGTGCGGAGCACAACCACTGTACTCTGTAAGTGCTTACAGAGAGGCAAGGTACTACTACCCTACTTCATCCACAAGTGATAATAATACAAGCAGAGCGCCCCAAGTACTCCTACTGTACGGAGTAAGTACATGTTCAAGCATTACCCTTACATGTGCTTGTACACATAACTGTGCAGTAAGTAAGTAAGTACTTGTACTTGAGTGCTGGTTCTTCTCGCCAGTGGGTGGATGGATATTACTAGGTACCTACCTAAGTAGTAAGTACTAGGTAGATACTCCGTACTTTACTTCTACCTGTAGTTCGGGTAGAATGGAGCAAAGAGTAATACCCCGTACGGAGTAATACAGTAGAACACCCCCGTACGATGCATGCAATGGCAAGCATGGGAACGAGGCAATGCAGGTACGGAGCACGGGTGGTCAATCAATCAAGGTAGGCCCCGCTGAAGATGCATGGCGACGAACCTTTCCAACCGCAGCCGCCGACGGGCGCCAGCAGGGTAAAGCCGAAAACGAAGAAGAAAAATGACTGGCATGGGCGGCCGCTCCGCAAAAGCTTATCTAGGCCCGTCACGGCGGTGCCTGCGAGCAATGTATTGAACCATCGGCGGGGTTCCCTCCCTGCTTCCGTGCGTCGGTGGACGCGTCAGAAAAGTCATTACTCGCCGTGCTCGAGCAACGAACACAAGCACATGTATCATGTGCTCCGTACATGTGCATGGGATAAAACACCCCAAGTGTACAGTAGGCATTCGGGGTGCGGCCACTGTCGAGAGGGCGAAACCTGTTCGGCCTGTTTCTCGCTCCCCTCCACAGTTTGGGCGGGTGGGGGTGGGCTCGGGGGGGGGCGCAAGGGCTGGCGGGGCCTTCATTTAAAACGCGGCAGCCTGCGGACGAAGGAGTCAGCTTCGATGGGGAGACAATGGCATGTTTGGGTTGGGGCCGCTTGCGAATCCCTGCGAGGGAACATGACGCAGCGGTCGCCTCTTCCTCGTGCGGCCTGTTGTTGTTTTGCCCACTTGGCCGTGGTGGGATGGATGGATGGATTGGCGGTGGTGTCGGTTGAAGAGGGAAAGCCTGGTGTAAAATCTTGGCCGCCGCTGGTGGCCGCAAGCTGGTTTGCTGGAGCTAGCCAGTGCGGGTGATGTTGCGGCGCCGGTGCTGTTGCTGGTTGGTGCGGCATGGGTCCCTTATCAATGCAGGTGTACGGAATAGTGTACAATACAGTATTGTTATTAATTAATCGATACAGGTTCTCCGTGCGCGTATACTTATGTACAAGTGCCGCCTGTGCACACAAGTACAGTCAGTATACGAGGACTTGGTAAGTGCAAGCCCTGTTCCCTAATGGCGGGTAGTGGGTGCCTTGTACTGCAGGTACAGTAAGTACATGTACTTGCCACTAGGACAGAGTAATACATACCTTACTAGGTACCTAGGTAGTAAATACAGACTGTTGCAAGTACGGAGTACAGTAGAGTACAGTATAGTACAAGTATTACTGTAATACTCCGCACAAGGACTCCGTACAAGGACTCCGTACTGTAACGTCCTTGTGCATGTACTGTAAGTACTTGTACTCAAGAACAGCCGCGGATGGACGAGTACTTGCACACCTACTCCGTACTTGGTGTTAGTATACAGCACTGCAGGTATGCGCATGTACAGTATCCGTACTTTTACGGGTACTTGTAGGCACATGCACCAGATACAAGTTCTTGGTGTGAGTGCATGTACAGCACAAGTACATACCTGCCGCACCATGTGCGTACGGTAGGTACAAGTACCTGTATCCTTGTACATGGGCATGTGCATGCACTAATGTTTGGACGCAAGATTCCGTCTCTTGCCGCCTTGCCCGATACGTTCGCAGTTCGGTGTCTGAGGAACTCGTACGACGCCGACACTAATACCACATGCAAGCACACTTGGAGGCGAGTTATTGGCATTAGGTTGGCACCCGCTCACTCGGCGGCTGTGCTTTTTCTGGTGTGCCTCGACCTTGTTTCGTGGTACGAAGGTGCTGCCGTTGGCGGGTGCGTCTGCAAGTACACGCAAGTACTTTTCATGTGCTCCGTAGGTACCTGTACTTGCCCTGCACAGCTCGGCACTGCGGTGCTCCGTACTTGCACATGGTTGGTTGGAATCCCACGGCAGGGTTGGCTGGAGTTTGCTCGCGGCGTCGTCATATCGGAGCTAGAGTACAACTACATGTACATGTACCTGTTGTTGTACTTGCAGGTACGGAGTAATTACAGTACTTACATGAGTACTAATAGTACGAGGTGGATCTTGACCACGGCCCACGGTTTTTTTTCATCACCTCCGTTCTGGAACCTCCTCTTCGCGCCATAGGACGGACAGACGGACGGACGGGTGGGCGGACGGACCCAAGCTCGTGGCTCACGTCAATCATATCCTCCTCACTCTTCCTGCCCTTTTCTTCTTCCATCCTTTCTTCCCACGAGTACGTACTTACTCGCAGCTTGCCGCACGGTACCGCTCTTCCTTGCCTGCTTGCTTGCTTGCCTGCCTGCCTGCCTGCCTTCTGCCTTGGCCGCCTGCTCGCTCGCTCGCTCGCTTGCTTGTTCCATCCCAATCCACCATCCATCCGCTCGTTCGCTCCTCTCCATACAGGATTCAACCCTTCTCCTCCCCCTCTCGCATGGGAGCTTCATGGATGACATGACATGAATTCCCTGGCCCAGGCCCCGATTCCAGCACAGCCAAGCTCCGCCCACGCAGAACGCATAGCTTCGTCGACGGAAACCACCAACCCTACGCACACGACGGCGGCGGGCGACGAGGCCGGACGCGCACCTTCGCATACCGTCCAGAACTATACCTCGCCGCGAGCGTAGCGTCGGATCAGCGGGCACGGCCAGCCAGAGGCGAACAAACGGCCTACCATGCGCCCGGCTCGGCTCGTCGCACTCGCGGGTGCGGCCGCCGTGGCCGTCACCACCTCCAACGCCCCGACGACGGCGCCGGCGACAACCCTCTCCGTCGCCTGGACCGCCGTGGAGGACCATGTCGGCGACGACGCCGGTTCCTCTCGCTCTGCTTCCCAGCCGAACACATCCGGTGAGTCGTCTTCCGCGTCTCGCCTCGAGCCATGACGCCCCCCCCCCCCCCCCCCCGAGTCGCTTTCCATCCGCTAATCTTAGGCCAGCCCACTTCACTTCCACCAATGTCTCAACCACACGGGCCAATGCCACCGCTAGTCACTCCCATGCCGTCGAGGTCGCCGGGGGCGCCATCCCGCAGCAGATGCAGGCTTCCATGCTCGGCCTCCTCGGCTTCTGCATCATGGGATTGATCATGTTATGACCAGGAGGAGATGGCGATTCGCATGCCGGGGAACGACGCTGCGCAACATGTCGCAGCAACTGCTCAGGTCATTCTCGACGAGATGGCCACGATATAACACGCTTCAGGCAGGTCCGGCGTTTAATAGCATAATGATACCACCCGCCTCGGCGCCATCCGTCACGGATCGGCGCCGTGGCTTTCGCTGCCCGAGGCAGAAGAATAATACAGACAATTTTTTTTCAACTCGTACGCATCTTTGGTCTCGTGTGCCGGGTCACCTGGCGGACGCGAGCCCGAGCATGGTGACGAGGCCGACGGAGCCGTGCCGTGGCTGGCATCCCCCATGCATGCACGTCTAGGGTACCGGGACGGCAGAGGATGCTTGTGACGAAAACGAGACGAGGCGGCCTCTTTGACGGGTAGGGTGCGCCTACCGCGAAAGGTCACACACTTTCTCAACGGCACGAGATCTCGTGCGGCGGGCGAGAATGCTCTCTCGATACACCCGCACCGTCGATCATCGTCTCCTGCTGCCCCGCAGCGGCCTGTCCATTTCGGTTCCGGCCATCACGCGAGCGATGGTTGCTGTCCGAGACGAACCCGTCCATCGCGGGTACGGGAGGCCAACCCAGTGCCACGGCGAGCACGGCCACGTTCCGATGCCCCGCAGCCAACGGGACAGGCCAGCAGAACAATGCACGCCGCGTTCCCCCGGTGGCCGACTGTACGCCGGCCCCGCCACGTCATGCGTTGGGGAGTCGGACGAGAGCGGCAAAGGCTACGGGGAGCATGACGGCCGACCACTCTCCTCGACCCCATTCGTGACCGAGGTTGGGTTGCGAAATTCTAGACCCATGTCGAATATTTCCTCGTCCAAGGGGAAATGCTCCGCTGTCGCTCGGGAGGAGGGCTCGTTGACGACGGCCGTCGGCCCTGGCGTGACTTGAATCCGCATCTTGTGGCAACTGCCTTCGTCTCCGTGCCTCTTCTCGAGACGCCACTAGACGGCGATGGCCTGGCCGTCCGAGTTGGCCGGCGGCGGCGGTTTGGGCAAATCATCCTGCCGCTGCGTTAGTCGGGATGCGACCCGCCCACTCCGGCCGAGGGCAACGCACGAGATCAAAGATGACGCGAATCATCAGGCTGCAGCTGGGGCAGACGGCAATGTCCTGCTCGTCACGGAGATCATCGAGGGCGATTTGGAAGCGATCGCCGCACGGACACGGGTAGTGGTAGAGTTGCTGAGCCTCGTCAAAGGTCATGTCCTCGATCTCGATCTCGTCGTATATTGAGACATTCTCGTCGTCCGACATGGTGGCCGCTGGTTTCGACGTCTGATTTTGGTCAAAGGTGGGATGGTGATGGAGAAATTGCGGGTGCTGTAATTTGCATCAGTCCTGCTGGAAAATCGACGCTGGCGTCGTTCTTGCAGTGGGGTTTTGTCGAGCCCAACGGTGGGTGCTGACTGAGCAGCGAGCATCAAGCGATGAGGTAAGTAAACTTGTAAGTAGGTGGACTGTAAGTAAGTAATACGGGGTACGGAGTACTTGTGTTCATACTGTAGTTAAAGCATAAAAGCACGAGTAATATTAATCCTCACTAGCGAGCGGCCTGGCGAATAGTCATGTATGTTCCAGTCCGGCACTGAGTGGCGCTATTCATTTGCCATGGCTAGGTAATACTAGGTACTGCGCAAGAATTACTCTCCGAACAGCGTACCTGTAATGAGATGCAAGTACGTACTAGGTAGGTTCAGTGCATTCTACAAAGTACAGCGTAAGTACAAGGGTAATTACCAGCAGCTTTCGACCGAATAATTATTAGAGTGCCGAGTATTTCGGAGTACGCAGTACTTACACCTACACTCCCAGGCCCCGCCTGTCGGTCCTGTCGGCGGGCTTGGTGAAAACAGACACCCCAGAATCGAGGCAAGATTCGTCGTGCGCGCTGTTCAGTTTCGCTTCCCGATCCCAACCATCAACCACCAGTCATGTATACGCGTACGTGTGCCTGTGTGGAAGAGGCTTCGGGACAGGCCAAATGCGCCGTCGAGTACCTCATGCAGGTTCGTGCATTTGTCACCATGATCGTACATGAACACCCACATACGTACAGTTGCGTCCTGGATTCGGCTTGTACATCACGAACAGGGGCGAACCGAAACATTTTCCAACCGAAAAGGCGAATAGCACACAGAAAAAGACTGGCAACCCGCAAACCGCAGATCCAGTGCCTGGGAGTTCATTGCTATCCTCCCAACGCAGTGTTCCGTCGAGGTCCAGGGTAGCCTAACCGACGTCGTAGGTACGTAAATGCTTGTACCGACCCTACCCCATACCCGTACATGTGGCTGGTGGAATGCCATGTGGCTCATGCAGATTTTCCCCAGAGGCTGGCCACAGGCACAAGCGGCAGGTGTTCGGCCTTGGCGGTTTGCGCTGGGCAATCACATGCACCCGCTAGGCCCGATACGGGCTGTTGCGCCTACCTTACCTAGGCTGACCTGGGTAGACTTGGCCGAGGGGCAGGAGCCATGGAGGAGCCATGGCATTTTGGGAATGCACGACGCAGTTGCGAGGAATAACAGCAAGTGCACACCGCTCGTACACCGACCGCTACACCTTCTCGACCTCCACCGATCCGACACCGACGGCCACCTGTCCTGTCCTGCCCTGTCCTGCTCGGTGCGAGGCAAGATCCGTCTTCCTCTCGCCTTCACCCCGACGCAGGCTCCTGTGCCGATGAGGGAGCACGCTCGCCAGCCTGCCTGCTTGAACCGAGCTTGAGGGAATCGAACCGCTTGCCCTGCCCAGCTGCCCGGGCCTGCTCGCCGTGTCCACCGCCGAGGCACGTCCGCGACGGCACCCGCAACAGCCTCGACGACGGCATCGACAACGGCGTCGACGCCGACATCCATTGGCGCGTTCCGCCCACAGCCGATGCGCCACGCCCTTCGTCGCCCCTCCGCCTCCTCACGCGACCTCGTCCGTCGCTCCCACAGCTGCCCGTGCCGTGAAGCCAGAGTCAAAGCCGGACCGAGAGCGGCAGTCGCGCAGCCATGGGATCCATGTCCAAGCTGAGCCGTCCCGGGGACCGGACCGTCGGCCGCATCGTCTCCGACCTCACCCGCCTCTATCTGGCCAACCGCACCCGCATCTCGCGCGCCGTCTGGATCACCCTCTTCGTCGCCCTCGTCAACCGCGTCCGCCACGCCATCTCGGAGCAAAAGGCGGCCTCCATCCGCGATGCCGCCCAGCGTTCCGCTCGTCGCGGCACCGTCTCGACCGCCGACGACGATGACCCCGCCGCGCCCAAGAAGAAGGTCGCCCTGAACCGCGAATTCTTCCGCTCGCTGCTGCGCTTGCTGAAGATTGTCATCCCCGGCTGGCGAACCAAGGAGACGAGGCTCCTCATTAGCCACAGCTTCTTCCTCGTCCTGCGCACTCTCATCAGCTTGAGAGTCGCCGAGATGGACGGCGCCATCGTCAAGGCCCTCGTCAAGGGTAACGGCAAGGAGTTCCTCACCAACATCGTCTGGTGGATGTTGATCGCCATCCCGGCCACCTGCACAAACTCGATGGTGAGACCCATGGCCCCCCCGAGGCCGACGCCGTGAGGAGCTGACACCCGACTTCGTAGCTGTCGTACCACCAAGCGGAGCTGTCGCTCAAGTACCGCTCAAGACTGACGCAGCACATCCACGACAAGTACCTGTCCAACTTGACCTTTTATGGCCTCTCGGCCCTCGACGACCGGATAAAGAACCCGGACCAGCTGATTGCCGTCGACGTCTCCAAGTTCTCCAACAGCCTCGCCGAGCTCTTCAGCAACCTCGCCAAGCCACTCCTCGACATGGTAGGCCCCCCCCCTTAGTCAGTGACGCTGACGCTGGCACTGGTGCTGAGTTACTGACCTCCTCAGACCATCTACACCTACTCACTCTCCAACAGCGTCGGCGGCGAGGGCGTCGTCTTCATGTCCCTCCTGGTCCAGCTCTCGGCCAACATGCTGCGCGTCCTGACCCCCCCCTTCGGCAAGTACGTTGCCGACGAGGCGAGGCTCGAGGGAGAATTTCGCTTTCAGCACTCGCGCCTCATCGACTACAGCGAAGAAGTCGCCCTTTTCGCCGGTCACGATGCCGAAAAGGACACGCTCGACAAGGGCTACTTCACCCTCATCAAGCACGTCAACTACATCCTCCGCAAGCGCTTCTACCACGGCTTCATGGAGGACTTTGTCATCAAGTATTTCTGGGGTGCCCTCGGCCTCATGCTCTGCAGCGTACCCGTCTTCGTCAAGATCCCCGGCCAGGTCGCCATGAACATGGGCGACAGGACCGAGTCCTTCGTCACCAACAGACGCATGCTCCTGTCCGCCTCCGACGCCTTTGGCCGCATCATGTTCTCCTACAGGGAAGTCATGGAGCTTGCCGGCTACACCTCGCGTGTTGCCTCGCTCCTTGACGTCATGGACGATATCCAGTCGGGCCACTTCGAGAAGAAGCTCGTCTCATCCTCGGGCATCGAGGACAACGAGGCGGTCCTCCAGGGACGTGGCACCGTCCACGAGAGCGAAAATATAACCTTTATCAATGTGTAAGTCCTTCCCTCCGCGACCCTTGATACCGAGGTCAGACAGACACCCCGCCGAGCCGAGCTGACGGCTGCCAGCCCCATCGTCTCACCCAACGGAGACGTCTTGATCAAGGCACTCTCCTTTTCCCTCAAGCAAGGCGACCACCTTCTTGTCGTCGGCCCCAACGGCTGCGGCAAATCCTCCCTCTTCCGCATCCTCGGCGGCCTCTGGCCCGTCTACGGCGGCACCGTATACAAACCTCCCTTCAGCGCCATCTTCTACATTCCCCAGCGCCCTTATCTCTCCCGCGGCTCCCTCCGTCAGCAGATCATATACCCGGATTCCCTGCGCCAGATGCGCTCCCATGGCGTCACCGACGCAGACCTGCTCGCCATCCTGAAGACCCTCGGGCTCGAGCACCTCGTCGAGCTCTACGACGAGGGGTGGGATGCTGAAGCCGAATGGCGCGATGTGCTCTCAGGTGGTCTGCAGCAGCGCGTCGCCATGGCCCGCCTATTCTACCATCGCCCAAAGTATGCCATTCTCGACGAGTGCACCAGCAGTGTAACGCTCGACACGGAAAAGGTCATGTACGACAACGCAAAGGCCCTCGGAATCACCCTCATGACCGTCAGCCATCGCCGGAGTTTGTGGAAATATCACACTCACATTTTGCAGTTTGATGGTCAGGGCAACTTCATCTTCACCAAGCTTGATGCCGACAAGCGCCTCAAGCTCGAGGACGAGAAGGAGGAGCTCGAGGTCAAGCTGCGCCAGGTCCCGGAGCTCGAGAAGAGAATGGCGGAGCTGGAGGCCTTGTAAGAGTGCCATGCACTCCCCCCCACGCCAGGTCGATGTAGGGGTCGGATGATTTTCTGTCGAGGATATCCATTGCAAATACCAAACTGAGGGCTTTTTGGCAGTCTCCAATTCACTATTTCTCCCATCACCGCCGTACAACCATGACATCGTAGATTTTTAGTCTCAATGCAGATCAAGATCAGTCTTACCAGCTCCTCTGCGAGGTCTCGGCCTTTGCCAATCGGCATTGACAATGCGAGCAGGCCAGCGACGTTTAGTCACACAACCGAGGGCAAGGCGAAACAAAGATGACAGTGACATGAAGTTAGATTTTGATACAACACGGCCCGTTGTATCCAGAACACCTAGCGGCACAGGCCCTAATATCTGTACACGACAACAGAACAATGTACAAAAGCTTTCAAAATGCCCCCCATGATGAAAAAGCATTTCAGCTGCCATCATTGTGTACATGCCGCGATATGTACTCTTTTACCTTGCACCACCCGCAACCCTTTCCATCTCCTTCTCGATTTATACAAAGTAGAAAATACAGACTTTCTTCATGCGCGGACGACCATGCCACACTGTCTGCTCTGCCAAGCTCATCCATGGCAGCTGCTGTGACGGACGTGACGCAGACAGACCAGCGTTGCGCAATCAACTTATTCTTCGTCAACACTTCTCATGACTCCACTCACTTTGCTGGTTTTCTTGCCTAGCTTCAGCATGCTGAGCCTCTTCCTCACACTCCCTCCCCGCTTCACTAAGCCAGGCCCCTCTGAGTCGAGAGACTTGTCATCTTTTGTGGAACCTCTGTCTAGGCTCTGCTTACTTGCCGAGCTGTTGCGTCTTCCCATGCCGGCATCTTCGTTGCGACCAAAGTCACCGTCCATGGACTTGGACATGAATAAGCTCTGTCGACGACGTGCACCCTTGCTCAAGCTGCGCCTGATGGCGGATGCCATGTCCGTTCCGGAGTTCACCCCTACGGGCTCGGGGGTTTGCTCTGGTTCTTGCCTTCGCCCGGCAAGGAAGCTGAGCCGGGTGCCGCGTTGCCGCAGGGAAACCCGTTGGCCGATCGATGCCTCCTCGGCTTTGATTCCGATGAGCGGGCTTGCAATGTTGGGCCACTGCGGGCTGTGACCGAGAGACGAAAGAGAGCGTCTAAACGCCGTGGACGGGGTTGACGAAGCCGGTGGCGCTGGCGTTGAAGGTGCGAACATGGCAATCTCGGTCTCGTACCTCCTCTCAAAGTCTGCAACCGTCAGTCATGTCATCCTAGCCGCAACAACGGGGAATGAACTCACGTCCTGTGAGCTCTACGTGTTTTTGCGAGGCAATATCGCTGGCACGTCGCGAAAATAGAGCCAGACACCTCTTGATCGTCAAGGCATGATCGACCAAAGCCATCTTGATGGCGACATCCATAGGCCCGAGCTCTGCTTCCGCCTCATAGTTCTCGTCGTCTCGGCCTTCAAAACTCGGCAGCAGCTTTCGATAGTGGGCAACGCTGTTCTTGGACGACAGGCTTACCGACGCCGACACTGCATCGAGCAGCTGCTGTGCGTTTGATTCGTCACCATCAGCCAGGCGGCGCTCCAGTGCCGTCATCTCCTGCGTCTTGCGGATGATTCGTTCCAGCGCCGTTTCATGCGCCGACAGTCGCACTTTGTAGCTGTCGACGATCTCACTTCGACGGAGAAGGGTGGGGAACGGTTCGGCAGTGGTTAGCACGACCTTTTCCGCATGGTGTTCCTCCACATCGGATCCCGAGGTGTTGCGCATCGTCGTGAAGGTGAAGCTCTGAGGATGAGAAGAGAGCAGGAAATCGCGGACGCCCGGGGGGACCCGAGTCCGTTGGAAAGTCTGGTGAGTCAGGTCACGGTGAGGTGTGACGGCCGAGATGATGAGAAACTGTCCCTCGACTTCTTCCACGTCACCATTCGTGACGATCTGAGCGGATGGGTACTGCTCCTGCATGCGATCGGTGAAAGCGGACGCTCGCTCGACGAGCGATCCCTCGTAGATAAACTCCTTGTCACGCATGCCCGAGGGGAACCCCAGGCCCTTGTAGACCACCTTGAAGTATCTCGGCACAAGCTTGTCGCTCTTCGATATGGTCTCGTAGATGGTCGCAATTGCGCGCTCTGTCCTTGCCAGCTTGGCAAAGTCAAACACGTTCGTCTCGTATTGCACCTGGAGCTCCTTGTACGCCGTCAACGCGTTGCTCCAAGATTCAGCTTCCTCGAAGTGCTTGACCATGTCAAAGTAAATCTTTTCCTTGCGCTCAAACATTGTCTGGGCCGGAAATTCCGGCTCCACCAAGGCTGGCGTCTGTTGAGTGGGATCCCACTCGTAGAGGTCGGCATGCAGGCGCAGTGCGAGGCCTGCCTCTGCTTGATTCCCACTCTCGGCCTGGAAGCTCGCCAGGTGGTGAACGTAGCGCACGAATATCTCTTCCTTCTGCATGTCTCGCAGGAATTCCATCAGCCGGAGCCGGTTGATGATGTTGGAGGCCTCGTTGCCGCCATCGCCGCCGTGGACAGCAACGAGCAGATCGAGGAACTCGTCCAGAGTGGCGACCAGCTCACGGATGGCCGCGTAGAGCGGATCGTCGGGTATCTCGGACAGAAGGGTGAAACGCTGCAGCAATTCACCGATGAAGAGCTTCTGGAGGATGCTCTCCGTCAGGGGTTTCGTCTTGAAAAACTGATCCAGGCACTCGATCATCTCCGTTTGGATGACGGTGAGGTCCTCGCTCAGAGTCCACTCGCTGACAATCATGGTTTGCAAAACCTCGACCGCCATCTTCCGCAGTCCTTCGTGGACACTCAAACATAGCTCGGCGATGGGGCCGACAAGAGCCGGGACGTACTGAACCTGGTACCCGCCAAGCTTGGGCAAGCCGTACCGAGCGAGCTCATCGGGTGCCGTTTCCCAGCCGATTGCTTCCCAGGTCCTGCGCAGAAGCTCGGCTCCGTCCTCGCGCACATCGCCCGCAATCTTCCACACGGCCCTTCGCTTTTGTTCGGGAAAGGTCTCGAGAGCAAGCGACGGACTCCCAACCAGCTTGAGAAGAGTGTTGAAGAAGACTTTCCAGAGTTCCGTATTGAAGCTTTCGGCGTCATCGGGGTCAGGAAGGAAGGACTCCAGCATGATGCCGGCCAGATACTGCAACGTACGCATGGTTGACTTGTGGTGGTAGATGTACACGCTCAACCAGCCCGACGGGAAGGCGGCGCCAGTGAGAATGCTCATGTGCAGCTCGAGCAGTTTCTCGAGAAGGATGGCGAGGTTGCCGTCGGCGAGCTCGAGTTGCAGGCCGGCGGGAGTGCTCGAAATGGCCGACAGGATGGCCGACAGCTCGACCAACGCCTCATCAAGGGAGTGCCTCTCCTTGACCGAACTGGACGGGAACGGATAAGAGGTGGGAAACAGAAGAGAGAGTCGAGCGCGGCGCTTTTGCGGTGACGAGAGGATTGCCATGTACGAGTCGATGATGCTAGGCACGTGGTCGGGAATCTCGGGACCAAGGTGAGGGACCTGGCTTGCAATGATGGAGCAGCACAGGCGGACCTGGTCTCGCCATTGATCATCAACCTGTTCGACGTGGCCCCAATGGGGAGATATCCATCGAACGGTGTTGGCACAGAGCGCCGCGTTCTGATCCGGGTGAGCAAAGAGGTCGAGCTTCGAGTAGTTGATGATTAGGATGAGCTTGTAGAGGATCAGCTTCCCCTTCACATTGGTGCAGGAATCCATGAAATCGATGGCAATGTGAACAATCTCCTCGGTCGTCAGGAGGCCGGTGAGCTCCGGCAGCCAGGTGTGAAAGTGCTGCACGGCCAGCGTCTGGCTGCCGACGAGGACCGGGGCAGGGTTGCACATCATGGCGTCCAAGGCCTTGAAGATGGTCCGCAGCTGGCGCGTGAACCCCTGCGGGGAAGACTTGATACCGATGACGGCCTCCTTTGCCTTCATCTGCCCTCGAGCATGCTTGATGAACTTGAGGATGTGGCGGACGACCTTGAAGGTCGTCCTCAGCTTGCGGGCCGTCTCGGGCTCCGTGGGGTCCTGGAGGAGGCGGGTGAAGGCGCGGACCAGGCTTGCGGCGGCAAAGGGGTAGTTGAACTTGCCCTCGGCGTAGTGGTCAACCAGAGGCCCGAGGTTGAATCTCCGGTCGTGCACGATGCCGAGAACCTTGACCAGGGCCGTGAGGACCAAATCCTCGAACTCGTCGTTTTCCGAATGCTCCACAAGCATGCCGAACAGACCGTCGAGAACATCACTCAGCAGTTTGACAACCTCGATCTCGGGAACGAAGATCAGCCGTCTCAGCACCGAGGTCAGGCTTTCGTGCGACATGTTCTTCCAGTGGAGAATTCCCAGTATCACCCTGTCTTGGGAGAACCTTGTGCTGCAGAGAAAAGAGTCGACAAGGAGGACGGCCAAAGGTCCGGTGACGTCGGCGGAATGCTGATCCCTGCCACGAGGCGCCCAGGGCAGCGAGAGGTAACCGCCTCTCCCGGAAGGACCGGCGTGGGCCGTCGAGGTGTTCTCGTCCAGCTTGTAGAGCAGGAGGCCGTGCCGGCCATCGCGGGTGAAGGCTTCCTGGTCCCACAGGGGCAGATGCGCGACGGCGAAGGGCGGGTTCGGCATGTCGGAAAGAAAGAGCACGACATGAGCGGTGGGCACGTCGGTGGGCGACAAGGACAATCGAAGCGTCTGGTTCCAGGCCTCCCCCCTTTCCACGGCGGCAGACCTGAAGACCGAGACGGGCTCCCTGTTGGACGCGGCGTAGATGCAGTTGTCGAATCGCTGGCCGTCGGGGCCACGAACCTCGAGGGTGACTTGCAGATTCTGGCCCTGCAGACCGGGTGGCATGCTGGTCGCGCTGCCGCCGAATCTCGAGAGCAGGTTTTGGCGAGCCAAGGCGGCTGTGTTGACTGTCAGATAAATGTCCGACCTGGGCTGCGTCGGGGCGCCGGAGAAGCCGATCCGGCTCGTCTTGGAGACGGCCGAGAGGAGGGTCGGGGTGGCGTTGATCAGGGCGTCGGCGTTTGGATGGTTGAACATGCGGAGGCTCAGCTGGAGCCGCTCGCCTCTCCGGGATTTCTCAAAGCAGCCGGTCGACTTGCCCAAGACTTCGCGGATAAGCGGATCCCACTCCTCCCCGTCCTCCTCATCGGCGGTGAGGCGTGGGGTCGGGGACCAGATGCTGATGACCTGCTCCACCTCGTCGGTTTGCTTCGCGATGGAGTTGAGCTTCAGGACGCCCACTCCGACAATTCTCATGGTTGTCAGGGGGCCATCCGCGGCGGCGGCCGCTCTCGAGTCGGAGGTGCCAGGAGGAGGATGGCCGGCATTGCTCGGCGTGGCACCATCGCGAGAAGAATCATCTGCTCGCTCCGGAAGGCCGTTCAGTTTCGGCACGCCGCTGGCTCTCGAGAGGGCCGTCCGGCCGTTCTTGCCGCTCCACATCAAGCTTCTCCTGGAAGCCTTATTCGCCGTCGTGGGGGCTGATCTTGGGTGGCCTCTCGAGGAGTCGACATGGTCCGTCGCCGTGCCGGAATGGGACTGGGGGGCGAGTGATGGAATCTTCTGCGTCGCAAGGACCTTGACGACGAGATAGAGGTCGGAGTCCGCAGAGGGAGCATCGCCGATGTCTTGGGCGGAAAGTTCGGCGAAGAGGGTCCTCGCCGGCTCGCTCTGGGTTAGATTTCCCATGGTGCCGCCGGAGGGAACGTCGACGCTGAAGGACTCGAACAGGTTGGACATGTTTCCGTGGGGAGGTTTGGAGACGAGATGAATGGACAAGGACATTTCCTCGGCCGAGGAAGCGGCAAATCCCTTGACCTCGAGCAGAAGGTGGTATAGACTGGAGAGTTCGGCCACGGGCTGGGGAGGCTCCTCCAGAAGGCTCATGTGGGACTGCAAGCTCGTGACCTCGACGACGGAATCATCGGCCGTCAGAACGCGACCGCGGGCGGCCGGGTCCCGCACGATGACCTCGCCGCCGCAGAGCTTGTTCACCTTGACCAGGTCCCAGACGGTTCGCTCCCGCAGCCGATGGTACTCGTTTGCCGTGAGGACATTGTGGAGAAACTTTTGGCGGTGAAGGTTGAGGCTCGTGATGAGCTGCGAGAGCTTGTCGAGCTCGGCGTATCGGCGCGACAGAAGCAGCTCGTGGAGGTTCGTCGAGTGCCACTCCCGCAGGCAGGAGGCAATCTCGTCGATCAAGGGCTCCGAGGCCGAAGTCGGCGTCTCGTCTCCGATCTTGAGCATCGGGACCGGCGCGGCGGGCCGCGGAGCGTCGACGTCCCTCTCGGCGGGGGCGGACACGTGGCCGAGGGTGCCGTTGGGAAGCTCGCTCAACGGCCTTCTCCGCACGGTGAAGCTTGCGGCGCTCAGCTTTCGCGCCGTCGGCACCGTCGGGTCGACAAGGCTGCTCTTGGCCGCGTCGCTCGAGGGCCTTGCGGCGGCCGTGGACGATGGGGGCTCATCCGCCTCCGACTCGGTCTGGGTTCCGTTTCGGCCGCGATGCTCGTCGTCGACGACCTGTTGGCCGTCCCGTTCGTCCGATTCGCCCAGCATCTCTCGTACCTCGACGCAGCTGCGAGGGAAGATGCCGCTGAAGACGCGTGCCTCGAGGGTTTGGCCCTTGACGGAGGTCAAGCCGGCGAGCAGGCTAGGGGGGGCAACGAGGTAGCCGCGCAGCCAGCCGCCGTCGGGCGTCTCCTCGATGATGTAGAGCTCATCGCCAATCTCGAGCGGGAGGTCGGCCGGGCCTTCGGCGGCGAAGGGGAAGGTGGCGACGGCGAATGCGATTCGGGGGAGAGGCTGCCAGGGCATCGGACTCAGCGCGGGCGCTCGCAGGCGCCGACCGAAGGGTAGACGGCAGTTGGGTATTCGAGGAAAAATCAATCAACCGAGTGCCAAGTGCTGCCGGACGACGTGGGCAGGTTGTGACGAGGCGGGGAGAGGCGATGACGGTGCAATCCAGTCATCCAGAGGCAGGCACGGCAACAAACTCTCCGCTGCGGTGCGGAAAAAGAAACGTTATCAGCATGGTTTGTCCGTGGCAGGGAAGTGGAAGGGGAGGAAGGGAGGGCTGCCGGCTCCCCACGAGCTCGTACGGTTGAACTCACCGGCCGGCCGGGTTCGAATGCCCCGTTGACGAGTCCTTTGGAGGGACGGACGGCTCAGGAGAATGGCACGCTACGGTCCCGATGAAGTTGGATGTTGGAAATGCAAAGCGGAGAGAGAACGGAGCAAAGGGCACAGATGACCCCTGACCTGTGTTGTACGGTGTACCACGCGAGCGTTGGTACGAGTATTAGCACCATTACTCCGTACTCGTACTCTGTACCTGGACGTAAGTACATTGCAACACACCGACAACCGCTGCACTCTGTACGGAGGCACATGTACTGCATTACTGCAGATACACTGTACTCTGCACTGCAGATACACTGCAATACGCTGTACTGGCTGTTCCTATGATGAACCTTGGAATTTACAGTACTGTAAGTACATGTAGGTAGCGGTACTTGTCTGTATGTGTACGCCGTACAAGCATTACAGTACGTTTACTGTACTTTTTGAGTACTCGCAGGTATCGATGGCTCGCCGAGTCATGTCAACCAGCCATGTACTGTGCGCTGCAAGTATGGAGTACAATTTACGGCACTCTTGTACACCTACTTACAACTAACTACAGTATACGTGTACTTACTATACTAGGTAGGTACCGTACGCTATTACTTGCAAAATTGCTCTTTTTCTCATGCCATCAGATGTTGCAGGAGAGGATTGCGGTATGTTGCATTCGTGAGGTACGAGCAGCGAGAAACTAGTAGGTTTCGTCCTGCTACGATGTACATGTACATTACGATACGAGTGCAGCAAGTATTTGTACGAACTCGTTATTGCAGTACGGAGTACCTAGTACGCATCTAGTACTCTGGGTGTGAGCAGAGCTACAAGAACCAGTATGAAAGCATGGAGTATTCGTACTGTACTCCGTAGTCTGTAGGTGTATTATTGCTCTTACTTACTACCTACTAACTATACATACTGTACATGTAAGTACTCAGGCCTAGACGTGCAGCCCTCTGAAAAAATTCCGTCGCTCATCGGTTGAGCAAGTGTACTTGTACGGAATAGGCGGACACACGACGCTAGGCGTGGCCAGGAACTTGTGCTGGTACGCAATACTGGCACAATTCGCTACGACAACACATGTACCTGTACCTCCTGCGGGCGAATTGAGGCTGTGGCCCGTGCCGGCACGGCGCATAGCGTTCCAGTTTGTGCCAACGCGTGCCTGGAAATGTTAACTGCCACAACCGCTGCTGGTGCACGATGTACCAGAGGAGTGCTGTGTTGGAACAGTTTGCACTGTATGGTAAGTACTACCAACTTGGGGGTCTATTTCAGCAGCATCAACATGGCTCAGCCGATGGGTTTAATTCCCAACTGCTGGCTATTCAGATCAAGTTGGGCGCAATCTTGTGTATTGAACCCGTATTTGTACAAGGCATGCGACGCTTTGGCCACTGGGATGTCACCGAGATATTTCCAAGTCATGCCATTCCTTGACCGATCAGTGATACCTCGCCGATACGGTCAGATTGTGAGTCCTAGCATGTCCCGGAGTAATACCGGACACGTACAAGTAAGTACTTGCGGAGTACACTTAGCATTACAGTACTCCGTACGGTACTCCGTACGGTACTCCGTATGGAGTGCAGAAATACCGTGTAAGCACTACTGTAAGCATATGTAAGTGTAAATTATTGCATGCAAGTAAAAGTAATTAATAATACCTTGCCTGTGAGCCATTGGCGGTGCACGCTGGATTAATACATGAACGAAGTATTATCTAATTCTTACTGTAAGTACTCCGTGTGTACGGAGTACGGAGTACTGTATTACTTACTGTAGTTGTACTGTAAGTACATGTACTTACGGAGTGCTTTACTCGTATTACTTACTTATACTTATTACAAGGAGCACTCCACCCCAAATCGACGAGTCAACGCGCCGATCCAATGAAATCAAAAATGCAGGCATTATTCGTTGCTCACCCCCCCTTCCGCCGTGTATACTTAAGTACTGCACAATTACTTTGGTGGTGGCTACTATGTACAGTATTACCTAAGTACAGTACTTAGGTGTACTTGAGTACTTATTCTATTCCATGATGCTTGCAGGCACGGTAACGTGACCGAATGCGTACCTCTGCAGGTACGACTAATAGTAGCCACTACCTACACCTAGGTGTGCACTTTCTTACTTGCATGCAGATCCTAAACCATGTGAGAAAAGGTGCATCGTTGCCTGTAGGTCTGTAGGACCCGTGCTCGCACTTGTACAGTGAGCTCATCCACTTCAATGAACGAGGTTCTGTCTGCAGGTATTTCACCTGGGCTTCTGTCACAGGACTTCTCGGAATGCGCATGAAGAGTGGCTGTCGAGCGAAGAGTCGCTGAACGAGTGGTCATGGATAGCGTTGACACCACGAAGAAGACAACCGTGAAGCAGTCAGCTGCTGTATTCCACGACCCTGGTACAACGAGTCGATGGGTTTGGGGCATTCGCTCGTCTGCAATGTGCTCCACTCCGGCCAGGCCTTGGTATTGAGCGCTTGATGGTTTGTGTGCCGGCTGAGAGTCTATCATCAACGATACCAAACCGACTCTCTCGTGCCACGCAGGTTGGGAGGCAGGCTCGATGTTCGTAAGCGACCGTCCGATGGATGCCATCTCATCCAGTCGAACCGTTTCCACAATGGCAACAGGCCCCGCTTCGTGCCGGGAACTGGCGGCCGACATGAAGGTGACTCCTTTAATCTTCTGGTGTAGTTGTAGACTCAAGCCTCACCAATGCTGCAGGCCCAACTGAACAAGGCCTCGGGGCCTATATTCTAGAATCTTCGCCATCGCTCGATGCACGCACACGCGCTACTATGCAATGACGCCGCCTCCCAAGAGGCACGCCGTGTAGCTTTGGCATGGCTGGCGCAAGTAGTCGTCGGTTGGGTGGTGGGTGACCTCGCTCTGCATTAGATCGAGCCATTAGATCGAGACTTCTCTGTGCACGATTTGCCCCCAAACCCCGACAACACACACACACACACCATCACTGGACCGGCAGAGACCTTGCACGCCACGACCACCGACCTCCTTTCACCCTCTTTTTCCGACCGCCACAGGCCCTCTACATCCGCAAGCATACATATCTTTCCTTTCCCGTCCTTGTCGTCGTCATTTTCACCCTCTGCTTGCTTGCCCATCATGGGTACCCCCTTCATCACCTTGCTCGAGCCTAGCAAGCTCGAGGGATACCAGGCCGGAGTGCCCCATGACGACCAATCGGCACAGATCCCACGGGCGTTCCTCGACGCCATGGCCGTCCGCGAGACGGTTTTCGTGCACGAGCAGCAGGTGCCGCTCGAGAATGAGTTCGACGACGACGATGCCCGTTCGTGCCACTGGGTCGTCTACGCCAGCATCAACATGACCGAGGAGCTCGAGGTGCGAGACGAGGACGGCAACGTCGTCCAGCCTCGGAGGAGCTCGACAAGGACGACGCCCATCGGAACCATTCGCTTGGTTCCCTTCCCGCACGAGCCCCATCCCCAAAACGGCGGCAGGTATTGGAATGGAGTTTTGGAGCCGGCAGGCGACCGACGAGTGGCGGGCCTCGCCGATGCGTCGATTCCAAGCAAGACGCCCCCGACGGACCGCGCTACCTCGTTCCACGACGGCAAGGAACCGTACGTGAAGCTCGGCAGGCTTGCCGTCGTAAAGGACTTTCGAGGGAACAAGCTCGCCGGCCTGCTCGTCGACACGGTCCTGTCCTGGCTGAAATCGAACCCGACCTACTTCGACCCGAGCATCACCGAGCTCGGCCTCGAACAACTGGGTGCCTCGAAGGAGACGGAGATTCCCAAGTGGAGAGGACTCGTCTACGTTCACGCGCAGGAGCAGGTTGTGGGCGCCTGGACGAAATGGGGCTTCCAAGTCGATGACGCCATGGGCAGGTGGTGGGAGGAGGGCATACCGCACGTCGGCATGTTCCTGCGGCTGCGCATCAGCTCTAAGGAGGCCCGCATCTTGACGTAACCTTCGGGCAACCAGCAATCACACTTGTTGCGAGACGCTGCCGTGGCGTGGGAAGCCAGTCAGGGGACAAGCAGGACGGCCCCAAGTACGTAGGTATTCAATATGACAAACGGTCTGGCCCCACCGGCCGACTTTGGAGCAGGAGCGTAAATTCATTGGGCTCGAGTAGAGCTCAGCCTTTTATTGAGTCTCTAGAGCCATTTGTGACAATCCCTAGCGTTCCCAGACCCGAACGCGAAATGCAATTCTGAAAGATGCCAGAACCACGCCAAGCCGCAATCCCCTCCCGCCAGACACCGTGCCCGCACCATCCGTTTATCGGTTGCTCTTGGCCACGCGCTCCAGCTCGTCCTTCTTCTTGATGGCGTACGAGTTGCTGCTGCCCTTTGCCGCGTTGATCAGCTCCTCGGCCAGGCACTCGGCAATCGACTTGATGTTGCGGAAAGCCGCCTCGCGGGCACCCGTGGTCAGCAGGGCGATGGCCTGGTTGACCCGGCGCAGGGGCGACACGTCGACGGCTTGTCGTCGGACGGTACCAGCGGAGCCGATTCGGGTAGAGTCTTCGCGGGGACCGCAGTTGACGATGGCGTCGACGGCGACCTGGATGGGGTTCTGGTCCGTCATGAGGTGGATCTGCGGCAGCCACGCGTTAGCCATTGCCTTCTTTGAGCCCGAGGGAACACGACTCCCGGACGGGTCGTCGACGACGTACGATCTCGAAGGCGTGCGCGACGATGCGCACCGCCATCAGCTTCTTGCCGTTGTTGCGGCCGTGCATCATGAGCGAGTTGGTCAATCGCTCGATGATGGGGCAGTTGGCCTTTCGGAACCGCTTGACGGCATATCGGCCGGCCGAGTGGGTGACGTAGACGGGGTTTCGCAGGGAAATGTAATCACTGCTCAGTCGCATTCGTCAGCACGCCGTCGCCCCCAAGCCTCCTCTCGCCGTCCGCCTGGATGTCTGCTTCGACGTACGTCAGGGAGATGTCGCGGACCTCGACATCGTAGTCCCACTTGTTGAACAGCTTGATGTTGCCAATCTCCTTGGTGACGTCCCGGGGGAGGACGTCGGAGAGAACAGTGTTCTCGACCTCGATATCGCCGCCGTCAGACATTTTGGCAATTGCAGTCGTGCTTTCCGGACCTGCGGGATGGGTGTTGGAGGGGATTGTCGAGATGCCGGTTTTTCTGTGAGCTGGTTGAAGACGGGCCAAGGCCGATGAGGGTTGAAATTTCGGTGGTGTGGGGACTGGCGAATCAGGCGCCGCCAAAAGTTCGGTACGTACCTTGTGCCTTCAACACCTTAGGGCATGCCTGCCCTGGGTCGGAAACTCCGCCAGGGTCAGACTCAAGTGGGTGTTGGCTTCGCCGGCAAAAATTCCCGTTCCTCCACACTCCGTCGTCAACGTCTAGCACATCAGAACAAAATGGTACGCCGGCGTCAGCCATCCCGTCACGATCGCACCGCGTCGCATCGCGCGAAATGCTAACCCGGACTCTCTCGCCAGGCGCCCGCTGCTGGAGCTAAGAAGCAAAAGAAGAAGTGGTCCAAGGGCAAGGTCAAGGACAAGGCCCAGCACGCCGTCATCCTCGACAAGGCCACGTCCGAGAAGCTCTACAAGGATGTCCTGTCCTACCGACTCGTCACCGTCGCCGTCCTCGTCGACAGAATGAAGATCAACGGCTCCCTGGCACGGAAGTGCATCATCGACCTTGAGGAGAAGGGCATGATCAAGCCCGTCGTCACGCACAGCAAGATGAAGATTTACAGTATGCCCGCGCACCCCGAACGAGGAGGACCATTGGGTGCAAGAAGCTAACGGAATCGGTTGCAGCCCGCGCCGTCGGCGCCGCCTAAGTCATCCGGGTAACGGAAGTCGAGTCTCGGAGGTTGGGAGCCTTGTCTGGCCGTAACGACAAACCGGCCGGGGGATTTGGAAGCATGTTTCACGGCGAACAATGCCTAGATGGAACGCATTTCATGCTCGGTGCAGCATACGGGACGGGAGTTGTTTAACTTTCGGCAATGGAATGAAATTACCTTGATGCAAAGCCCCGCCAACCTCTGCAGGCCCTCGTGCTCGCTCGATCGCTCGATGATTCGGCATGTGAGAATAGCAACGTGCGCGTGCGCCCATGTTGAAACCGACATTTCGGTTGTGCCATGATGATGATGCCTACCATTTCTTCCTCTCTGCAAGCCAGCTGGGCCGTTGGAGTCTTGCAAGTCATTGCGCTGCTTGCGACATGACGAGTTTCCTGGGGGCACTGAGGGCACTGAGTGAATTAGACCTGTCATGGTCCATTGAATTGAGTGGACGTAGTAGACCTGCCCAAGATGGATGATATTCAGCTGCATGACCGATGAATCCGAAAGTCGTCATGGGAGGATCCGCGTGCGAATCAACGAAACGCTGGAGGAACCACCACTTTGCCGCGTAGCTTTTGATGAGAAACGATTGCCATGCGCGTTTATGGACTGCCTCGGAAAATGCCAAGTGCAATCACGCTGCCCCTCCCCATTCCCCCCTCTCACCAAGCGCTCAGGTATGTACAGTAAGTACAGTAGACAGATGAACATGCTCAAGTACAGAAAGCAAGTAAACTTATATATTACAAATTGCTGGGCTCATTTGTTCGCCACATGTGTGGCCCAACCAGCACTTGGCCGTGATGACGCCGCACTGGCCTGTTCAATGTGACCGTGACTGTTGCAGCGGTGACGGCTGCCAATTCTACCATGAAGTGCTGCGCACGTGAATAATCAAGAGATTCGTAGTCGAGGTAGTTCACCCCTTCACCAGAGTACACAGTTGTGATATGCGCTTGCTTGATTCGATTCATCATTTTCAGACGATGATCTCTTTCTCTAGCGACTGGCTCAGACGGCCGGAACCGCCTGCACCCAAGCCATGCGACAGAACTGAACTTGGCTACCACCAACTGGGCAAAACCGCCGCGTTCCGAAAACAAGCCCAGAGGCGTTTGATTTTTCCACAACGTAGCAGTTCAAAACCGCATATCCTAGGGCGTCTCGTTCACGCCGAGCATTTGGAGACCTGATACCTTCATTGCAAGGTGGCTGATGGCTAGTCCAGCGTAAAATACTGTCCTTGCATGTACGTACTTGTCATCTCTGCCTTTATGGGAGATTGAGTGAGTGAGGCATGCTCAGACTGGTTGCACCGTGAGGGTGATTGATTAGATCCTATTTGGTCTTCCTAGGCATAATTACGGAGTACGGAGTACGGCATTCGAAGGGGTGAGTTCTAGTGGGTCAAAAAATACTGACCTGCAGTACGGAGCAATGGCAGAATGATGGAACAAAGTACGGAGTAGTACTCCGTAGTTATTACTCGGTTGTAAGTACGTTGTACGTAAGTACAGTACAGTAGTGTAGTAATTAGTATGAAGCGTCCGTACAGAGTACTTGTACTAAAGTACTGCACTCCGTACTTGTACATGTGCACCTATTGTAGTACGAAGACCGAGTACTTAAGCGAACACAAAGTACTGTACTCCGTACTCCGTACAAGCAGTTATTATACAAGTACTCCGTATTACTCCGTACAAGCAGTTATTATACAAGTACTCCGTACTCCGTACTGTACATATTTATACTTACATGTGCCAGGTACATCCTCCCCGGCTCACGTACTTACTGTACGCTTATACTTGTAAAGATATCTTTGTTCACATTCTCATCCTCGTTCACAATGTGCTTGTAGTTGTACATGCAAGTACAGCGTGGGAACACCTACATGTACACTGGGTTGTAGATACCAGTACTCCGTACTGTTCTCCGTACTTTGTGCTCCGTATCCTATCAAAGAAGTCGTAATTGGGTGGTGTCTTACTCCGTACACGTGCAATGCTCCGTAAACGTACTGGTACAGGGAGACATGCAAGAAACCGTGGAAGGGCGTGCTTTAGTAATATTATACTTACAAGTACTTACAGTACACCTACCTACCTGGTTGTTTAGGTATGTGCATGTGAACTTCCTCCCTTGATACGGTGGGGACGGCACGACATGGAATCAACGCGGCTGAGATGTTCTTGCACGTACGGAGTACAAGTACAGGTATTTCTTGCAAATTTAGCTGCACTTCCTCCGTACGGAGTACTAGTATACCGTTGTTGGTGCACACAATACGGTACATGTACACCGAAGTACTGTTCGTGTTCACCGCAGGTACGTACCTAGCTCGCAATATTTACTTGCAGGCATGTGCACTCGAAAGAGGGCTTGCAACTCTACTGTGCAACTCTACTGTAGGAACGAACCTACATGTAGGTGTACAAGCAGGTGTAGGAGTACGGAGTACGAGGATCCTATATATCGTACTCCCTACATGTGTTGTCATGACGGGTATTAGTTTTGTACTTGAAGTTTACATGTACGGTAGGTAACTCTTTTCTCGTGACCGCGGAGCTGCATCGACTCCGAAACAAGCTTGGGGAGGGGGTGGTGGCCCCTCAAGTTAGTACAAGTACTTGCTGGCAGCAGCGTGGTTGTACTTGTGTTGTACATAAGTACGGAGTAAGTACTTAGTACTTACTTACTGTACTGTAATTACTGTACTTAGGTACTAATATACTTGCAAGTACTTACGGAGTATTGCTTATGCGAGAACCGTCGGTGCACATGTACTCCGTTTGTACCGAGTACCCACCTGCTTGTATTGGCTTGCTTGTTTAGCATCGCTGTCCACGAACCTCCCCCCCCCATACTCGCTGTATGGCACACTGCGGCGAAGCTATTAGTAGGAATTGCATACTGATGTGTCCCAATACCTGAAGGAATTTGATCCTTGAAACTACTGTATCGTTGTTCTGAGCTTGGGATCCAACACTTGGCTGGTGATTCCGTCAGTCAGTGCCTACCATTGGTGGAGTCTTCCCGTCTTGTGGATGGCTCGTTGCTGTGGAAGGAAGAAAAGGAACGAGCCAAGTCGCAGGTGTACAGTAGTACACTGCTGCACAGTACTGTACTTACGTACAGCTCCAGCTTTCCAGAGGTACTGTGCAGGTAATTATAGGTGTACCGGTACGGAGTACAGTACTGTAGCGCGAGAACGTGAGCTGGTACCTAATACCAATCGTTGCTAGCGGGAGTCGAAGAGGACTGTGCTTGGGTATTACAGTGGGCCTGAGGCATCCTATGGCCAACCAAAGCGCGCTCTAGCGCGGCTCGGGTAGATTCGCACTGAAAAGTGTCCCCTTCCTGGCTCCGCCGCAATTTTTTTCCCTCCCCCAATCCCTTCCACCCCGGTGCAGAATTTATTTCGCTCGACTGCCCTGTCCCGTTCTGCTCCTTTATCATCTCCAACTCTCCTCTCAGTCTTTTTGTCTTGTTCTCGGAAGAGCTTTTGCACAACCGTCAACATGTCTACCGAGAAGCAGAAGGTCTTGGGCATGCCGGTAAATACTTCTGCCCCATCCCTCCATGCTCCTTCTCCCCAGTGAAATGCCTGCGCCCTCGTCATGGGCGGATGCCGACGACGACGTATCGGCGTGATTGTGTTTCCGTCGTGTCGATTGACCCCCATGACGTTCACCTTCGCGTTCCTGCCATGAAATTCGTGGCAGCGCTTGATGCGCGCGGTCCGTCGGCAGCTTCGTCCTCGCAGGGATCCGCGGCATCGCTAGGGGGGGGGGAGCTTCGCGCCGTCGCGTACTGTTTCGTTCCTTGCTAACTTGATGGTCTTCATAGCCCTTCGTGGCGGACTTCCTGAGTACGTCATGCACCTGATGGCGGTTAGGTA
Organism: Drechmeria coniospora; assembly: GCF_001625195.1. NCBI lineage: Eukaryota > Fungi > Ascomycota > Sordariomycetes > Hypocreales > Ophiocordycipitaceae > Drechmeria > Drechmeria coniospora. The sequence goes on from NC_054391.1 coordinate 5,628,894, forward strand.
GATGCGATTGTCACAGCTGTGCAGCGTCGTCCACCGCGTCCACCGCGTCCACCATCGCCGTGTTGAGCTCGGAACTGACTTGTTGCTAGTGGGTGGTGTTTCCGCCGCCGTCTCGAAGACTGCTGCCGCTCCCATCGAGCGTGTCAAGCTCCTCGTCCAGAACCAGGATGAGATGATCAAGGCCGGTCGTCTCGACCGCCGCTACGCCGGCATTGGTGACTGCTTCAAGCGCACCATGGCCGACGAGGGTGCTCTCTCCCTGTGGCGTGGCAACACCGCCAACGTCATTCGATACTTCCCCACCCAGGCCCTGAACTTTGCTTTCCGCGACAAGTTCAAGGCCATGTTCGGCTTCAAGAAGGAGCGTGATGGCTACGGCATGTGGATGCTGGGTAACCTGGCCTCCGGTGGTGTACGTTCCCTCCCGACCAGACCCGAGCAACATGTCCGAGGCTGACCTGGTTCGATGAAGGCTGCTGGTGCCACTTCCATGTTGTTTGTCTACTCTCTCGACTACGCCCGTACTCGTCTGGCCAACGACGCCAAGTCCACCAAGGGTGGCGGTGAGCGCCAGTTCAACGGCCTCATCGACGTCTACCGCAAGACGCTCGCCTCTGACGGTATTGCCGGTCTCTACCGTGGTTTCATGCCCTCCGTCGCTGGTATCATCGTCTACCGTGGTCTCTACTTCGGCATGTACGACTCCATCAAGCCCGTCCTCCTGGTTGGCTCCCTCGCCAACAACTTCCTGGCCTCTTTCGCTCTCGGTTGGTGCGTCACCACTGGTGCCGGTATCGCCGCCTATCCTCTGGACACCATTCGACGACGCATGATGATGACCTCTGGTGAGGCCGTCAAGTACAAGAACTCCTTCGATGCCGCCCGCCAGATCATTGCCAAGAACGGTGTCAAGTCCCTGTTCAACGGTGCTGGTGCCAACATTCTCCGTGGTGTCGCCGGTGCCGGTGTCCTGTCCATCTATGATCAGCTCCAGATGATCATGTTCGGCAAGGCCTTCAAGGGTGGCTCCGGTTAAATCCGATGCCGTTTTCCTACCTTCCTGTATAGACTCGACTCGACTTGCATGTATGAGATGCAACGGGTGGTGGTTCGACCAGTGGACGGGACACAATGACCGACCTCTGGCCGACAAAATTGGAGAAAGGGGAATATGGCGACGAGCAGATGAGAATTGGGGCTCGATGCTCCTGTGTTTCTGTGCAACAGATGCTCATTGCGGGTTAGACTGGCATCGGCATGGCGTATTTTCGTTCTGGCTCTGCCATGCTTTCTAGGTCGCTGTAATATACACGTTTGCAAAGACCCTTGATACGTTGGATGTGCCAGCCGCATGTGTTGACGATGTTGATCTTGGCGTACTTGAGTTTGACGGATGATTTCTGTTCAAAGCAGTTGTTGCTGGACCGCCAGAGAGGCAGGCCAAGCAAATGTGCGAGCATGGATGACTAAGGTTCGAGACTGCTCAATGGTGTGCCCCACTGCGCGATGCCGACCTGATGCCTTCATGTTGTTCCAGTTCGGCTCTCCAACTTGCAGGTTCATGACCGCAGAAGGGTACTTTATGTACAGTTGAAACGATTCTAAATCATGCCGCCGAAGCAAGCGTCAGGTAGTGCTCGCGGTCGGCCCAAGGGCAGCAAGAATAAGCGTCCCTCAGCCGCGGCCGCGACCGAGTCTCCCGAGTCGAGCGACCCCTTCGAGTCGTTGGATGATCAAGAGGAAATTAAAGCCAGTGGCTCACGCTCTCGCCAGAAAATTTCAGGAGCAGAGGAGGCAGAAGAACAGGCTGAGTCGGAGAAGACGATCCCCAAGGACCTGTTGACGCGGGTTATGCACGAGTTCTTTGCCAAGGATGCGACAAGGATATCGCGAGATGCGAATGCGGCCACGGGCAAGTACGTGGATGTGTTTGTGAAGGAGGCGATTGCCCGTGCAGCAGTTGAGAAGAGGGGAGGGTTCTTGGAGGTAAGTTGGCCATCTGTAGTGCTTTGGGTTGGGGAGGAGGCGGAGAGAAGCTGACGGGATGTTCAGGTCGAAGACTTGGAGAAGATTGCTCCACAGCTATTGTTGGACCTCTGAAGCGACGTCAAATGAAATATGGACACCAGAGTTTCAGACATGGCGTTTTGAAGCATCCATTGATCATGGCTCCAGACTCACAGCCCACTTTCATCCCAAGAGGTTGAGATGGGTCTTGGAAATCGCCAGGTGGGTAGCCTGGGCACCATGCGAAAACTAATAAGGACCTCCTAGAAGTCTACGACCAACCACCACCTCTTTTCTGCCGCAGAATTACGTGGCAACTGCGGGAGAAACGTTGGAGAACCGAACGTTTTCAGTCACTCGCCGTCGGACGTCTCATCAAGCCTTCTGGGCCATATGCTCATAATCTCCTTGGCAATGGGACTGACTGCCATGTGAGGCGGGACTGCACTTGATGCTTGCCGACAGGCCAGCTGTTTCTGCGGCTTTCGTTGACATCCATGGCCATCATGTCTGCGCTACTGCCGTCGGTCGTTGGACGACATGGAATGCCCACTCAGACAGATCTACAACAGGATCTCTAAAAATATGACAAAAGTAATGGGCTGCGAATGGCACGAAAACCATAAACTGAACGGATGCTTCCACTTCTACACGTTTCTACTGGAGATTGCGACAAACAGTGCACAGTCCAACGGTACAGGTCCAGAAAACATCCCATGAAAAGAAAAGAGACCATGCCCTTGAAACAGGCAGGCACGATCTATTCTCTAGATTGTTTATTGATCTAACGTTGGCGAAAGGTGGAGGTTGAATGCAGTTCTTTAATCGCCGAATCGACCATCCATTGACGAACAACAGCGTCTGGGATCCGTCCGACATCTGGCCAGTGCATCGTTTACTGCCCACTTGATCCAATTAGCTTGTTGAATTTTACGACGACGAAGGGAACTGAGGCGACCTGCGTATCGGTCGACGCGCGCGTCGCAAGCCTCAAGTCGCCCTGGTCATGCATGAAACCGACGTTGTCTCGACTATGTCGGAGCCGCAACAGCTTGGGGCAAGGTCCGAACATCAGGCTGATCCCTGCACCAGAGTCCCCCATGATGACTTCCAAAAATATCCTTTTCGCCTTCATGTCGCCTGCTCTTGATATACGTATGTTTGCTACCAACGGCTGGCAATCTGCGCGCCAGCACGGGGATTTCAGGTGCGCGCGAATACCGGCGCAGCCAAATTTGTTAGGATCAATCAACGAGCTCAATTCGATGCATTGCGAGGTACTTTTCACTTCAGTATACATGATTTTCGCAGAAAAGTACGTTCGAATCATTCCTGTACGCCATTTCCGTCAAGGTTGGTATGGCGCCCGTGCCCGGAGCCCCAAACGCAGCTCATACATGGTCCTCGAGAATCCCAAGCAGCAACCCTTCCTTGCCAGGTTCATGATGGCTGCTGGCCGAGACAGAGTTTCTCCTACATTATTTTGAGCGCCCCTCGCTCTGTTTCCAAACAATGTGCTTTAGTCTAAATTTGGCTTCTGTGGCCAATGCTTGAACGACAATCTCCGAGCATGCCATATAACTAACCATGGCATATCCTTCCAAACCGTCTACCATTGATTCGACCTCATCGCCTACCATTGATTCGACCTCATCGCCAGCACTGCTCTGATTTCCTTGTCTGTCTCCCCTTCTGTCCTCTTCATCCTTCAGTTCACGCTTCCTTTTCCACCGGGCTTTCTTGGGTCTTCTCTGGTGTGCTGTGCACTCCTTGTTGTGTTTTGACAATCAGTTGCATCCAAGGCTGGACCTTTAAACACCGAACGCTCGATATCTTCACCTGCTCTCACCGGGATAAGACGCATCGAATTATTGACTCTCCGAAGAGAGCAAATAACGCGACTCAACTTCATCCTTCCTTATCTCGTCTCGTGTCACAGCCGCGACCATGCAGTTCATATCCGTTGTTGCCGCTTTGCTGAGCATTGCCCAAGGTAAGGGAAACACCAACCCCACCGGCTCTGGCCAGTGATCTTTTTGCTGATGACCAGCAACAGCGGTCGATGTCCACATCGTCGCCGTCGGCAAGAATCCGATGAACAATCAGACGGGGCTAAAGTACTATCCCGAGAAGATCAAGGCCTTGCCCGGCAGCATGGTGCAGTATCAGTTCTGGGACGGCAATCACACCGTCACACAGTCCAGCTTTGACAAACCGTGCGTGCCGCTGTCGGTATCCAACACGAGTGCCGTCGGCGTATACTCGTCATTTCAGCCGGCCGCCGCCAGCCAGAATACGGGCCGGATCCCTGTCTTCAGTGTCATGATCAACGACACCAAGCCGATCTGGCTGTACTGCGGCCAGGGCACGCACTGCCAGAAGGGCATGGTGATGGTGATCAATGAGAACACCCAGGCCAACGCATCCCGCTCGCTCGAAAACTACAAGAAGCTAGCCGAGGTGGCAACCCAGGGCAACAGCGGGATCCCTAGCGGAGGAAACGGCAGCAACTCAGGAAACAACAGCAGCAGCAAGTCGACCCCTGGAACCCAGAGCACTTCTGTTAAAGACAAACCCACCGCCACCAGCGTTGCCGTCTCAGCGGCCAACTCCAGGATCTATGCAGCCACTTCGACGCTGTTGCTTCTTGGTATCGCATTTGTGCTTCTGTAATCACAGGTATCGCTAGGATTGATTGAGGGAGACTGTGGTGCTACCATCGATGGCATGCTGATATCCGTTGCGGCTTCTGTGGGCGCCTCTTGATGGCAATCGCAAGAAATGTATTGGTTGAGAAGGGGATGGGAGTTCATAAACCTCTGGTAGCATCGAGATTCGAGGCCCTTGGTCTAGGAATCGAATCGGCCCAACGGCCGCCCGTTACTCCTCCTTTGTGAACTCTCTCTTTTTCCTGCCCCCTTGGGCTTTCTTGCAAAGCTCTCTCCTAGGTTGCTTCTCAAGCCAGTCTGGCTCGACAACGAGATGCCCCACCTTGATGTACTTCTTGCTGTTGGCAAAGAAATCAACCCAGTGCTTGAGGGCACCGTGTACCTTCTCCTCGGCGGCGGCACGCTCCTCGACGCGCAGCTCGGCCAGCTCGGCCGCCGTCCACTGAGCGTCCGTTTCGGCGTCGTCGAGGGGCAGGAACATTTCCTCGACGCCGCGCATGTCGGCGGTGGTGTCCTCGGCAAAACATCCGGTGACAAAGGCCCGCGCGGCGTCGCGGCCGGCAAAAGCGCTGTACGAGCCGCCGGGGCCGTACATGCGCCAACCGTTGGAAACGTCGTATATGGTGCCGTTGATGGCGAGGTAGAGCGGCTTGGCCGGGTCGCTGCCGTCGTACGTCGCCAGTTCCTCGGCGCTCAGGTAGATGGGCCCGGACTGCAGGATGCAGCATCGACGTTAGCGAAGCACCAATTCCACCTGCTCCCTTACCCGGAAGCATGTCGACGGAGAGACGAACCAGCCTGGCCTTCCACCAGTCGACCCGGAGGTAGTAGGGCTTTTGCTTCATGCCCCAGAAGAAGCTCTCGCCGCTGCTGATCATGTAGCTGAGGGCACAGGAGGCCAAGAAGAGGAAGGTTAGGACTCGAAGGACGTCGACCCAAGGGGTGTAGTCGTCCTCGTCCTCGGCGGATACAGACTTAGGCTTGGGCTTGGACTTGGCTTTGATCGACTTGACCTCTGGGATGGCATCCTGGCCATCGTCGGCCATTGCCTTGCGCTGCCTTAGCGTATCATCCGCCATTTGCCAGGGGATGTCGACGATTGTTTCAACGGCAAGAAGATATGCAGCCGGTTGACCGCGATGAATGAGTATTACTCGAGGCGTACGAGGCGTACAGATGATTACAAGCAGAGAGAATAGTGTGCTAGCTAGCAGTCTGGCGAGGGAAGCTATCGCCCGAGAGCTCCGTTCGTTACGGCCACCCCTTCTTACCACCCCTTCTTACAACAGTACTTGCGTATTCGCAGGACGAGGCTGAGGAATGTCATTGGTCAGTGCGGAGTTTGACGCGCCTTGTCTCGAGGCCCATTGGGGGAAATGCCCCACTATTCACACCCCATACCGTACAAGTACTCGGTACATGTCCTTAAATACTTACGTAAGCACTTACTAGCCGGCTTGATTTGCACTCCCTCCAATGGTTGTGGGCCAATCACATGACCTAGAGTTACCACAGCAACCAAGAACCAAGGGGGGTTTCTGAGACGAGTCTCCTCATTACGTACTGGTAAACAGCACAATCGCCGCCCCTCACCAGCTATAACTTACTTGGGATCTTGCTCACGACATCGAGACGCCACGAGCCTCGACCGCCGCCACCCTGAGGATAGGATGAGGAGGTGGTGATAAGACTAACGGAGCAGCAAGGACGACTCGACGACTCGACGCTTTGCCTCGTACACCATCCATACAGCTAGCTTCCAACATCCTGCAAAAGGACGACACGGGCCGTCTGAGCTTGACTTCTCCGAGAATGGATGGCAGCCGAAGCCCTGCTGGGGGCGCTCTGCAGGTGGCGACGCCGGATCGCGTCAACCAACGTCGCGCATCCCCGATATCAGCCCAACGCTCCGAAGGTGTTGATAGCTCTGTTCTCGACAAGATCAGCCAGTTCAACAGCCTCAGCATCGCCATGCAGTCGAAGCATCTCGAACGCAAGACGGCCGACGCGGCGCTGCGGCGGGCCATGGTGGGACGCGAGGAGGCCGAGGCCGAGATACGACAGACGAAGGAAGAGATGAGGCTCCTGCTGAAGACTGTCCAGGAGGGCAAGGAGCGCGAGAGACGAGTTGGCGAGCGGCTGGAGACGGTCATGGTACGCCGTCACACAGACATAGTTCTCAGATGGAGGGTGAAAACCAGCTAACGCGAGCCAAAGGAGAACTACGGGCGCGCCAAGGAGACGCACGCGCACACCCAAGCACTGTGGGAGAAGGAAATCCGGCGGGCTCGGAAGGAAAATTTCAAGACACAATCCAGCCTGGTCAAGATTCAGGAAGATCTCAAGTCGGCGAGGTGCGCGGTCAAGATCCTGGAAGAGAGCCTCGAGCGGGAAAAGGAGCGAAGCCGTGCGCGAGAGCAGGAAGCCTTCACGGCCCGGTACCAGATTGTCGGCGTGCAGGAGCAGCTGGACCAAGCGCTCGAGCGCATCAAGGCCACGGAGCAGGAGCGCGACGTCTTTAAGACGGTGGCCAAAAACGAAGAGGTGGCGCGCATCGCCGCCGAGGGACGGATCCCGCTGCCGAAGACGGAGGACCCCGCCGACGAATTCGCCTCACCCAGGAAGCCGACAAAGTCGACATTGACCATGACCGAGGGCCACGAGGGCCGGCTGTCGCTTTCGACGGTGGATATAGTATCGTCGGCCGCCAGCGAGATGGAGATTGAGGAGCTCACGACCATGGTCCTCTGGGAAAGGCAACGAGCCGACCGGGCGCAGGAGATGGTCGAGTTTCTGCAAGCGGAGTGCCAGATGCACTGCTGCCCATGCAACAAGTCGAGAAAGAGCCGATCCAGCTCGGGCCCTCCGCAGAAACGACGACGCGATTCTGCCGAGGACGGTGAGCGATCGGAAGCCATCTCGGAGCCCGACGCGCGACAGGCTCCTCCGGCGCCGAGCGCAGCAGGTCCGTTTCTCGATGTCGAGGAGAGAGGTCGGGTCAAATCCAAAAAGGAACCGCGACGCAGCACCATATTCTGTCCCAAGGGGGGATTCTTCCGCACCGTCTCGGAGCAGGAAGCGGAAGCGATCGAGGAGGAGCAGCAGCAGGTGAAGAAGGAGGAGGACGAGGAGCAGGGGAAAGAGGACCGGAGTGAATGCAGGCTTCTTGTGGAGGCCGACGGCGATCTGCTGGTCCCCATGGAGGCCGGCACAGGCCCTCGGATGTTTGCGCGAACCCCCTCGGTCGAGCCCCCATCGCTCGCTCTGCTGGGCCAGAACCGAACCTCCCTCCAGTCGCTCCTCAACGCTCCGCACGGCGGGGGGTCCCTGGTCGGCGACGTGCCCGCCATGGAAGATAATGGAGGCGGCGACAAGCACAACGCTGACGGCGACGACAATGACGACGATGTGTCGGCAAGGGAATCGCCCGAGCCCCGACCGCACACTTCGACAAACGTGTACACGGTGACGATGACGACGACGGTGCCCGTCCGCGACGAGAACATGTCGATGGACTCGTCCTTTGCCGAGCGGCTGCGCACGCCGTCCCACGGCAGCAACGCCAGCTTCGATCACACGAACCCGGCGCTGACGCCAACCATGACGAGGGAGGAAGCCCTGGCCAAGATCCGCGAGCGCCGGGGTAGGGTGAGGAGCGCCGCCCAGGCGGCGGCCACACCCCGCAAGGTGACAAACGGGAGCGCCAACAAGATTAATAAGAGAGAGGTGAGCGCGCCGAGCGTGAAGACGGCTGTTGTCAGGTCACGGTGATTGAGTCACCAACGACCCGGTCCACTCCCCTTCCTGTCTGCGTGGGAGGTGGGAGCAACGGCCGGCAGCATGGTGGCAACTTGTTCGTGGATCAAGACATGATCTGCCGCGCGAGGTGACAGCGATGCAGCTTTGTATATATACTCGAGAATCCCCGCTTTGGGGCGCATCCTTCATGGGAGGGCTGGGCGAACGGGGTGCATCATGACATGACATGACATGATATCCTTTTTATTTTCTTGGACATCGTCTCTCGTCCACACGGACGCATGGGGCCCGCCCGAAGCGGCGACGATCAGCGGCGTTGCGATGGACGCTCGCGCCCCAAACCGGCCCTTCTCCCTTACTCATTCATACCCATCAATGCATACGATATCCACACAAGCCCTGTGCCATCGCAGCGTAAAAAGACGAGTCAAGCATTCGGGCGACCAACGCGAGGGGGTCATTTGCCTCCATCCCAAACAGTTGCCCGCGTGAACCCATGATGAAAAGTGCGGCAGGATCCATGTCACCCCGCGTAGGCACGCACGCAGACGCGCGCACGCACCAGCACGCCGACACACGAACGCAGCATGCCTCAGCCGACGAGGAACCCCCTGGCTCTGTTCCGGCCAAGCTCGGACGTCACGGCATCGACCTTGACGGCGACGAGGACGCAGCGGAGGGCGCTCTTCCCCCCCGGGCTTGCTCGGAGGCACAGCCGCCACTGGGCCGTCTTGACGGTCCACGGCTCGTCGAGGTGGCCGTCGGAGCGCGGCCGCTTGCGCGGGCCGACGGCTGCGACGGTGGCGGCGTCGTCGGCGGCGACGCGGGACTCCATGTCCACCGGCTTTCCGTCCAGGTGAACGGCGGACTCGGGTCCGAAGGAGACGCGGACTCGGTCCTCGCTCAGGGGTGTGCTCCCCGGCGTGGCGGGCTCCGAATCGGCGCCACCCGTGGCCATGAGCAGGCCGAGAGGCAGCGTCGTCGTCGGCAGGCTGAGCTTGGTGGCCATGACCTGGAGCAGCTTGGCGACACGGACTTGGGTGTCTCGGTAGAATTCGGCCCGGGGCCCGTCGGCGTGCCAGCGAATCGTCGTCTCCTCGGCGCCGATCTCGACGATGAGCTCGCAAGGGGTGCCGTCGACAAAGGGGCGCATGTAGTCGACCCACATGGGGGCGGGCTGGTCGGCGTCTCGAGCGCCGTCGTCCTTGCGGATGCTGATGCCGCTCTTCTGGATATGCTCGAGCCGCAGGACAATCTCCTGGCGCCTGCGCAACGGGTTGTAGGTGATGGAGTGCGGCACCAGCTGCTGCTCGAGACCCTTGAAGTGAAAGTAGCGGGCGTCGCGCATGAGCTCCCGGCGGTGCGCTTCGTCGCGTACGCGGAGCGGGTAGCCTCGAAGCATGTGCAGCAGCTCGGCGAAGGTATCGGGGGACCGGTTCGGGACCGAGGGGGGCGTGATGGCGGGCGGGCGGAGGAGGGAGTCACGGTCGAGGCCGGGGAAGAGGTTGTCGGGGCGGGAGAAGAAGGCGGCGAAGCCGAGGGAGAAGTAGTTGGGGGCGTTGGGGTAGGCCGAGAGGAGGTCGCGCGGTATCTGGAACTCGCGGTTGCCGACCGAGGCGAAGACGCTCTCGGCGGAGAGCTGGGACGAGAGGCGGGGGACTGCGAAGCGTCGTCGGGTCAGCCCGGCCTGCGCGACGTGGGGGCCGGCGGCGGTGCGACGGAAACGTGGGGGGGGGTACCGTACGGCTGTAGAATTGGGCGTCGGCAAAGAGTCGCACGAAGTGTTGACCGTTTCGCGGCTGCGTGTGATAGCCTTGGAGGTGGAGGGCGATGTCCCGAAAGGTGACGGGATCGCGGTCGATGTACAGGGGGCGAATGGCGGTGTTGACGTCCTCGCCGGCTTCCTCGGCCTCCCTGATGCGGCACAGAAAGTACTGGGAAAAGTACGAGGGCGCTGCAGGTGCAGAGAAGCCATCAGACGTCGGGTTCGCAGGGCTCGGGGGGGGGGGGGGGGGGGGCAGCGTCGGCAGCGTCGCACTCACCGTCCGAGGAGATGGAGGCGCCCGAGAGCTTGAAGAGCTCGGTGCCGATCTGGATGGGGAAGACGCGCTCGTGCGGGAGGATGTCGGGGATCCTCGAAGCCGTCTGCACGGGAGGCTGGAAGACGGGCAGGGGAGTGGAGGGGTCGAGGCCATCGCTGGGGCTCGGGGTCGTGGTGGCCATGGCGCGCGACTCCTTCTTGCGCGAGTCGGGGTGGCGACGCAGAGGTCACAGGTCGGAATCCGGGGCTGCCATGGTCCGCTTCGCCGGGCCCTTGTTTGTGGCGGAGCGCGTGGCAGGAATCAATGGGCAGAGGAGAGGGAGATGCGGATGGAGGCTGCAGACGGATGATGTGGACGGATGATGTGGACGGTGGATAGCACGCATCGAGGACGCCGTCGAGGCCGATTGGGGTTGAGTCCTGGGAGGTTGTGCGGGCCGCTGTTCGTCGGTACTTGATGGTAGCTGACTCAAGGTGGGAGCCGTAATCCTCCGTAAGTACATGCTTGCATGTCCACCGAATGTGTGGCCAGGTGTGCTTGGTTGTCGCCGGGTTCGCTGGCTCGCTCCGCTTTCGGCGAGACGACTTGACCTTGGCCTGCTGGATGGGATTGGCCTCGACAGACTGCCACAACGACGGTCAAGGGAAAGTAGGAAATCCAGGATCCTCTTCTGGGAAATAACCCTCGTCGACGTGCGGCCACCCTATTTCTTCTTCATTTTTTCTCACCGTGTTCGCAACGAAGCGGGTGGGTGAGCAGACGGTTGCCTGCCAAGTCGTGACGGAAGCTGCACCGCTGCCGTACTGCAGCTGTACATTGCAGAGGGAAGTTGTTCATTGCAGAGGGAAACACGGAGGGCTTGTAGAGACGTAGTCGGCGAAACGACCTTGCTCCGGGCCAGTCAATAACGGAGTAGGCGTTACCTAACCCACGGAGCATTCGATAGTCCGCGGTTCCGCATCGTCGTCGTCTCTTTTGGCAGTCGATGCAAAGCCGGTCTGCTCTTGCCAATGTACAGTTTGGCCAACGAATTACTCGGCATCCGTGTGGTAGTCGTCCCATACCACGAGGTATTACTAACAGTGTACAACTAGAGTACTTGCAGCATGTACTTACAAGCACGAAGTACCGTACGAGTACGACCACAACCACGACCACGACCACGATCACAGGCATACACCACCAGTTGTACAAGTTTTCTCTTCTTTCTTTTTTTTTTTAACCAGCACGAAACTGACCCATGAGTAAAATGACACGGCCTTCCATCTTGCTGCAATGGACAAGTGCGCATATAGCTGCACCTACGTGTAGGGGTTGTTGACGTCCCAAGCTGTAGGTGTATGCAGTACTGAGTTTGTACCTAAATACTCCGTACTAGGTGTACTGTTGGCAGTACTTATTTACAACTGAGTTCGTACGCTAATACTCCGTAGGTGTCCAAGTAGTAATAGTTGTACTCAGCAGGTTTTTTGGTGCAAGTACTGCGCATGTACTCCGTACTCCGTACTATACTTGAAGGCGATATTCATTCTTACTTGCACGTATTAGTTGTGCTCCGTTCTCAGTAATACCTCGTACTGTATCGGCACATGACCCTCCTTTTCCAGGACTTTCGTACTCCGTAGACAGAACGGAGCACTAGCATCAACAATGGCCTTGACGTAGTCCGCACTCCGGTCAAGTACTCGTACGGTATTCCTTACTCCGTACACACTGTAGATGGGCGTATCCATTAGCGGGTGTACTCAAGTATTACTGCTACTCTACGGAGTACTGCTACTCTACGGAGTACTGCGGCACCTACTCCGTACAGTAAGTACTCTTACTTGCTCCTGGCCATGTTAAATGACCAAAGTGTCGTCCGTCTAGTTGAATTGTGCGAAAACAGCAAAGGACACACAGGGACACTCGCATGGTATGATGAGAGATGATCATTGGAATGAAGAAATTTGGTATTGGAAATTATAAAAAAAGAGAACAAAATGAAGCGTCACATGAATCGCACCCAATGACCACCCTTTGAACGCCACGCCATGCTAGGCTGCTTGTCCCGTAAGGAGACGATGGCTCGCCGAAAGAATATAAAATGCAAGAGTTCCAAAATGGGCAAATCGAAAGTTAAGAGTTTCATCAGTCCACCGCAGTACTCAGTACTCTTCGGCAGTGGCGGGGGCTCCGCCGTTGGGCGTCCAGCCGAACTTCAGAGTCATGCTGACACGACCGGTTGCCCTGTCGAACTCGAGGATCGGCTTGTCGGCGGTGAAGCCGGACATGATGGCATCGAGAGATCCGCTGAGCTTGCCGGCAAGGGCCAGGGCACGCTCTCCGCCGTGACGCCTGGGACCCCGGGAACCCATGGGACGCGTGGGGCGCATGGGACCCTGGGGAAGGCGGGGAGCTGGCTCCTGGACCTCGACCTCGGCTGGCGGCGGCGGCGGCATGCTAGCAACCTCAACCGGCGGCTCCATGGAAGGAGTAACTGGCGGCGAGGGCGGCTGCTCGGCGGCATCGGCGGCATCGGCGGGCGGTGGCACGACGGCTTCGGCTGGCGGTGGCACGACGGCTTCGGCTGGCGGCTGCGCGGAAGAATCGGCATTAGCTGCCGGCGGGGCCTCTTCGACGGCAAAGTTGGACACGGGATTGCTCTCTTGGACAACCGGGTTGCCAGCGACCGTCGCGTTCGAGTTCAGATTTGTCGAGTTGGATGTCGAGTTGGATGCCGGAAAGGGAGGGGGGAGCGAGATGGGAACGACAGGGACAGCGTCCGAGCCAGCAGTGTTGCCTGTGCCGTTGGTCATGGTGGCGGTGTTGTCTGTGCCGTTGGTCGTGATTGGCGGTTGGCCGACGTCGGCGGGGGAGGGGGAGCCCTCGTTGTCCTTGGTGTCGTCAATGTCCTCGGTGTCCTCGGTGTCCTCAGTGTCATCCTGGCCGTCATCCTCGATGCCGTTGGTCTCAACCGAGCCAGTGGCGACGCCGGCCTCGGGGGTGGGGGTGGCCTGGACGCTTGCTGTCGGCTGGGGAGCCTCCTCTTCCTCGACGCCGTTGTTCGTCGAAGCCGAGCTGGCTGTTGGCCCCTTGCTCGGGCATTTTTCCTCGGAAAATTCCTTTGCCGTTTCCTCCATGATCTTGTTGAGGCCCGACGACTGCGTCTGGGCGATGGCTTGGGCTTCCTCGGGAACCTTGCTGATGATGGCCTTTGTGAGCGCGGCCGAGTTGGAGTTCATGGTCTTGAGCGATTGGCGGAGGCCGTCGCAGCCGCCAGCCTCCTTGAAGGCGTCCCTCTTGGCGATCATGGCCGCAACCAAGGCCTTGCCCTCCGTCTCGAGGCCCTCGGTGAGCTTCTGGAGGCCGATGGCCTCGACGAGTGTCAGCTGCTCTTTCATGCCGCTCACGGCATCCGTGCCATCGGTGACGACCTTGTCGAGCTTCTTGTTGGCCGGGTCGAGCGACGTCAGGTCTCCGTTAAACGACTTGATGGACGTCTCGACGTCTGACATGGCCGCCTTGACCTCGTTCAGAACGTTGATGATGATGGCCGAGTCGCGCTTGTTGATGACGCCAGCGAGCACGCCGCTGCTGGCGAGGGCGAGGATGGTGCCGTAGGTGATGGGGCGCATCTTGAAGAGAATTCTTGAAAAGTTGATTTGACTGATTGGAGTTGAGCTGTCGATGGAGAAGGTGCAGGATATGAGATGGTAGTTGAGATGGTGAATGAGAGTCTGTAGGTTGTAATGTGCTTGTTGTTGTTTGTTGCTTCGAGCTTGTCAAACATCATCCTGTGCGTCGTACGTCCCCTATATATACTTGTCGTCGTCCTTCTCCTCGCCGACATGTCGTAGAACCGAAACAATGTTTCCATCTCGGTGGCCAGCCTCCATTTTGATCTGAGGAAATCTAGGGTATCACATACCGAGTGGTGGTGCGTCCCGCCGTGCCCGGTTTCCCCTCGGCCAAACCGTTTCCACGACGGAGGGAAACGCCGTGGACGGCGTGCGTGCGATGAGCGGATGCGCTTGCTGCGGCCATTCCCTTCTTCCTGCTGTCAAACCGCTTGGCTGTGAGGATGTTTTGGACTACGAGTAGCTCGGAAACGAGCGAGAGTAACCGTTCCTGGGACTAGTTGTTCGGAGTCCCCCATCGTCGTGGTCGGCCATGCTCGGCGGCATGTACAGGCATACCGCAGCGCAAGTACTCCATACCGAGCACTGCGTGCCGAGAGATACCGCGCACGTACAGGATACTAGCATCCCGCCGCACGCCGTCACTCCTCGCATGTACATGTACGCCGGAACAGAACGCCTCCACGCTGCCGACCGGTTCCTGGAACTAGTCGCGCAGGTCAAAGGTACGGCGACGCCCTTGCCCCTGCGGTCATGTACAGTGTACTTGGGAGTCTTGGAGGATCGCGGTGCGCCAGGGGACCGATCATGTGTACACTGTACTTGCTCCCCGCATCACTCTGCAACGGAGGCCGTTTCAAGGCCCAATAGCGCCTCCGCCCAGCACAAACAGCCAGGCGCCGACCAATGTAGTGGTAGGCAGTCAACGTGGCTTGAAGAAGCAGTGGGTGGGTGTGCCATGTACTTCGTAGGAATACCTGTCTTGGATTGTACCCATGCCAGCCACGACGGTACCTACGGCATCTATCTGAGCATTGCCACCACCACATGGACGCTGCACAGCACCGCAGGAACCTCCTGATCGGCGCACCAAGAACAAGCCATGCCATGGAGACGAAGGTGGATGACAACTCGAGCAGCCGGTGCGGCGCGACGGAAGGGAATCACCTACCTATGCAGTGTTTCTCCGCCTTGCTCCTCGAGATCTCGCATGCCTCGTGGAGGAACATGGCAGCGAAGGAAGGCCAATGTATGTGTAGAATAGGTGTGGTGAATGAAGGATGGGCATTCGCCTGCGTGGAACGGCTTTCGCTTCTGCACAGAAGGGCAACGACGATGAGCATGGGTAGACTTGTTTCCATCGTCTGAAACGGTTCTGTCATCCGCCTTGACGCCTGTCCCGACTCTTGTCTTGACCGTGTGCGGATACCCGTCGTTGGGTAGATGTGTACAGTACTCCGTGCTTGCACGGTGTATTCCCAGGTCCTCTCGGTAATACCGAGTACAGCGTCTCAATACCAAGCGCGGTGGGTATAGCATAGTAGGTATGGGTGCCTAAGTACCGAGTATAGTCACTGGACAAAAATGACGATTCAATTTTGGTAGCGCTAC
Source organism: Drechmeria coniospora (assembly GCF_001625195.1). Classification (NCBI taxonomy): domain Eukaryota; kingdom Fungi; phylum Ascomycota; class Sordariomycetes; order Hypocreales; family Ophiocordycipitaceae; genus Drechmeria; species Drechmeria coniospora. Next base: position 5,644,602 of record NC_054391.1, read on the forward strand.
TACTGCAGAGTGAATCGACACTTTTGCCACCCCATTATTACACATATGCCTACTTCCTACTTGTAGTATGTATCTAGGTACTGTATGAATACTACTCCGTAGTAGGTACGGAGTTGTTGTAGTGTGAGTTTCCAGCATCACTTGCAAGCAAGTACATGTACGGAGTAACACTGTACAGTACAGAATGCGGAATACTAAGAACTATTAAGTACATTCCTAGTATAGGTACTAGGTACTTACAGTGCAGTACGGAGTACGGAGTTCTAGGCACAATGCTCCCACCATCGGGTACTCCGTACTTTGACTCGGTATTACTGTACGGTCTGCACAAGTAAAATCCCTTATGCACCTCTTACTTGTTCTTACTTGTAATTTACATTCCGATATCTGAATGGAGTACTCCGAACAGCAAGTAATATTATCAAGCGCTCCCCAGTCGGGCAGTTCGTAGCAAGTACATGCCAGTGTACAGGTACCTCGCTGAAATGTGCGGCTGTCAGTGCCCCCCAACCCGCTGTTCACCCATGTTTCGCGGCTGGCGGGCCAAAATGCTAGGTATCTCGCGACGGCGGAAACGCATCCACCGTGTAATTAAAACGTACCCAAGATTGATTATTAGTGCCTCGTTGTTTCGTTTCTCACCCTCTGGCCTTCGCCTGGCGCCCGGATCGATCCCTGGTTTTGGGATGAGAGAGGCACCTCCTTCAGGTGTTCAACACAGCCCAGCGAGAAAACGGCTAGGAAAGTCCGTACAGTTAGTTGCCTGCATACACAGTACCTTTCTTTCATTGGTTGCTCAACGGCCTGCGCTTCTGGCATGTCACGTGCCCAGCAACACCAACCTCCCGTCTACAGTACAGCAAGTACTGTACTGCACGGAGTACGCCGTACATGTATACATGTATGTGTGCCCGTCCTCTTGAGCTGAAACACAGGACACCAGCCGTCATCGTCATGGCCTCGCTGCTGCGTGCGAGCGCTTCCGTTCGAAGAGACGGCTTTCTCAATCCCAGGCAGACGGATTCCGCCCCGGCAGCTCGTCCCGGGAACGATACTGCTGCGCTTGGGCCATCCGCCACCCTCCATGCCAGCCAGCTGCTGGCAGTCCTCGTCGGGACCCCGATCGACCCCCCCTATCGGCTCATGAGCTCGACGCCTCCTCGCACAACCCCCACCACGGCCCCTGTCTGGATGGCCTCGCTTCCGCCGCCCGAGACGCGGTGCTCGATCTGCGCCAGTCCGTCGAGCCACGAGATCATCACCTCCGGCCGCACGTCGAGCTTCGAGAGCTCCTCGGAGAGCGCGGTGATGATGTCGGCCAGCGCCAGGCCCCGCGTCGTCTTCAGCGCGTTGACGGTGTTGAGGCAGCTCTGCACGTCCGACGTGTTCAGGAGGCACGTCATGATGTCCGTCACGGCATCCGGCGGCGGCGCCGCGATGCAGTTGTAGATGGTTTCCGTCGTGATCGTCTCCCGCACAATCTCGCTCTCCGCCACCGAGGGCGCGCCCTTGGGCCGCAGCGGCGTGCCTGGTCCCTCCCTGTTAATGCCGGCGCACGGCGGTCGGCGCTGGGGTCGGCGCGGGCGCGGAACTCACTCGAAGCGTGGCACGCCTGCAGCACGTTGAGCGCCCTTCGCATGTCCCCCTTGCTCAGCTTCAGCAGCGCGTCGACGGCCTCGCCGCCGATCTTGACGTGCTCCTCCTCGACCACCTTCTCCACCAGCACCCTGATGTCGCCCTCCTTGAGCGGGCTGAACCGGAAGCGCGTGCAGCGGGACAGCAGCGCGGGGCTCAGCTTGTGCGCGTAGTTGGCGATGATGCAGAATCTCGTGTTGACCGTGTACTTTTCCATGATCCGCCGGAGCGCCATCTGCGCCGTGTTGGTCATGGCGTCCGCCTCGTCCAGGATGATGAGCTTGAAGCCGGCCATCGAATTCCCCTTTGCCGAAGCACCCATGGAGAAGATCTGCTTGGTGCTGGCGAACGTCTTGATCTGCTCCCGCACCACGTCGATGCCGCGGTCGTCCGAGGCGTTGAGCTCCAGCACCATCTGCCGGACGTTGGCGGCGCCGTAGATGCGCCGCGCGAGCGCCAGAATCGTCGACGTCTTGCCCGTACCCGGCGGTCCGTAGAGGAGCAGGTGGGGAAGCCGGTTCGAGTCGACGAACTTGTTGATGGTCGCGAGAATGTCCTGGTGGCCGGAGACGTCGTCGAGCGTCGTCGGTCGATACTTTTCCACCCTACGAGGGGAGGGACATTGTTAGAAGGAAAGAACAAAGCGTTTCGCGCACGGCCGGCACCGTCATGGAGCCATGATCATCACGATGCGACGAGAAGGCGGCACCCACCATGGCAGACTGTCCTCGGCCTCGACGGGGAGATTGGCGGCACTCCGTTTGCCTTTGGAGGCCTCGGCGGAAAAGGTCATGTCCTTGGACGGCGCGGGGCCGTCGACGTCCATTTCGTCGTCAAAGTCGGACATTGCGGCTGACGAAGGAGAGTGAAGCGCAGGGCTGGTGGATGTCGACTCGACAACGCAGAAGAGAAGATCTTTTGTTTGGCTTTCGAGCGAGACCTGTCCGGGGTCGAACGGACGATCGAGCGAGTGCAGCAGGTTCGTAATGACGGCGTACTGTCCTCCGCAAGTGCTGTACCGTAAGCGTACTCTGTAGATATGAATGAATTGCTTGTCGCCTGCAGCCAGCGGGACATTCGGACAGGGGTGACGCGACGGGTCGAGGCTGAGCGCGCCGAGTCGTGTCAGCCCATTAAAGGTCCTCTGGCCAGGGCTCTGTCCAAGTACAGTAAGTACTTAATGCTCAATATTGAGTAAGTACTTAGGTACAGTACAAGTACAAGCACAATGCTGACAAAGTATTATACTGCGTGTAAAATTGGACAGTACGAACAGACACTCTTCGCACAGTATGCCTTCTAAAATAATATCTTCTCTCGTAAATTACTCCTGCGAAGCTAAAACATGTACAACTACTCCGTACATGTACAACTAGTAATTAATTCTGTACTCCGTGCACTGCGGACCACCCCGTACTTAACATCTACTCGTGAGCGTGTTTGTTGCGGTACCGAATGAATCTCCATCGCTATGCAACTCAACATAAGAGCATTGTCATGTCGCTCTTCTCCTTCGAGCGCCAGACAAGCCTCCAGAATTCAAAGGATACCACGTGCAAAGAAAGTGATGCCCCGATGTCCCCTCATTCGAAATGAACGAACGCTGCACGGCGTGGCCAGCCACGCCATGTCCAACTGCCCACCGCCCCCTACCGTCCATGCCTCCTCGTCAGGCTCGTTCGCTTATTCTCGAACCACTCACCGCCGATCCATCTGTTGAACATGTCGAGCGCCGCCTCTGGCTGGTCGGCCGGAATGTTATGGCCGGCCTGATGGACCTGGGCAAAGGCCAGGTTCTGCGCCGTCTTGATGCGTCCGTAGGGGGCCTTGGCCGGCCCCGTCCGGAGAGCACTGTCTTGCGCCTCGTTGAAGGCGACCTTACCGGGCCAGTCGAGCTCGTTGACCCACGCGCGGTTGCCGAGCCAGTTGCATATAAAGTCGGCATCGCCGGCGTAAACGAGAACGGAGATCTGCTCGAGCATCTTTGGGACAGACCGGTGCGCAGGTCTCATCCACTCGCCACCCTCTTTCACGAGGTTGTGGTAGACGCTGTCGCTGCACTGTTCAAAGCGGTCGACCTTGACGCCGAGTGTCTCCTTGACATTTTGCAAGTTCAGGAACTGCTTGCTGTAGCCGCCTTTACCACCGCCCTTATTGCGGCGTATATCGTACATGTCGCGGCCGGAGCCCTCGTATATCGGAAAGAGGGACATGTTGCATTGCCAGGTCGCGCTCGAGCATATTGCCGAGTCGAGGGTGTCGTAGCATGACTTGATGAGTCTCTGACATTCCGGCAGCCCCTCGTCCATTTCCTCGCACTCGCTCCGGTTCAGGGCCGAACCATGGCCGCCCTCACCGCAGGCCATGGGTCGAAAGTACCGGTACTGGGTGAGGGGGTCGACCAAGCCGTTTCCGATCAAGACGCTCTTTAGGTTGATGTTGGAATCGTTGTGTGAAAGAATATCACTGGCAAAGGCAGGAATGAATTGTCCAGCAAACGACTGGCCGGCGATGTGAAAATCCCGCTTCGCGTATTGGGGGAATTGGTGGAAGAATAAGGTGAGAAAGGCGTATATGTCCTTGCTCGCGGCTGCCGTCGAGCTAACGTTCTTACCGCTACTGCTGTACGAGAAGCCGGTTCCGATAGGCTGGTCGAGGAAGATGATGGAAGCATTGCTGTTCCACGAGTGAGGGTTTCTGACTGGCTTCAGGTTTTCCTCGGGGATGGACGCAGGACCAAGCTCGTCAAACAGGCCAACCATCGACGAACAACCCGGTCCGCCGTTGAGCCAAAGGGCGACCGGATCGTTGACCGGATCATTTCTCGATTCAAAAAACCCTTTGCATCAATATTAGCTTTCCGGGGAACACAACTGTCGGCATATGCCCACTGTACATGCAGATCCATGTACATGTGCAACACGTTTTTGTAGAGCGAGGAGGGGGTCTCCGGCGAGATCACGTACAGTAGAAAATGTGCTTATCGTTCTCCTCGTCATCGAGGTAGCCGCTGTACTGCTTCACGCTATCGACGCCGAGGCTCGAGGGATCGACGGACCTCGCATGCAGATTGTACCCTGCCAACTGTCCATCGTACCTCTTGAAATTACCACTATCGCCCCCGATGCTTCTTTTGTCGAGGTCGGCACCGCGGACGACATGGTCCCATAAGGTGTCAGCGCGGCGGATCGTGTGCTTGTGGCCGAGACCCGAAGTGATCTCCGTCTGCTGCAACACGGCGGCGGCCGAGACGGCGGCGGCCCAGGCAAAGGTCGATATGAAAGACGGCATCGTGATCTCGAGCCTTTTCGAGAATCGAATGCGTGACCCGGTATGATGGAGGGAGCGAGAAAGCCGGGGACCTTATGTTATGCGAAAGGTTGGCCGCTTCCTGGTAGCAGGATCTATGCCTGACATGCGAGTCCTGACTCGAATCCTCCAGGATTACCTTTTCTTCGTCCCCGTTGCTTCAATTTCGAAAAGGTATTCCTGAAGTGATTGCCATTGAGGTGGTGAGTTTACATGGAGTCCATGTTTGATCGTCTCGGGTGGAGTGGTCAGGGCTGGTTCGTACGCCTCGGGCGGCAGCTTTGGTACTGCTCGTGCCGGAACTTGAAAATGAAGGGGAGGGGGTGGGGCCCTCGTTCAATACCAATTCATATACCTGTATGGAATAGTATGGCCCATGGTTGGCTGTGCAATTTATATTCAAATAGCCGCGAGCACTCCCGCCATGTCGGTTTTACTATTTCCCCATACGCCTATAATTCCTTGTAAATAAGCAACGGAGAAGGATCGACAAATTTCACCCAGGAGTCAGCTGGTCCTGCCCCCCAGACGTATCCACCGGGCAGGAACGATCTCATGAGAAATGGCGATGACGTGGATGTACTCTCACACTGCGGAACGGGTGCGAGAGTACTTGGGGGCATCGATGCACGATGGGAAGGAACGATAGGATGCTAGGCAAGAGATGGTCCATGCAGTACATGTACGTACAAGTATCGATCTATACGAGAATACCCGTCCATGTACGGAGCAAGTACATGTCCGTATTGCAGCATAAGTGCATGCGCGGAGTACACTTGTAGGTGTACATGGATGGATACATAGACTACTGTATACTATACTGTGCACCTAGTATGTGTACATTGATGGACGCATACATGTAATTATTACAATACTAATACTGTACACGTACTGTAGCACAGTGTACTCGAGTAAGTATTCACATAGGATATATAAGTATCCCTACAAGTATTAACGAGCATAAATGTTGTACGTGCATGGGATTTACGCTATGAAATCTGGTCACGTAAAAAGGATCAGCTCCACACCGGGCGCAGGGCCGTTCTGGGTTGGCGTTGACAAACAACCCCCGACCCCGACCCCCCAACCCAGCGCAACTGCCACCAATCAAGGTCACCTTTTCTGCTGAAACAATACATGCGCATAACCTCGGACGTGCTGATCGAGGGATCGCAATTCACTCACCGGCTCGATCGACGCCCCTTTCTCCCGGACACTCTTCGGAAATCCTCTTGAAGAGGAGAAAGCGGATTGGATTGTGGAAGTCATGCTCGGAATTTGGAGTACAATGCCCAAGGCCCACATAAAGTGCCGCCTATGCCAAATCTTGGCTGGGTATGGTATTCCCGACGAGACCTGTATGGCACTTCGGATGACCAACGCCCCGATTGCGGTAATGCCGATGTTGAACCTGGCTCTCTGCAGTTGCAGATTCTTTGCAATTCCAATGCCACATTTCTTTGCCGGAAATCACTCTCTTGCCGTGGCCGTAATCAAACCAGTGCGCATGGCCCTATCATGAAGTGATGCATTTCACGACGGACGACGTAATGCAACGACTTCTCACAATCTATGCATAATTTCAATTTCTACTACCTTAAATATTCATATGCCTCGGAAAGGAGAAGAAGAGGAAGCAAAAGGAATATTCAAATGGGGAATGGCGTGTCTAAACGTTGATGAAGGTCGCCGGATGATTATGATACGAGTATTCTTGGGATATACCTTCCATGTTGCAGTAGAAATATGCCATCTCCGCATTCGGTCAAGGATTAGACCATTGTCCATGACGGAATGAGGAGCATCTTTTCTGGTTCCAGAGGGTTCATCCTCTCCTCCTGTATCACGTTGTCGTGGCGATCCATACCGTGTGTCGTGTTGTCTGACGGAGCGGGCCGTTGCTTGCCACCTGATGTCTTAAACATACATGTAGTTTATCTCATGAAACTCGGACAGCAGTGGTGGCCATGCTTGTGCCAGCATCCATCGAGATGTTTCGAGGTCAGCATGCGGACTGCCGGCCTGACATTGATCGGCGCTTCAGGCCTGGATGCGGCAGCAGAATCTGGCTGAAACTTGGAAAATGAAGAGGCATCGACGCTTCTGCTGGAACAATGACCGGCTCGTCGTTCGAGGTAATCTACGACAAGCCACAGGTAAAAGCAGTACCATATTCTTGCGCAGAGCTCATGACCTGCGCTCGAATGTCAGATTACCCAAGGATCGTGGGCAGGCGACGTTTGGTGGCGACTTCGGCGTGATGATGCATTTGCATCCACCATCACCCGACGCAGGCGAGGCGAGTTGTGCCGTGCCAACTCTTAACAACCCTTGTCCAAAATTAGGTGGAACATTGACCAATATTCATCACGGACGCTGCCAGCCGACATCTTTCGCATGGCACGAGCGTAAGTTGTAGCCGTATGGTTCCCCGAGGTCATTGGCATGGCCATTGGAACGACAATGACCGGAATGCAGCGAGGAAAGAGAGTGCGATAAAAGCAAGGAGGAAGGATAGTCAGAAAACGGGTGAGTGTCAAGCCGAGGGCGAGTTGAGGCTCGATCGCTGTCAGACTGGAGAATACGGCTTCCGGATTTTGCGCAGGGCGGCCGGATGCTGACTGTCGTGATACGAGCCGAGTTGTGGATCCATGAGCAGAGCGAATTCTGATGGAAGGATGGAACATTTTCCTACATCCGCATGCAGCACACTGTGCCGTACACATTGCGTCATTGGGCGAGTATTTGTTGCATGCGACGACTCGAAGAAAGGGATCTCTGACAATGCATCATCGGATCGCTTGCTCGTAAGTGGAGATCGATCGAGCCTATGGTTTTTTCTCACATTGTCCCGGTTGTTGGGGACGGAGCAGCAAAGGATGAAAGCAAGCAAGGCTCCCGATACCCACCACTCTGGATACCCACCACTCTGTATTATTGGAGGAAAGGCACCTGCAAGCAGGTTGTAAGTACTTATGCTCGTGTGCCTACTTCTCGTACTCGAAAAAGCCCAATCACGTCCAGCTCGAATGGGCAGAGGGCCACAGCTCAGGCGATTGGCTGAAGGGAACAGGCGTCAGCACGGAAGCGGAGGCTGCACCACCCATGTCGCTCATTGGACGACAGTCCTCGGCCGAACAGTGATGGCGTGAGAAATGGACAGGGCAGCGGCAAAAGATCCCGCGAGACTCGTTGCCTCCGGTGCCGTTCAACCCGAACGATGTGGTAATGCTAGTTGCTGCCGAGGCGGGGCGTGTAGTGCAAAAGCACGAAGCACCATCAGGAGAACCTGCTTGGACCTGAAAGGGAACGAGCAAACGACGTGCAGGTTCTTGTGGACCGAATGAAGGCGTCGTACGAACATGTGACAACCCAACGCACTAGCCGATGCATGTATAATATCGCGAATTTCGGTCTGTGGGTCGGAGTGGAACGCTTGCGAGCGACGAGGACGATGGTTCCAGTGGCCGCTGAATGCTCAAACGGCGCCGACATCGTCGTTGCACGCGGGCCCTGTTCTCGCGCTCCCGGGAGGAAGCAGTCGCAGATGATCCTTGCGTGTCGGCAGGTCGCGGCAGCGGGATGGTGCGTCGAGCAATCTGCGTCATCGGCCCTCGTTTCGTTGTCGCTTTCAGGGTTTAACAGGGTCCAAAGCTCCCCTGGCTCGATGGCCAAGTCCATGAGCCGATGCAGGCCAAGCCGGAACATGCTCCCGAGCGCTGTCGGATCGCCTTCCAGCCTTGGCCAAGCCCAAGGGCGCCAGGCGCCACCCGGGTGAAGTGGGGCGAGGCGCCGCAGAAGATGGCAAGAGGCCCTTGAGCGGCGGAGGAAGGTCCGTCCCGCCAGACAAACGCCACCGCAGATAACCGAGAGACCAAGGGGGAGGTTCAACGTCGTCTTTTGTCGTTGACGAGCTGCCCGTCCCTTTCTAAATCCCCATAACGTGACTATGAGCACCGTGCACCTCACGAGAGCATGGTTAGGTTCCGATGCCGGACGAGATCGAGTTTGTCGGCGGGGCCGAGGGATCTTTTTCGGAGTCGAACGTGCAGGCGATGCTTCAGTACATGTACACTGATACTTGCACAAGTACGGAGTACGGAGTATTTATTCACAAGTGACTGTACATGTACTTGTGCATACGCATTCGTACTGTGTATTCGTAAGTACATGTACACCTACAAATCCTTGTACACCTTCCAGCACGTACTCTAAGTACTGTACTTATGAGCAAGTGCAAGTACTTAGTGTACAGGTCTTTCCTCGTTGTTACATCCGGCAGGCGCGCTCCGCCATCTGATGCAATGGTCCACCTGCCCTACATCATTGCTCGGCGATGTACGGAGGACTCGTAGGTGCACACGCGCATGTGCAGTTACGTACTGGTTTAGCTTGTCCTCGTGCCCGTGGTAGATGCCTGTGCGAGTCCTGCCCTGCTTGTACATGCCCACCTCTCCCGCTGTATCGTTGCTGTATCGTTGCTATTCATAAACGGCCGTCTGCTGTCTTGCCCTTTTCTCCCTGACGGCTTCACTCTTCGCCCGTGTCGCTTGCCTTCCCCAATCTCTCGCAGACTCTTCCACCCGTCGTTTCCAACGTTCCCATTTGGAACGGCACACGGCACCCCAATTCCGATGGCGATCAACCACGAGGAGACGCCTGCCGAGTATGAGGACCCCGGCGGGCGTTCCGAGGATCGATGCTAATTCCGAAGCAGCCTTCCGAAGACAATGGCAGAGTGCGTGCCGGGCAAGGATGAGGCCGACCCGACAGGTGCTTCCATCACCTCGCCCGACGTCAAGGAGACGGCGTCACCGGCCTATCATGAGACGGACCCTACACCTGACGGCGATGAGCCCAACGAATACGAGAAGCAGCATCTGCGCCGCGTCGGCGAGAACCTTCCCGTCTCCGCCTTTCTCATTGCCATCGTCGAGTTGACCGAAAGGTTCACCTACTACGGTGCCCAGGGTCTGTTCCAAAACTACATCAGCAATCCCGCCGACGGCTCGAATGGCGCCAGAGGCCTGGGGCTCGGTCACCAGGCCGCCACCGGCCTCAACCTGTTCTTCCAGTGGTTTTGCTACAGTAGGTCATGTCCTGTCTCGAGACGTGGCTGCCGCGAGACGGCCACCGGCCGGCCAACCTGCCAACAACCACCTGGTACCTACCTACCGGTCCGCTCTGGCTGACCGCGTCCTCGTCTCCTGCTAGTCACCCCCATCCTGGGCGCCATCATATCCGACCAGTACCTGGGCAAGTACAAGACCATCCTCATCTTCTGCGCCATCTACTGGGTCGGCCTCATCATCCTCTGGGCCACGGCTCTGCCGACTTCCTTGGAGCACGGCGCCGGCCTCGCCGGATACATCGTCGCCATCATCGTCATCGGGCTGGGGACGGGCGGCATCAAATCCAACATCGCGCCTCTCATCGCCGACCAGTATCAACGCCGCGTCATGGCCGTCAAGACGGAGAAGAGCGGCGAGCGCGTCGTCATCGACCCCGCCATCACCTACCAGCGCATCTACATGATCTTCTACTGGTGCATCAACCTCGGCGCTCTCTCCCTCATCGCGACCCCTTTCATGGAAAAGTACGAAGGCTTCTGGACCGCCTTCCTCATGTGCTTCTGCATGTTCAACGTTGGCATCCTCATCCTCGTCATTCGCCGCAAAACCTACGTCATTCGTCCGCCCCAGGGCCAGATCATCACCGACGCCTTCAAGGCCATCGGCATGATGGCCGTGGCCCGCAACCTCGACGCCGCCAAGCCCTCGTGGCGCGAGGCCAACGGCAAGACGAGGGTGGTCCCGTGGAACGACCACTTCGTCGAGGAGCTCAAGCGTGCCCTTCGTGCCTGCAAGGTCTTTGTCTTTTACCCCATCTTCTGGGTCTGCTACGGCCAGTTCTCGACAAATTTTGTCACCCAGGCCGGCCAGATGCAGGGCCACGGAATGCCCAACGACTTCATGCAGAACTTTGACCCCATCGCCATCCTCGTCTTCACGCCTCTGCTCGAGACCGTCGTCTACCCCATCCTCCGTCGCATGGGCATTGAGCTGCGTCCCATTGCTCGCATCACCATCGGCTTCTGGCTTGCCGCCCTCTGCCTGGCCTATGCTGCCATTGTCCAGCACCTCATCTACTCCGCCGGACCCTGCTACGACCGTCCCGGTGCATGCCCCGAGGGTATGGACGGCAAGACGCGACTGCCCAACGATGTCCACATCGCCGTGCAGGTCCCCGCCTACGTCTTCATCGGCATCTCCGAGATTTTCATCTCCGTCACGGGTCTCGAATACGCCTACACCAAAGCGCCCCCTTCCATGAAGTCCTTTGTCCAATCTCTCTATCTCTTCACCAACGCCTTCGGCTCCGCCATCTCCGAGGCCCTCGTTTCCGTTGCCGTCGACCCCAAGTTCGTGTGGATGTACACGGGCGTCGCGTGCTCTGCCTTCGTTACCGGCTGCGCCTTTTGGTTCCTTTTCCGCCACTACGACGCCGAGGAGGAGAAGATGTATGACCTTGACCGCGACCTGCCCACGCTCACCCACGACGGTGAGAAGAGAGTGGAGGTGGATGAGTGACGGGAGGAACTGTGCGACGTAGGATAGTACATACCATGCATACATACATACATTCTTACTTACTGGCCCAAGAAGTTGGCCCGGCAGTTGGATTTGCTTGTTTATCGTTCTCTTGGCTGTTGGCAGCAAAGTACGGTGCGAGAAACGCGAGCTGCCGTTTTCGAGACCGTACCGCCTCATTGGCACTCTGTTTCGTGCTACTATCTACAGCATTGGCGCCAAAAGATAAGTCACAGCATCGCTTCCTGCTCCATGGGGCTTTCACTTTTCACTCGCAGCAAAGGACCGGGCCCGCTTGGAACTGGCTGGGAGGAACCATGAGGAGAGACGAGGATCACGCAGGAAGAAAAGGGGACGACATTCCGCCCCCAACGCCACGTATCGACCGCCGCCAGAGTGAGGTGAGCTCGGGTATGATTCCATTCATTTACCCCAGTCTCAAGTGGTTGGTGCCCAGGCCAACAAATTCAAACATGATGGGGATCAACGCGACGGCAAACCATGCGATGCCTATGCCCTTGTCAAACTGACTGCCATTGAAAGGGGGGAGACGACGGCCCGGGGCCTTCTTACCTGTGTAAACGACGAGCTTTGTTACGACTTCGACGTCATATCTCACCCGCGGCCGGACCAGCCGCATGAACATCTCCTTCTCCTCGAGCTCATTCTCCTGGGGGCTGCAAGCGACCACTTGCCCGTTCGCGTCGCCCGCCACCTTCTCGTGCACCTGGGCAGCCGGTTTCTGCATCCCCGTGGCCTGGGCCCCCTTGCTCAGGTCGTCATCTTCCTTTGCCCTGAATTCCATGCTGCTCTTGGTCGCGATGCTGTGGTTGCTGCTGATGCTCTCCCGCCGCCGTCGCTCACGGTACGCGAGCGTCTCGTACGCGTCGGCCGCGCTCTGCGGACCGATGGAGACGGACCTGCCCCTCGTCGTCGGGTGCCGGATGCTCTCGACCATGCGGGGAAAATCCGAGGCGGTGGGGAAGAGCGTGTCGAGTCGCGATCCGGGGGGGACCGACTTGTACTCGCTGGCGGGTATGAAGAACCGCCGTGGAAGACTCCAGCCGACCTGTTCCATCCAGCGGAAGAGGTGGGGCAATATCTTGAGCAGCGTGGGCTTCATCGTCTCCCGCCAGGCAAAGATGACGAGGACTCCGAAGACGATGCGCGCCAGGTTTTTCCACAAGCCCAGGGCGGCCGTGTCGACGGTGCCGTTGCCGTAGGCATGCGTCTCCCAAGGGTCCCCTGGGATCTTGCCGTACGACCAGGTACCAAACTCCAGGCCGATCAAGACACCGGCAAAGGCGACGCTGTCGTCGAAGCAGGGGCAGTCGTCGGCCGGTTCAGGGTGGATTCGCACGAAGACGATGATGATGAGCATGGCGACGAAGGGTGCCACCCAGGAACTCGAATGCATGTACTCATCAAGCGAAGGGCCGTACGAGAACTCGAGCCAGCCGATGGCGGCGCCCATGATGGAGCCGATGACGATGTCGAGGAAACCGTGCATGCCGCAGTAGAGGCGGCCAAAGACGATGGAGACGGCGTAAAAGTACGAGAGGGCCTCGAGGAGCAGCTTGGTCGTCGGGCCAAACGTGTTGCCGGGACTGTGCAGGAGGAGGAGGGCGTAAACGACGACGGAGACGGCATTGGCGCTGTGCGTCGACGGAAACCCGTACTCGAGGGCGGCGGATCCAGACATGGTGATGCGGTGCAGCGGCGGCGACAGGGGTCGCGGTAGGGAGTAAAAGTCCTTGACGAAACCGGTCCAGAAGACACCGAGGGCAAGCATATGAACGAGTCTAGAGGGACAGGGGTGAGCCTCGAATATCAGCCATACGGCCCAAGGCCTGGGGAGGGGAGGGGAGGAGGGGCCTCGCGGCGCACCCTTTGCCAAACGACGCATTGCCGCACCAGAAGAGCATGGGCAGGCCAACCATGAAGAAGGTATGGGTGCCGAGGTTGGCGGTGATGGCAAAGTAGCTGTCGAGGGCCGGCGTGCGGACCTTGGCCTGGATCGAGGCAAGGTAGGGTGTCTCCCATCGGATCAGGGGCAGCGTCCTCTGTCGAAGGGCGTATCGCCATCTCGGGAGCGCCCTCTTGTCTGCCGCGCGGGGGGGTTGGACACCCGTCGTCAGCCTTTGGGAGCGGCACCGCGCGAGGCCAATTGATGCGGTCGAGACTCACAGTGATCGAGGCTCCTCAGGCCCGCATCGGGGACGTCATCTGGCGGAGCGGCAGCCCGCGTGCCGGGGCTCATGTTGGGATTCGCCAGCGGCCGTGGGCGGCGGGGAGGTCGTCGACGGGAGGGGAGCGTTGCGCGTCGTGGCCTGTCGCCGCCGACATCACAGGTCGAACGGGATGGAGATGGATGATGGCGTCGAAGTAGGGGGATGGGCCAAGAAAGGAGCGAGGGTCAAGGCTGACGACAGCCTGCTACCATCGACTGAGTTTTGCATGTGGAAGTGGGCGTGGGTCAGAATCGTTGCAATACTACGACGGAGTGCGGAGGAGTCGCCATAGGTGATTGTGCCGATACCACCCCGTACGGCGCAGTACCTACAACAACTCCATACGGTGTACTGCAAGTAAGTAAGTGCTGTATTACAGATTACTAGGCGCAGGTACCCCACCAGAAATAACGAGGATGGTGGTGGTGAAAGGAGCCTGACCTGAGCGGGCGAATAGAGGGGTCCAACCTTGGTAACCCTCACCACTCACTCGGTGGCCTGTCTGACCCGCTAGCACAGCGGCCGTTGACAATGGCCGAGAATGAAAGCAAGTACTTACACCTCCCACCTGGTCCCTAGGTGCTCTGGAAATACATGCACACCTGCGAGAACTGGGTTATCCATGCCAGGCTCTGTTCTCCGTCCTTTTTGTACACGATACCGGAGAGTGTAGGCTGTCATCACTCGTGCACATCCTCTCACATATGGACGCAAGTACAGTACAGTATATCACTGTCTGTACAGAGTATGGACACGATACTTTTACATGTACGGAGTGAGTACTATGGAGTACAACTCAGTACAGTACGTTAGTGCCTACCTAGTAGGTGTACAAGACTGCTCCAACCACGCAAGTACACTTGGTGCTGGGTACAGCACACTGGCAGGCCTGTAACTACAATGAACTTGGGTACTAAAGTACCAACGTACAAACAGGCACTTGTATATCGAGCTGGTCTGGTACCTGCTCGGAAATAGTCGCGTAGTATTACTCTGCACTCCGTACTTGTACAATTCTTTGTCCTGCGAGTACTTAAGTGTAAGTACGGAGTATTGCTTACAGTGGTAGGTCAGGTAAAAGTACTAGGTACCTAGTAATGTAAGTACAGTACATGCAAGTACTCCGTATTATTAAGTACTTACTTACAAGTTCAACCAACCCCGCCTAACGGAACTGCCATCAGCTCCCCGTCGCCCCACCAGAGCTCCTTCGCTCAAGGGAACCGACGACGGCAGCCTCACTCGGGCTCAGGCAAACTTGCCTTCTTTACCCTCCAACCCGCCCGGAAGACGATGTCCTCCCTCCGCCTGGCCGGCAAGCACTGCGCTGTCGTTGGAGCGACTGGCATTCTCGGCCGTCACATCGCCAAGGCCTTCGCTTCCAACGGTGCCGTCGTCTCTCTCCTCGGCCGAACCGCCGTTGCATCCCGCCACGAGCTCGAGCGCGATCTGGTCACGTACACGCCATCGTCATCCCCTGATGCGGAGATACCCACGGCCCATCGGTTCATACGTTTGGACGTGGCCGATCCGGCCGCGATAAGGACCGTCTTCGCCGGAAATACCGGGCGGGGATCGGCACCTGCGTCCATGGCCGAATCGGACGCTGCCGCCAAGCCGACGGATCTGGCCTCTGTCGGATCGCTCGATGTCCTTGTCAACTGCGCCGGCATTTCGCAGACGACACTTCTCAGGCGTACATCTGACCCGGAGCTTGCCAGCATCCTCGACACGAACCTTCTCGCCACGATGCTCGTGTGCAAGTATGCCAAGGTCCGTCCTGGCGGTACGCATTGTCAACTCGTTCCCCGAGGAAGTCGGTTGTCGTCGTGAGTCTGACGGAACCCAGGGTGCATCATCAACATCGCCAGCCTCATGGCCACCAAGGGAGGGCTTGGTGCCACTGCCTATGCAGCCTCCAAGGCTGGTGTGGTCGGTATGCGAGCGGACCCGTGTCTTCCATTCTCCGCGCATGGCTATCCTTGCGGCACTATTTTATCCATCCGCTAACTATCCACACTCCATCCAGGCTTCACCCGTGCCCTCTGCCGTGAGATGTCCGCCAGATCTATCCGCGTCAACGCCCTGCTGCCGGGATGGGTTCAGAGCCCCATGTGGGATCGTGAGTACACCTCCCGAGATGATTTTGCGCCAAGTTTTCGTCGTCATCATGAACACCTCCCAACCCCCAATCCGCTTCTTCCGTTTGCTGATATTCTTTCCCGCCATCCCTCAGAGCTAAAGGCCGAGTTGAAGGAGGCCCATCTTCGAGATACCCCCCTCCACCGCGTGGCAGATCCTGCCGAGGTCGCCGACGCGGCCATCTTCCTTGCCGCCAACGGGTTTGCGAACAACTGCGTGCTGAACCTTGACGGCGGTTTGAGCGCGGCCTGATGATCCATCGCAGCCAGCGCTGCGTTCGGAAGCCAAGGCCAAGCTCAGTCGTCGTCTATGACGATGGCGCCGCCGCCGCCATCGTCGACGACGACGACATCATCAACCGCCTCCTCGTGCGTCTTTGCCTTCTTCCTGGGCTCCTCGGCACCGTCCGCGCGCAATCTCTTGACCCCCTTCAGCCCGGGCTCGACAATTTCGTCGGGGGAACGCTTTCCATTCTGCAGCCCGTTTCCGTTGGTCGTTTGCGGCAACACCTTCTTCTTCGGTTTTTGCGGAATGGCAGGACGCTCGCTCAGATGTACTTTGACCGGCGCCTCATCGTCTCCCAGAGCCCTGGACATGATTAGCTCGCGTCTCCGGCCTCTCGTTGGGGGAACCAACTGCTCGTGGATGTCGATGACCACGTTGACCAACACGTCGTCGTCATCCTCGTCCATGACGGTCAGGAAACTGGACCCCGTGATCCCTACGTCCGATTAGCGGACGCAAAAGCCTCGCCCCACGTGTCCGGAAGCTTACCGAGTTCGGAGAGCTTCTTGGGGAGATTTTCCGTCTCGTCGGCATCGTAGATGATGCCGACGTCGTTGCTAACGGCAAACTCCTTGTTTCCGAAGCCGAGCTTGTCTCTGACGACGTCATCGACAAGGTCCTTGAGCGTTGCCCGGCGCAGGTCGACGACGACGCTCGTGTTGAACACGCCGCAGACTGGACATTCGATATTTGGCTGTCGAGATTTGTCCGGCGCCAACAGTCTGGCGGACGCAAACGGCGTCAAAAAGACCTACAAGGAAAGGTTCAGCAGCGTGTCGGACGCCAGGCTTGCGAGCGAATTCACCTCTTTGGACTGCGCATAATCTCCCTTGAGCACCTTGAGCGACTCCAAAACGCAGAGGCCGGCCACGATGGCATTCGCCGTGGCGATGGCGGGGATAATGTTACCCGCCATCTGCTTGATGTCGAAACGGGATTTTCGATCAATGCCAAAAATGGTCGACCGGATGTTTGCGCTGGCAGCGACAAAGTCGAGGGTGTCGTCATCATCTTTGTCAAAGGCGATGATGGGCTCCGGAGCCAAAGGTTCCTTGGCTTCCCGGAGTTGAAGCACCCGTTTGCCGAGCCGGTCCAAGCTGTCGTTGAAGACGACGAGGCTTTCTTCCAACGACCAGACCTTTTGGCCGTCGCGGAGGCACCGATTCTTCGAAGCAAGCGCCTCGCTGGCCTGAGACATGACCGTCTCGTATCTGAGCGCGTCCGGACGCCGGCGCGACTTCCACATGTCCTCGACCGATCGAAGCCGCTCGATATCATCATGAAAGACCTTGTCGAAGAGCAATCGAGGAAAATCGGGCGTCCCCACGGCGTCCCTGATCGCTTTGAGTTCCTCAGACTCCCTCTTGAGCTCGCCGATTTCCGTTGCTGTTGCGTCGGTTAGCTGCTTGTCCGGAGCCGTCGACCCATGGCCGTTGTTGACGTACCGTTTTCGGCATCGGAGGAGTGGTCAAAGGCCGATTCGTCTTCGCTCGCGCCAAATATTTCGCTGTGCATGCCATGAGCAACTTTCTTCGGCCGAGAGTCGGATCGGACGGGAGAATTGACATACTTCAAGAGGTAGCTCTTGCCCCACACGATGCAGTGAATCGGTTGGCTCGGGGTGCTTCTGATGGTGCAGACGGGAAATGACTTTGGCGTCTCCTTGGGGCTGCAGTCATAGCACGCCGTGACACCCTTCTTGATCACTTGCGCCTGGCCGTTGAAGCCGGTGGTGCCGCTCTCGATGAGCGGCACGTCGGCGGCCAGGCACATCCTATTCACGTGCCGTCTCGCCTCGAGGTTGTCCAAGGCGTTGAAGACGATTTTGAACTCGCGGAACCAAGACACGGTAAATTCGGCATCCTTGATATTGCCGTGGTGGGCGACAAGCTTCACGTTGGGATTGAAGACTTGGGCGGCATCCTTGGCGACCTAGCAGCCGTTAGCTTCTGACGAGCAGTGGATGAGGCGGAACACTAACCAAAGCCTTGGACTTCTTGATGTGTTCATGGCGGAAGAGGAACTGACGGTTCAGATTGGAGAGGTCGATGGTGTCGAGGTCGACAATGTGGACCTCGCCGAAGCCGGCGAGGACGAGATTCTTGAGCAATTCGCAGCCGATACCGCCGGCACCGACCATAAGGACGCGTACCTGATTGACGACGCACCTGTTAGCTTTCGTCGGCGCGTTCGCACTGGCATGCAAGAGTGTTGCATGCGAGCGATTTCGACGAGGAGAACGGAGACCCACCTCCTTCACGGTCGAATTGAGTGATGCGCCCAGCGACTGATGATTGTACGTGTCTCGCGCCATCACTCTCGTTCTCTGGAGCGGCGGAGGGTTCGGTGCGGGGCTCGAGTTCGTGCTCGGCTGGGACAGTTGTGGCGGCTGGTGCTGTTGCTGGTGCTGCTGTTGTTGTGATGGTGGAGGTGGTGGTTCTTGTTGCTCCTGCGGCTGCTGCGGCGTGCATGGCAGTTGAGGTTGTGTTTGTTGTTGGGGTTTCTGGTCAGAAGAGGGAGAGGAGGATACGGTTTCGGCCGTGTTCGTCGTACTCGGCTCTGCCGTCGTCGTCGCCGTCGTCGTTGCTGTCGTCGTTGCTATCGTCGTTGCTGGAGCGTCCGACTGAACAGGAGCAGGGGCTGTGACGACGGCCACTTTGACAGGTGCCGGCGCGCTGCTCCCGACTTCGCCTTCCCCTTCCATGACTGCGAAAGAGCTGTCGATGGGCGAAATTCAAAGAAGCCAGGCCGAGCGGGCGGTGCGATGGGCGCAATGCAAGTGTCGGCGAGATGGAAAGAGAGCTGACGGCGCCGAAAGAACGTTCGATTGCGACCGTCGCCCTGGTCGCTGTTCGCACTCCACCAGCGGCCTGCAGCCAATTGGACAGAGGCCAGCGAGTGGCTCGGGCAGGGATCTAGCTTCCGGGCCACCCGTCCGCTTTGATTGGCCAGCCTTGTTGCGCAAGCCAGGTGAACCCACCTCGGCCGACTGGAGCAGCACCAGCCTCGTTGCCGGCACACGTACAGAGTTCCGAGTACAAGTAAGTACGAGCAAACGCAAGTACGAGTACATTCTTACTCCGTGCCTACTGTAAGTACAGTACGGAGTACAGTAAGTAAATACTTCAAAGTACAGTATTTGCGTATACTAACCTAAGTACTTAAGTACAAATACTTATAGCGTGCCCTACAGTACAGTACAGTGCACTATGGAGCACAAGTATGGCGCGGTGCTGAATTACAACGGAGATATTAATCCGTAATTACTCCGTACACTGTTCGGAGTACGGAGCGCATGTACCAGGTATGCCAGCAATGTACCTCCTCCTGGCAATGACTTCGGATCATGTACAAACCAATGCGGAGATGGCATGATGCTATGAGACTGAAAAAGATACAGTACGACTTCTTACCCGGAATACCTTGACTTTCGTTCTAGGCTGAGGGTGAGTCGAGGCTCATGCCAAGGCAACGTCACTCATCCTTGTACAGGGCATGCTTGCCAATGGCCTAATTAGCGACCTGAATACTAGTAGTTAAGCGTACTCATGCTCGCCGCCAATCTTCAAGCCCTCTTTCCTACATCTACAAACACATCCTCCATCATGAGATTCCATCCACACAACCTGCTGCACATGCCTGTTTAGTCATCCATTCACACCATTCGATTGCGGCAGAGTGCTTCTCGACAACCATGTCGGACGACGAGACGGATCCCGAGCTCCTCGCTCTGCTTCGACAGCATCTCGAGGGCAAGCTCGGTGTGGATGCGGACCAAGAGGAGGAGACGGGTGTTCTTTCGGGAGCAGAGTACGTCTACAACAACGGAATCGACGTGGCCATCGATATGCGAGCGACAAAAAACGCGGCCGAAAGCATCTACCAGCAGATGCAGCAGAAGAGCTACTCGACCGCCACCTGGTCCGAGCATGAGCTGCACCCGACGACCAAGGACGAGAGCACAGTCAACTTCATCTTCACCATGGACCTGCTCAACTTTTCCTTTTGGTCCGACCTCCCGGACGATGAGAGATTCGCCATCGAACACCGGGGCCGGCGATGGACCGGCTACTGGAGCTTAGTCGCGGCCCTTCAAAGGGCCCTGGATGAGGGTATGTTGCGGCATCCAAGTTGCACCCTGCATCCGAATTGCCCGTGGCAAGTGACTGACGTATCTCTCTCTCGCTTGAAAGGAATTCCCATCACGGACCCGCATTTTTGGCACGACGAGGATGAGTGCAATCTGAAGGCTCTGAAACATATATTTCGTTCCTGTACCGACGAGGAAATGCCATTGTTGCCAGAGCGTCTAGCTTGCTTGCGAGAGAGCGCTCAAGTGCTGTACGACGTAAGCAGCGAACTGTCCGGGCCGCTTCCCTTCTTCGCGCGCGGAGATCTGACGTGGGACAATAGAGATACAACTGCTCCATCACCCGACTCATCTCCGTAGCCAACGGTTCCGCCGCCCGGTTGGCGAACATTCTCGCCCGAGACTTTTCGTGCTTCCGTGACGAGCACAGCTTTCCCGGCAGCAGCAAGCCCATTCGCTTTCTCAAACGAGCCCAGATCCTTTGCGCAGATCTGTGGGCTTGCTTTCAAGGCGAGTCCTACGGTCGTTTTACTGACATTGACAAGATCACCATGTTTGCCGACTACCGCATACCGCAGATACTCATCTCCTTGGGTGCTCTGTACTGCAGCCCATCGGTGGTATCGGCCATCGAAGCCAGGCGGTGCTTGGAGAGCGGCGGACCGTGGGAAGTCCAATTGCGAGGTGGGCAACCGATGATTTCGGGGTTTATTTGGTCGGCTGGCTAACCTGCCGCAGCATGCAGCATTTGGTGTGTTGAGCTGATGCTGAGAGAGATACGGAAGCGACACCCTGGCACTCATGTAAATGCCACCTTGTTGGACTTTTTTCTCTACGACAAGATGAAGGAACTTGAGTTGAACGGCAGCGAATCATTTCCGCATCATAGAACCAGGAGCATATGGTATTAGATAGAGTTAGACATTGAAACGTGTAGAGCGTGCATGGCATCGACGTATGCCTCGTATACAACCTGATCGATCCTCTCATTGCCCCCCCCCCCCCCCCCCCCCCCATTCCGATCCCACCCAAACGCCGAAGCTTTGTTCAAACCCAAAATATCATGCGCAGCACTGCTATTCATGGTGCAGACAACGCCCGATCATGCATCGAGGACGATGGAGTTTAGGATCTGATCCATGTGTGCAGTCTCGATTTTCTCCCCATCTTCCTTCTCTCCCCGTAGAAGCACGGCCAGAACTTCAATAGGCGGGTTGAGGCCGAGACGTTCGGCTCTATGCCACCTCTTGATGCGGCTGACGCCAATGCAAGGCTTGAAAAAAGTGTCAGCTCATCGCTTCCTTGCACATGCACGGAGTAAATTCCATCCGATACTTACACCATACTGCGAGCTCACGTCAAAATACCGCAACACCCTCTCGGTGACGTCGAGGCCTTCTTGATGCACTTGCGGTGCTTTGCGCTGGCTTTCCACTGATTTCCAGTAGCTGTTGACCTGCGCATCGCTGACCTTCTCTGCCTCTAGCTCCGTCTCTGATTTCAAGACGACCGGCACCTCCTCTGGCTCAACGTCCGGCTCCTCTTCCGTCGGGACATCGTCCGCCAAGGGAACGTCCACAACTTCTTGCTTTTCTGAGATGGCATCGGTCGGCGCGGCAATATTTGAAGTTATGGGGGTACTGATGGCCTTCTTGCCCTCTCGAGATACGCTCTTCGTCACTCTGTTGGCGAAGCTGATGGTTGACTGTCCCTTCGTAGGACCCGGCCGGGCTCTGGGGCCGCCTGTGGATCGTCTGGTCGTCGGCATTCTGCTTTCGGGTTGTCCGTAGACAGTGGTTCTTGACCGGATGTGTTCTCTCGATGTGCTATATGCAAGCACTGTGGTGACCGTATGATGGAATCAAACCGGAACGACTGCAAAGGGCGAGTGGAAGTTGTCGTGCGTTTGTTCAATCGACTAGAGGCGGAGGCTGTGGGGGGGTCACTGCGGCTTATGACGAAGGCTGAGACATGCACATCCCGCTAGACTTTGGCGGGGCAACGCGAGACTGGAACGAGGTCACGTGCGCCGCAGCATGTCACGAGGTTCATTCGAGCCAAGGTGGTGCTACTGTGGGAGTGAAGCGCACACGCAATGATGGTGAGAGCCACCGAATTAAGCTAGAAATAATGATGTTGTGGCAAATATGCCTGTGAAATTGCTTCTTCCTCTTTGATGCCATTCCCAGCAGCGCGCCGCAAGGGGCCAACGCCATGGCGCCACCGTCCGCCCGCTGCTTCTCAGCTCCCTGTGGCCTCTCGATAGAAGGAGAGGCTCCTGTTTGCGCCCGCCGTTACAAACATCTCGCTCTTTCCCGTCTTCGGTAGCCACCTGACGGCCCAGAGGGCCTTGTCCGTCTCGCTGTGGGTTGCGACGCAGGCGCCGCGTTCGATGGACCACACCTTGACCTTGCCGTCCATCGAGCCGCTGAGCAGATACTCACCCGTGTCGCTCCAATCGATGGTGGTGATCCAAGACGCATGGCCTGTCAGGTTGCTGACGTGTTCGCCGTGCTTCATGTCGTAGAGGGCAATGATGCCGGCGTCCCCGGCGGCGGCGAGACGGGTGCTGCCTGGCGAGAAGGATACCGCCCGTACTGGTTTTGCCAAGCCTACGGCGGTCGTCAGCGTACGAGGTTCAGTTTCGAAAGGCACAGTTAGGCATCTTTACCCGGAAGAGAGTACAGAATTCGCCCATTCTCGTTGTTAAAGATGTAGATGGCGCCGTTCTGATGTCCGCTGGCCGTGTATCGTCCGTCCTTGCTGAGGTCGACACACATGCCGAAGCTGCCCGAGCCCCCGTTTCCAGTTTCGTACTCTTGAACCTTGGTCTTCTCGTCGGCCGAGACGTCCCATACGTTGATGCGTCCATCATTCGTCGTGCTCGCGAGGAAGCTGCCATCCTCGCTCAGGGCCAGTGCCCACACTTCGCCGGCCTTCACCAAAGGGCCCGTGAGCTGGCCCCTGCTTTGCCACTCTCCCGTCTCTTGGTCGAGACCCCAGAGCTTGACCTCACCTCCAAAGCCGGCGCTCGCTGCGACCTTGCCATTTCTCGAGCTGGTGATGTGGTGGCATCCGAGCTTGTGGGCGTCCGAAATCGACTGCTTCAGCGGGTAGGCCGGATCGCTGGTGTCGTGCACGTGCAGCGTCGATGAGCCGCTCGCCGAAAGAACTGCCTTGGTCGTTGTCGTGAGGGAGAAAATGTCGGTGATGTGGGCTGCGGATCATGTGTCAGCCTCGAGGTCTCTCGCATCGGTGACCAACTAGCCTGACCGTTGTCCACCGTATGCGTCGTCAGGTACTGTTTCGACTGCGCAAACGTGTCAGCATCTTATTGCGGCGCGGGTGTGTGACGAGTCCAGACCATGGCAAATTTGTGAGTACCACGGCCAGCGAGGTTTGGGTGTTGCAGGTGCAGGAAGGCGAACTGGCTGGTGATGGTGGGGTTGATTACGATGACTGCGTCACGGCACCCACAGCCACCGAATTTCGTTACTGTCGTCACGCCGCGCTTCGCAATCTACTGGAAACTCTGCGGGCAGGATTTTCATGGTTATGCCCTGTCGAACTCAATCTGCGCCCAGCTTTGTTGAATGTGGGAAATTCCTACCGTTGACTGCCCGGACAGGTTTTACGCTCCTGCGCGATGGCCATCTCACGCACGTTCGTTCACGTTGCAAGGCCACGCATCTTGTAATTCTCCATTCATCTACAGGTTTACAAACGCCTTGACCAAGAAAAACGCTGGTAAAATGCAGGAACCGGCACAGTTGTAAATGCATCAAATCAAGCCGTCAGACGCCGACCCGGCTACATGATGATCATCTCCGTCCCGTCGCCAGTATATAGATCAAAACGGCTTGTTCGTGGGGTAATCATCGCGCCATATCCTCTTCATGTCTAAAGCCTGTCAGTGTCCACCATCACGCCAACCGTGTAGGGGTGCAGGGCCAAGTTCATACCTTCCAGACATCGTTGGCAGAGCCGATGTGTTCGCTTCGTCTCGCCGCAGCCGGGGCACTTGCACAGGCTGTTGACATCTTCGAGTGCCTTTCCGGCCATTTGCCGGTGTCTCTTTCGGGAATGTGACACCTTATTCTTCGGCACCGCCCGCAGTACAGATTCCCAGATGTCATCCAACACGGGAAGGTTGAGGCTGATGCCGGGAACTGCGATCGAAAGTGAAGGGAGAATCCGCTGTCGGAAGAGTGCCGTGGTGGGCTTCACCCCTTGGAAGCTCGACAGCATTGATGCGAGCGAGAATCGGCCGACGACGGATGATGTGATTGCCGCCATGTTTTCGGGTGACGGTTGCACGGAATGGATTGCTCTGGTGCGAGAAGAACAGCAGCAAACGGCCCGCACCGACAGTCGTACTAGCGGACAGATATTACGTGTCGTATCAAAGGTGTGCGAAGGGAGGATAGCTGAGGAAACGTCGATGTCGTCAGTTGGTGATGTAGCATGTCCCTGCTGTGCAGGATAAACTCATGAGCTCTGATGCTCTCGCGACAAAAGTTCGGCGTGACAGAATAGGTTAGCGGACCCCAAGAGCCCTTATCCCCTTTCGGGTAATATCAAATATCTGAAGAAGGCAAAACGCCATCCGTATTAATACTCGAATGGATGCATGCACGTCTAAGGAGTACAGCACGATGGTATATGTATGGAACTGGTTTTGAAAAATCAGATTCGCTTCGAGAATTAATGGCATCGTTACTCGGATGGTTTTTTTCCAGCATTCAATATCGTGTCGGTAGTTGGAAACGATTCCTCTGCTGATTCCGCAGTGGTGGGCATGCATGACGGACAAAAAGGTACGGCCGATACGTTCCTTTCGTGATTCACGCAAGGTTTCAACAGGTTCGCTGGTACCGATTCAACGACTCTGGCCATACATTAATGACTTTTTCTGACGCTTTTTGGTGATGGCATAGCAAGACTTGGTCACAAGAGCTTTCTGGAGCGATTTAGAGCAAAGAAAACGACAGATCGAGGTTCGTGGCAGCGTGTGTACTGCTGCGTACTGAGCTGCGCCTCTTTTTTTTGTCGACAGCTTGCATTTTTTTACAGCCTTCTTTCTCATTACGCACGATATGGACCAATCACAGGCGCACAGTGTGCCGGAGTGGATTCTCATGACCCCTTGACATGAACCGCGCTTTACCCCTTTCTCGACCAGGCATGAGTCTTCAGCACAGTGCGACACTCCGGCTCATGATTGGCAGGAACTTGGTCGAATACGTACCGGCAGAGGCTATCCCGTGCAAAAGTCGCCAGTTCGTCTGGCGTGTCGCCTCAACATCTCAACTCTTGCTGCCCGTCTTGAGCCCCTCGCAGAACCACCAGCCTACTACCAGTGTCCGCGTCCCGTCCTGCGTCGCTTCTCGCGCCTCTTCCCGCCTTCGCCGTCCCGCTTCCGTTCATTTCTTGGAATAGGGTTGAGATAGCATCACCGGCCTCGTCCATTCCGCGTTCCCCCTTAGATTCTCCGACCACATCCAATCGGTGACCCTCGACATGGCGACCATGTCCTCGAACACGATCGTGCCCAAGTCCCACGTGGGCTTTGACAGCATCACGTCTCAGATCGAGAAGAAGCTGCTGAAGCGCGGCTTCCAGTTCAATGTCATCTGCGTCGGTACGTTCTCGCACAACCAGCACACGCCTGTCGCGCCCCTCGGATGTCCTCCCCATGACGCCGCAAGATTGCGCGCCTCTAACATGCCCTATCCGTGCAGGCCAGACGGGACTGGGCAAGTCGACGCTGATAAACACCATCTTCGCTTCGCACCTGATGGACTCGAAGGGTCGTTTTCAACCTGATGAACCCAGTCGCTCCACCACCGAGATTCAAGCCGTGTCCCATATCATCGAGGAGAACGGCGTCCGACTGCGACTGAACATTGTCGACACCCCCGGCTACGGTGACCTTGTTAACAACGACCGGTGCTGGGACCCCATCGTCAAGTACATCAAGGATCAGCACTCTGCCTACCTGCGAAAGGAGCTCACGGCCCAGCGTGAGCGATACATCCAGGACACGCGCATCCACTGCTGCCTCTTCTTCATCCAGCCCTCGGGCCATTCCCTGAAGCCCATTGATATCGTTGTTCTGAAGAAGCTCTCGGACGTCGTCAACGTCGTTCCCGTCATCGCCAAGGCCGACACGCTCACGGTCGACGAGCGCCTCGCCTTCAAGCAGCGCATCAAGGAGGAGTTCTCCTTCCACAACCTCAAGATGTTCCCTTATGACAATGAGGAATTCGACGAAGAGGAGCGCGCCATGAACGGCCAGATCAAGGTATGTGCGAAGCGGTGCCCATGAACAGGAGCGGCGCCCTAACCCGAAGCAGAGTCTCGTTCCCTTTGCCGTTGTGGGGTCGGAAAAGTCCATCATCGTCAACGGCAAGCAGGTTCGCGGACGCCAGAACCGATGGGGCGTCATCAACGTCGAGGATGAGACGCACTGCGAATTCGTCTACCTCCGCAACTTCCTGCTCCGAACCCACCTCCAGGATCTCATCGAGACGACGTCGCAGACGCACTACGAAACCTTCCGCGCCAAACAGCTTCTTGCCCTCAAGGAGAGCAGCGCGCATGCTGGTAGCGCTAGCAGCCGACCCATCAGCCCCGCCGCTGACCGGGAAATGAGCCGCGGCTCGCAACGAATGGCCATGAACGGGTACTAGGTACATGTTTGTTATTGACCTTGTTTTTGCGAGGGAGCCATGGCGTCGCTTGCCGGCACCTTGGGGAGAGTGCAGCCGATCCTGTTTTGTTTTCCTCAGACTCTTTGTCTGCGATGCGTTTGGAACAAAAAGGCCATATATACCAGGACTGAAACGGGATATCACGCGATCCGTGGCACTCTATACTCTGGCTCACGACGTTCCCAAAAGCCTTCTATTGACGCCAACGAGGGTGGTATGGCGGAGCATCGGGGCACACCATGCAGAGGCGGGAAGTAGATGTATGGAGGCCCAACTTGCCAGTTGGACGGGTTCCCTGCTGCATCCCGCAACTAGACTGATGGCATCCACCCCTTCGAAATGGGCCGGAGAGCTTGTTGATGCTATACATTTCTTTACTCTTTAATCAAGCCTCCTCGTTTTGTCTTTTGCTCTGCTCTAGTATAGCTAGTCTTCGGTTCCAAAACCACAAAAGGAATGATGAATGCATTCGCACGGCCCGACGTAACGTTCATGTCTACATTCGACCTTTTTTTTTTCTTTCCTCTATCCAACAGGCTTATTTTATACGTAGCGGCCGTCCGTTACCCGCTGAGGGGTTGGTAGATGTATTTCTCCAACTCTTTGTAGGCCTTCTCAAGGTCTGCATTGACAATGATCTTGTCGTGGACATGAGGAACCTGGGAATAGTTAAGCTCGTTCGTGGCCTGGGCCAGTCTCTTCTGGATGCTCTGCTCATTTTCGGTTCCGCGCCCACGCAGACGGGACTCGAGGACTTCGAGGGACGGGGGGGAGATGAAAATGTAGCGAGCCTCGATGTTGGAGTTTTTGATTTGCTTGACGCCCTATTGCCAGAGGGTTAGCTCCCATGGGACTGGCCAAGGCCAAAGAGCAAAGCGATCTTCACCGCCCGGGGTGAGGGGGCGAGCCTACCTCCATCTCTATGTCAAGCAGGACAACCTTGCCCTTCTTGGCCTGCTCCGCAATGGTCATCTTACTTGTACCGTAGCGATTTCCGCCAAAAGTAGCATGCTCAACAAAGCCGTCACCGGCAATAAGGTCCTCAAAATCCTTCATGGGGACAAAGTGGTAGTGAACGCCATCCTGCTCACCATCGCGAGGGGCCCGGGTCGTGTGGGAGACGGAGAGGACAAAGGTATCAGGATAGCGCTGGAACAGGAGATTGTACAGCGTGCCTTTGCCAACTCCAGAGGGGCCAGAGATGACAATGGGGCGGCGGTCGGGAGGAGCTGAAGCCGGACGGGAGACGATCCGTTAGTTTTAGGAAGAAGCGGAGCGGGGGGATTCTTTCGAGGAAAGATGGGATAGGAGCGGGACGCACGGGTGGCCATTCTACTCTGAAGACGGATGCTAGGCACGCGGAGGGATCGGATTGAGGCGGAAATCGGGCGATAGGACAATGGAGGAAGCATGGACGAGGCCGTTGGAGACCCAGGCAGTAAGTACAGTAAGTATGTAGGAACGTGGGTCAGCCAGCTACGATGCTTGCATATGCTTGGGTGGGTAGGTGGGTAATTAGGTGTGTACTGTAGGTGGGCGGGAAGTGGGATACAGATGGTGGGGTAAAGGCCAGCTTACTGTACGCCGTACCTTACTACAATACTTATTAAGCTGCTACTCATACCGTACGCCCAACTGGCAGTACTTGTATAATAAACAGACAATATTACTCTAAATATCTTGTCACTTGCGGTACAGCCATCGAGCAGATGCTGACGGATGCTGTCATTCATTTTTAAAGTTTTTTTACCCCTGCGAACCAATGTCCGGTACGGCGCGGCTCTCCCTGCCGTTCGAAGGGTTACTTGGCCAGTTCTACGTGCACGGTCAGCAGCATGTGGAAGACCCTTGGTTGGCCCGGGGGGCAATTGACCATCAACGTCATTTCGGCAGTTAGAGATGGATGGGTCAACAGCGTCGTATATAATAGCACTCGTACGATACCTTGCGACGGCGGGCGGGGCCATGGAGATGGACACATGGCACGGACAAAGTATGAATCCAAGCGGGCAGCAGCTAAACGAGACGGACGAGATGTCTCGGGAAATACTTGCACGTCGTCGCCCAGCGCTTCGATGAACATGTTTGCCGTTTGAAAAATCTCTGCCAACTCGCCTACAGTAGAGTACAGATACTCCGTACGGGGTGCACACGTAATTACATGGTGTAAGTATGAAAAGACTCGAACGTGCCCCGTACATCACACACATGAACATACTCGGAGTGATACTACTGGTCCTTTCTAACCAGCTCGGCGAATGCGACTGGTGATTGGCCAGCGCGTATTCTAACAATGGCAACGCCCACTATTACTGCGTACGCGTAAGTACAGTAAGTAAGCATACGTGCCAGGACGCCTATTTGGCAGCAGGCTCGCTGAAGGCTGGCGCAAGGCTACCTATCGGCTCGGGTCCGGGAAGTGAGGGACCGACGGTTGGCACGAACGGTACCGCACCGCATTAGGACGAGGGCGGGGCGGGAACGGGGTTATCGACGAGCTTGCCTCAAAACTCAAGTGGACAACGAACGAAGTGGAAATGGCTAGGCAGCTTTGGACGAAAAAGGGCAGACTGTCACCCGCCTCCACGTGGACGTTGGACATTTCCAGTCGTGACCTGACGGCGAAGAAGTCACCAACCGGCAAGCTGGTCGTTCCGTAGGTATGGCCGTCGGTGCTAGCAGGCAGACACCAGCCCCCGACAAGAACGCCATGTCACTAGAGCCCTTCGCCAACCAGATACTTGGATTCGCTTAGAGCTCAAGGGCGGAGGGGGGTGGGTGCGCTAAATGATACCTCGGTCGACACGCCCCCAAACGCGGAGGAGTGGCCGTCTCTTTTTGTCATGCCCATGTGCAACTCCCAGGGCCGTCATCATGTAATGCGATGCCGTCGGCGGAGAGCCGACCTGCCAGCCAGAATGGCCACTCTAGTCTTCGAGCGAGCCTTTCTACTTTCTTGTTCTTTACTTTCTTGCCTCCACTTCATTTCATCGCGATTGCTCTTTGTGCCTCGCCTCACGTCGTCACTGCCCATCGCGGCGAGCGAAGGCCTTCGCTCTTGCCTCCAACGCGTACGAGGACAACGTCCTGCCTCAGCAGCCTCGCTTGCTTTTCGTCGCTCCTGCAAGTCGAAAGCTTGCCTTCCTTCTCCGTTTGCCTGGGGGGCAGTCGCCTGTCGCCCGTCGTTTGTCGTCCATCGAGTTCCCTTTCCCTTCGCCTTCCCCTTCCTTACCTGTCGTTGCATTGCCCTGTCTTTCCTTGCCCTGCCTTACCTCACCTCGTCCCTGTGATTCACTGGCTCAGCAGTGCCCGATCGCCGCCGGTCCCTGCTTTCACCTGCTTGACTTGCAGACTCATCCGTTTTCTCTACACCCTTCAGCGCAACACCATCCTTTGCTGGCATCGATTGCTCCCGGTTACCTAGCCATGCTTGTAAGTGCCGCTCACGTCCCGACGCTGCCCCAGTATGCCGAGTGGCGAGGCGAGAGGGACGCTTGCCCTTGCCCATTCCAATGCATTGTAGAGAGGGACGGACGAGCCGGCATGCTGCCAACTTGGACGCTGACAACCCATCGGCCAGATCCAATTTGCTCTCATCGCACTTGCCGTCGGCTTGGCCGGCGCGGTTCCCTCGCTCGTGGTCAAGGGATCCCATTTTGTCAACCCAGCCACTGGCAAGGTCTTTCAGATTGTCGGCATCGCCTACCAGCCCGGTGGCAGTGCCGGATACGACCCCTCGACCGGCAAGGACCCCCTCAGCCATGGCGATGCCTGCCTACGCGACGCTGCTCTGATGCAGGCCATGGGCGTCAACACGATCCGCGTGTACAACTTGGACCCGGACATTAACCACGATGAATGCGCGAGCATCTTCAACGCTGTGAGCAACAAGTCGACGGCGACCTCGTAGGCCGTCACCTGCGATGATGTTTGCGTTGCTGATGAACGCATGAACCCTAGGCTGGCATCTACATGATCATTGATGTGAATTCTCCCCTCGTCGGTGAGGCCATCACCTCGTACCAGCCATGGACGAGCTACTACATGGCCTACTTGAATCACACGTTTGCCGTCGTCGAGTCTTTCAGCAACTATCCCAACACGCTGCTCTACTTCTCGGGCAATGAGGTGATTGACAAGCCCGAGTCGGCCACGGACGTTCCGCCGTACCTCCGCGCCATCACCCGAGACCTCAAGAACTACATCAAGAACAACGTCAAGCGCCAGATTCCCGTGGGATACTCGGCCGCCGACGTCCGCACCGTGCTCTGGGATACGTGGAATTATATGCAGTGCGCCATCGACGGCGAGGCCACGGACATGAGCCGCGCCGACATCTTTGCCCTCAACTCGTACAGCTGGTGTGGCCCCGAGGCCACGTTCGAGTCCTCGAGCTACAATGAGCTGACGGACAAGTTCAAGGACTCGTCGGTGCCCGTCTTTTTCAGCGAGTACGGCTGCAACCGGCCGCAGCCGCGCTTGTGGAACGAGACGGTGGCCATTTATAGCGACAAGATGATGCCTACCTTCTCGGGCGGCGTCGTCTACCAGTGGACCGAGGAGGAAAACAATTACGGTCTCGTGTCCATCAAGGACGACAAGCTCAGCATCATGGGCGATTACAATCGTCTCAAGGCCAAGTGGGCGACGATTGATTGGGACACTGTTCAGTCGCAGTCTCCTTCGAAGAAGAACAACGCGCCGCCCGAATGCGAGGCCAGCCTGATTGTGGAGAAGGAGTTTGACAAGAACTTTACCCTCCCCGCCGTCCCTGACGATGCCCAAAAGCTCATCGACAAAGGCATCAAGCCCAAGCCGGTGGGCAAGATTGTCGATATATCCGACTACAAGGTCAAGCTGACAGTTGTCGACTCGGACGGCAAGGAGGTGTCTGACCTCAAGGTTATCCCCCTCAAGGATGACGATTTCAATTGGGCCGGCAAGAATCTCATCGAGATTAGCAGCGGCAGCAACAGCACGGCGGCAAACGACACGGCGACGACGAGCGACACCGTGACGGACGCCAGCGGCGCCGACCAGAGTACGAAGATCGAAAATAGCAAGAGCGGTGACGAAGACTCGGTTGCCATGTCGCTGCGACCGCTGCTCTGGGTGGCGGCGATGCTTCCACTGACGGTCATTCTCATTGTTTAGGTGGGAGGAAGGGCGTCAAGGAGGTCGACGTCGATTGTTCTGCCCAGAAGATGACACCGAGAAGATACAAAAAGGATGCATGTTTCGGTGTAAATGATTTTGCTATCGTGCCGTAGACTTGGCGTACCAATTTGAACCATTGATCTAATCTCCGAGGCCTTTCATCCTCACGCTCGTGTCATGCTCGTGCCGGTGCTGAATCTTGGACGCAACAATGGCGAGCTCGGTCCGGCTGGCGAGACGAGGATGTACATGGAGGCGATCTCCGTCAGCGAGAGCAGAGAGCAATGATTGTCGAGCACTCTGTTCAGTCGAGGCTCATTCTCGAGGAGCAAAAGAGTTGCGCACAAGATGATGGCGATTCTGTTCTATCTATGAAAGGCTGAAAAACAATTGCAAAAGGTTCTGTTCTAGGAGAGAAAGTTGATTGCAGTCATGGGCAAGGCCAAATGTAGGGGGGGTGCAGGGGCTTGGAGAGGGAACAACTCGGGTTGGCGGCGTTGGGAGGCCCGTCGACGAAGCCTACTTGGACTTGGAGCCAGACGACTTGCCCTTGCTACTCCCACACTTCCTCGTGCCACACCTCCTCTTCCTTGGAGATTCCTTGTCCTTGCCAGCGACGGGTTTACCGTGTTCGGAAGACGTCTTGCCCTCGCCAGCAACCGTCTCCTGCGTCTTGGCCTCTTTGGCAACGCCCTTCTCATCCGGGGGGACCCGGCTGCCGCGGCGGCTCGCCGCAGACTTCTCGGCCTGCCGTTGAAGCCTGGCATAGTTCCTGCGGACTGCCGAGCTCTTCACGTCAGCGAGGGCCCTCTCGTGGGTGGGGAGTGGCGTGGGGGGTCCCAGCCGAAGGGGCACTCGCGTGATCGGACGCAGCATTGGCTGGTGTCGCAGGGGACACAGTTGTCATGGTTTCCAAAGTCTGGGCATTTGCAGCAGCTCGGGCAGCAGCCGGCGAAGCCGCCATAGTCGTCGTCGTCAGCCATGGTAAGGGCAATTTCAGTCACTGTAGAGGTGGAGAAGCTTCTCGTCGTGGATTATGCTGTAGGGGCGTGCTTGAAGGAGAGGCACTTTAGGTGACAATGTTATTGTTCAAGTAGGAAGTGAGGTTTCCTGATGGGCGGCCGGGGACGAACAGCGATATAAGTAGGGTTCCTCGATGGCGCATTCCCTTTCAGGAGTCGGCAGCAGTGAACGAGCGGAAGCTGGGATCCAGCCTCGTGCCCAACGACATCTCAGGTCCGTGGGAAGGCGGCAATGGCAACGGGGAAAAGGGGTGGAAGGCAGCGGGTAACACAGCAGCGATGAGACATGTGAGGCAGTCGGTCGTCCTCAACCCATGCAGAGCCCCAGCGACGATAAAGGCCGACGGCGAGACGGCAAGGCATCTTGGGCAAGTCCAAGCTTCCGACTCGGCGCTCAGGCGAAATTCGATGGAGAGAGAGCAGAGGACCAGGTGGACCATGGTCTCCTCCCCCCCTTCCCCTTCACCCTTCACGGGTGGATGTAGACGGGCAGGTATTATCCATCTCGACGGGGAGGGCAAGAGAGAGTAGAGCGGGATCAGCTGGGCGAATGAAAAAGGCCTCAACCGGACCAGGACACATGCTGCCGGGGCGGTCTGGCTTCCGGGAGGGGCGAAGGAGGCGGAGGACGGCGAGCTCGACGCGGCGTCTTCCCCCAACAACGATGGCCAACAGAGGTGACGACATCGTTCTTGTCCCGTCCTTGGCTGTTCCACCTGCTTGTACTGGTACATCTGTCGAGGCTCGGCCCACCCTTGCACTGACCAGGCTCGGCAGGGCCAGCGATCAGGCAGCAGGACGGGATGGGGCCACCGCCTTGCCACGCTTCAAGCGAGGAAAGCAGGAGGTCAGGCGAGGTCAGACGAGGTCAGGCGAGGTTGGTCGACGGGCAACAGGCGAGGCGGCGGCGGAGAGGGGCAAGAAGGCTCGAAAGGAAATGAACACCAGCCAGCCATCTGACGGCGGCGGCAGCGACGAGCGGCCCATACATGATCCATGACCATGACCTGGTCCTCCGTCTTCCGGTCCTGCGTCCTTGTGGTCACTACTCTTTCCCCTTGTCCGAGAAGAGGCCTGCAGCAAGCGGGCTGGAGGAGGAGCGATCTTCGGACGCTCTGGCTGAGGATGCGAGCAATGGATGATGGCGACGATGATGATGACGATGACGACGATAATGATGATGATGATGATGATGATGATGATGGATGGATGGTGGACGATGGGCGATGGACCATGGAGCATGGACAAAGAGGCAAGTGCCGGTGCGAGGAGAGGAGGCGAGCGCGGACCGCGGCCCACCGAAAAGGTCCACTGAAAGGCAATCGGTCAGATTCAACTTCAACGTATTCAGGAGGAAGGCACAAGCGTTGGTGACACGGTGACGTGACTGGCCGTTTGTGGGATGCGAACTGACTGGGTGTCTACCGGCTGCTTGTGCTATGCTTTCATTCCTTTTTCAAGCGGCGAGGTGCGTCATTATCCAACGCAAGCGGGACGAGGGCGTCGTGGCGAATATCCTACCTGCTGCCGCCCTGCTATTCGGAGATACGAAGGCATGCACGGAGCGAGTAGGGAGCAGGAGTGGGCGGTACAGGGAGATGTGCGTAGACGATGATGTGAAGGAGCAGAACCTGCCCGGAGAGGGTTCGGCCGGCACCACAATCAGGCAGACTGACAGTTCGCCACGCCGCAAACGCCTACCTCGCCGGGCGCGCACAGAAAAACTGATCGGCTGACGGATGTGCGATGGACCGTCGACGGCATCATCATCAGCCCATGCAAGGCAGCCGGTCCAGGGGAGACGCGAGGCCACCCCCCTGCCGAAGCTGAAGGTCGAGCGGCGGCGGCAGCATCGGGGCGGCATCGGGGCAGCATCGGGGCAGCATCGGTGTAAAGTGTCACGGCGCAGGGACGGCAGACACGCACGAGACTATGCGGGGTTGGCGGCCCCTTGGGAGGCATCGTCATCATCATCATCTACTCGATTTCTCGTCTGCATCTTGGGCCACTCATCCGACAAGGCATCCCCCTGTCGTGCGTGGCACCGCAGCCATTCCTCCCGTTGTGCCCTCGTCGCAGCGACAAAGACGTCGAATGAAAATGAACATGGACACTCTACCATCGGCCAAGGCGCAAAAAAAAAATACAGCATGGTGGTGCCACCGTGTCTTCGTTCGTTCGTTCGTCCCCCTCCCCTTTCGCTCCCCGCTCACCCCCTCACTCATCCCTTCGCGTCGGGCGGCGGCGTGGGCTTCGCGGCGCGACGGCGTCCTCTAGGCCCGGAACTCCTCGGCCTTGCTCTCCTCCCACTTGCCGGGGACGAGAGCGAGGGGCACGATGCCGGAGACGTGCATCTCGGGGCCGAAGATCTTGGCGTTGAGGCCCAGCTCCTGCGTGGCGGCCTTCATGTTCTTCAGGCCCTCCTGGAAGTTGGGGCCGGCGCGGCGGACCCAGATCTGGACGTTGTGCTCGATGAGCTGGGTGGCGTAGTCGCGGAGGGCGCGGATGACGCCCTTGAAGGTGCTCGCGACGTTGGTGAAGTTGGCGATGCCGCCGCCGATGAAGAGGACCTTGCCCTGCTTGTTCATGGGGGCGCGGAGCATGAGGTCGAGGACGGTGCGGGCGTAGTGGTACGTCTGCGACTCGGTGGGCGCGCCCGAGTACTCGCCGTAGTTGGCCAGGTCGTCGGCGAAGCCGGCCGAGGCGATGGCGTCGGCGTAGACGACCGAGGCGCCGCCGCCGGCGACGAGGGTCCAGATGCGGCCGTTGGGGTTGAGCACCGTCAGCTTCAGCGAGGCGCCCGTCTTGGCGTCGAGGTCGGCGATGTAGGCCTCCTCCTTGGTCAGCTCGCGGCCGAAGGGGGCCGGGAACTCCATGGGCGGGCCGGCGTCGATGTTGACCTTTTCGCCGTTGGCCGCCGCCACGTTGGTGAGGCCGAGGGCGGCCGGGGACCGGGCCACGGCCCACTTGACGCCGCACTCGAAGTCGGCCGTCTGGTCCAGCTTGGCGGCCAGGTCGAGGAAGTGGACGTCGGCCGACGTCTTGTCGGCGTTGGGGATCACCACGAGAGGGTTGATCTCGAGGTAGGTGAACTGGCAGTCGACGTAGACGGCGTAGAGGCGGGTGATGAAGTCGACGAGCACGTTGTGGACGCCCTCGGGCACCTTCTTCAGCAGCGTCGCCGCGATCTCCTTGTTGGACGGATACTCGGAGAGGTCGACGGGGATCAGAAGCTTCTCCGCCTTGGCGTCGACGTCACCCACGTCGACGCCGCCCTCGTGGGTGAAGAGGATCCAGTCGCCCTATCGTCGCACGCCCGTCAGCGTCGTCGTCGAGGCACACGACACGACACGACCGGTCAAGGCCGAGAGAATCGGCCTCGCTCGCTCGCAAGGGAAGGGAAGGGAAGGGAAGGGAAGGGAAAACGTACATCGCGGACGGAGTTGATGTTGATGTAGTACTCGGTGCCCTCGGGATGAGGGACAAAGGGCTCGACGAGAAACTGTCTCAGGACGCCCGTCGTGTGCTCGACCTTTTGCTCCTTGCCGGCACGCTCGGCGATCCACGCCTTGGCCTCGGGCCAGGCCTTGTTCAAGGCCAGGAGACCGCTCTTGCCTCGTCGCTTGATGAGCTGATCGGGCTTCGCGACGAACTTGGCGCCCGGCTGCAGGAGCCAAGGGTAGGTGACCTCGGCCTGGTTCAGGATGTCGCCGACGTTGGCGTCCTCGGGGAAGTGCAGCGAGGCCAGCCGCGGCGGAGCGTTGTGCTTGGTTGGCTTGGGGAGAGGGCTCGGCTTGATGACGGGAGCGCGGGTGAGGTGGTAGTTGAGGATGGCCTTGCCGTCAGCCTCGAGAATTGCCTTGGCGGACATGATGAGTTGGGGCCTCGACGGTGGGGGGATGTGGCTAGTCGGCGTGCGTCTCGCTTGGCTGTACGCTGCGCTCTCCGTCTCGTTCTTCGAAACACGTCAGCAAACGCTCGCGCGGGCAACGGGCGCGCACGACACGACGGCACCTCGACGACGGCCTCGTCCGACTGGCGGCGAAAGGGTGAGCAAGCTCCCCCTCGGCTTCGGCCCGTCATCCATCCTCCAGCGGTGCCGCCGTCGACGGCGACGGACGGTGTGCAAAGAAAGGGACCGTCACCTACCGGTGCAGAGCAAGCGGGCTCGAGGGAGGAGGGAATGGACTTGCGGTGGTGGTTGCGGACGGCAAGGCTCGATGCTGTGCGGGAGGCGTCGAGGTAGGTGAAGGTCAAGAGGGCGAATTGGTACGGTGAGGAAGAGTAGCCGGATCGGAATGGTCGAGGGAGTCCAAGTCCCACGACGATGTAGCACGGCACCACGGCGGCTGGTGCAGTACGTACTGCAAGTACAGCCTCCTAAAATTTTGGCCTTCACAACATCGGCAGCGCTCGGCCAGCAAGGATCCAGCTGGCAGGCAGTCCACCAACAGCGCTGCCGTACCGGTACCTGGCACTTCAGCACCACCTGGAGGTACACTAATATCCCATCGACATGCCAATGTGCTAGTCCGGACGGTAGATGGACATGCGAGTGGGGGCAAAATGATGAGGTGCATCTGTACCTGTACATCAGTTACCCTCGTCCCGCCGTCGTCACTCTGGTTGTCAGTGCAACTCCTCCCTGAACGGCCGCAGCCATCACTTGTCAGCGGGTCGCCGCCGTGCGAGGGAGCGCTGGCTCTTGCTCGGCGGCAGGGGGTTCAGGGGTCCTGACTAGCTTGCGGCGCGAAGTGCATTGGTTGGGGTGGATGTCGCCAGCATGGCTCGGAGGACAAATAGCAGAAAAGCGATGAGACGACAATGCTGGCGCGAGGCCCCGTACCGGCACCTCAGGGAACGCAGGCGCCCCAGCGGTTGAGATGTGCCCAAGTGGAGCCGATCTGAATGGTCAGGTATCTTGTGCGCTCCGTTGTCGGCGCCTTTCTGCAGGACCTGCTGAACATGCGACGCAGTAATTACTTCACGACTACTCCGTACAGTACGCCCAGTTACTTGCTTGTACGTACGGAGACTTGCAGCTGTATGAGGACCGCCGCAGCCGGTACGGAGCACGTACTTGGGTGCACATGAACAATGCGCAGCGAATGTTGTGGCAGCCAGGGGGCCACTGAGATGAGCCTATTCCGCATGCCAGCGAGACGTTGCTTTATGGTGGAATTTAAGTACTTGCATGTACGGAGTACAGTACAGTATATCGTGCTGAACGGTTAATTAGTCCTCCATATCCTTTTTGGCTGTGCAAGTACATGTACAGTACATGCATTCATACGAGCACAAGCACGGGTGCGAAGACGGAGGCGGGGAAATGAATCTTCTCATTGGAGTACTCCGTATTACCGTTCTATCCCATTTACCCTACTCACGATGGCTGGGTGTTGATGGCCCTTACTTGTACAGTACTCGTACGCCGTAATTACTGTACAGTACTCGTACGCCGTATTTACTGTACATGTACGCCGTACCGAGATGAAGCTCACTTAAGGGCAAGTAC
Organism: Drechmeria coniospora; assembly: GCF_001625195.1. Classification (NCBI taxonomy): domain Eukaryota; kingdom Fungi; phylum Ascomycota; class Sordariomycetes; order Hypocreales; family Ophiocordycipitaceae; genus Drechmeria; species Drechmeria coniospora. The sequence continues at coordinate 5,683,291 of NC_054391.1, forward strand.
AGGACATGGACAGCACTCGAAGGTGTGCAGCACTGTTGTCGGACGTACCTAGTATGTAGTACTTTAGTACAAGTATAGTTGTAGTGCAGTGGTTATACAGAGTACTAGGTACTCATGCAGCAGACACGCAGGAAGTACTTACGGAGTAAGTACGGAGTTCTCTGCATAGAATACGGAGTAAGTACTCCGTACTGTACGGAGTGCATACTGTAGAATACTCGGTACGGGAGGGGCACATGACGCACTTGAGAGTATGAATTCAATCCATTATATGTACGGAGTACATGTACAGTACACCAACCAACATTGTACATGGACGGCCTCCTAGGAAGTAGGCAGATGGGCAACTTGCTTCGGTTTCCGGGCCGTGCAATACACAGGTGGAAGAGGGCCATTCGTTCGTCCGACACGCTGTCCCCAGCCGAGCGAGTGTCTCCGTGGCCGGAGAGTGGCCTTGAACTCGTCGCATCGGACAAATTTGCCCTCGGTTCGGATTTTTTGTTTACTTGCTGTACTTCGGCTGGTTATGCCTACTAGGTACCTACCTACGGAGTACAGAGCCTATTTAGTACTGTAGGTAACAAGTACGTACGGAACAGTAGAGGTGCACTTTGCTGCGACTGGTACAAGTACTGTATGTACATGTACTTGACAAACAGGATGGTGGTCAACCCCTCCCCCCCCCCTGTTCGTCTCGTCATGGTGGTAACGGTAACCTGGAGTGTTCAGTTGAGTCGGGTGGGCACGCAAGTGAGGCTCAGCCCATGCACGACGGCGGATTGGCTGCGCCGGCAGGTGCCGGTACCGCTGGCGTCGCGGTAGCGGCATTTGCTGTAGGGATGTCTCCCATTGTTTCACGGCCACCATTCAACAGAACGACGAAAAGCTCAATCGGATGGCCGTGGAAATCCCCAAAGAAAAAAAAGTCTTCCCCAACTTGTTTGGCTGCCGACGGGTGTCTCTGCCCGTGCCCGCCGCTTCCCCCGCTGTCAGCGGCTGCCGGTTCACTGAGGTTCAGCGGACTCCGACGCGCACGACGCTGTAGCCTCCTGCTGTGCACCGTTTGCACGGCTGATCCTATTGCATTGCCTGTGCTTCCGTATACTTGCATAGTGTTTCCGCGTAACAATCCGAATCCTCAATGATCCATGATCCATCGCAACGTACAAGGATTACACCGCTTCCACTGTCTGCGTGCTCTCTCAGTGCTCGTTGCCGCCCCCTCCCGTTCTCTCGAAATTCTCAACTTGGTGGGCTGGTCGGTCCTGTTGTGATCGTTGGCCGTGTGTTCGCATGACGAGATGTAACGGTACATGCACTCGTTCATGTGCATGCTCTCGTACCTCTACCCACCCGTACCTGTAGGCCGCTACATGAGCACGCTGTATCTGTGTATCCGTACTGTAGTGCCAGTGCTCCGTACACCTATGGCACTGCCGTACGTGGAACACTGCACTGTACATCCGGTACTGTACTTACAGTAGGGGAAAGTACTGGTACGCCCTGCAGCGCTGGGTCGGCGCATCATCTGGCATCCCGTCAACCCTGCTCCACCTGGTGGCAGCGGCGTCGGTGCATCGACTCGCCAACGGCGACCCACTACAATTTTGCTGGCCCGCCAGGCCCGCCCAGCTTTCCGACAGCGGTCACCGTCCAGCGACCGGTTGGCGACTCGAGCCCCCTGGCGCAGCCACCACGTTGCCTTCCCAGCGACCTCGCGCCCAACTACCGCCAATCGAACGCCCTGCCGTCGTCCGTTCGTCTTCTCAAACTCTCACCTCCCTCCCCTGCCCTCCGCATCGTCCTCGTCCCTCGCCCTCTTCCCTCGTCCTCCCTACACACACTGCACTCTTCCTTCCCGCCTCCTCCCGCAGTGGCAGCATCTCCTTGCTATCCGCAGCGGCCGACCCGAAAAGACAATCGCAGGCCTCGATCGTTGAGCTACCCAACAAGCTCTCGCTCGCACGCACGCAACCCTTTCCTTCTTCCGTCACGTCCGCGTCCGAGACGAGCAACAGGTCACGTCTCGCAGCCATGGCTCAGGCTTCCAGCAACAGCGCCGATGGTGCCAAGGGCCAGCTGTCCGCCAACGACAAGATCCAGCGCTTCGCCGCTCCCAGCCGGCCGCTCAGCCCCCTCCCGGCCCACGCCCTCTTCAACGACAAGACCCGATGCTTCGTCTACGGCCTCCAGCCCCGTGCCGTCCAAGGCATGCTGGATTTCGACTTCATCTGCAAGCGCAAGACGCCCTCGGTCGCCGGCATCATCTACACCTTCGGAGGCCAGTTCGTCAGCAAGATGTACTGGGGCACGAGCGAGACCCTCCTGCCCGTCTACCAGGCCGTCGACAAGGCCGTCGCCAAGCATCCCGACGTCGACGTCGTCGTCAACTTTGCCTCCTCGCGAAGCGTCTACAGCTCCACCATGGAGCTGATGGAGAACCCTCAGATCAAGACGATTGCCATCATCGCCGAGGGTGTCCCCGAGAGGGTACGTGTCCCGCCCCGCCCCGTCCCCGCCGCCTGCCCTCGTCCTCGCCTGCCCTCGTCGCCGGCCCGCCGCTAACCCTGGAGCCGTGCAGCGAGCCCGTGAGATTGCCCATGTGGCCAAGAAAAAGGGCGTGACCATCATCGGGCCCGCGACGGTCGGCGGCATCAAGCCCGGCAGCTTCAAGATCGGCAACACCGGCGGCATGATGGACAACATCGTCGCCTCCAAGCTCTACCGCAAGGGCTCCGTCGGCTACGTCTCCAAGTCCGGCGGCATGTCCAACGAGCTCAACAACATCATCTCCCAAAACACCGACGGCGTCTACGAGGGAATCGCCATCGGCGGTGACAGGTACCCCGGCACCACCTTCATCGACCACATGCTGCGGTACCAGGCCGACCCCGAATGCAAGATCCTCGTCCTGCTCGGCGAGGTCGGCGGCGTCGAGGAGTACAAGGTCATCGATGCCGTCAAGCAGGGCGTCATCACCAAGCCCATCGTCGCCTGGGCCATCGGCACGTGCGCGAGCATGTTCAAGACCGAGGTCCAGTTCGGCCACGCCGGCTCCTTCGCCAACTCGCAGCTCGAGACGGCGGCCATGAAGAACAAGATGATGCGCGAGGCCGGCTTCCACGTCCCCAACACCTTCGAGGACATGCCCGCCGTCCTCAAGGACGTCTACGACAAGCTCGTCAAGAGCGGCAACATCAAGCCCCAGCCCGAGCCCGTCGTCCCCAAGATCCCCATCGACTACTCGTGGGCCCAGGAGCTCGGCCTCATCCGCAAGCCGGCCGCCTTCATCTCGACCATCTCCGACGATCGTGGCCAGGAGCTGCTCTACGCCGGCATGCCCATCTCGGACGTGTTCCGGGAGGAGATCGGCATCGGCGGCGTCATGTCCCTCCTCTGGTTCCGCCGCCGCCTGCCCGACTACGCCTCCAAGTTTCTGGAGATGGTGCTCATGCTGACGGCCGACCACGGTCCCGCCGTGTCGGGCGCCATGAACACCATCATCACCACGCGTGCCGGCAAGGATCTCATCAGCGCCTTGGTCTCGGGTCTCCTGACCATCGGCTCTCGCTTCGGCGGTGCCCTCGACGGCGCCGCCGAAGAGTTCACCAAGGCCTTCGACAAGAACCTGAGCCCCCGAGAGTTCGTCGACAACATGCGCAAGGCCAACAAGCTCATCCCCGGCATCGGCCACCGCGTCAAGTCGCGCAACAACCCCGATCTGCGCGTCGAGCTCGTCAAGGAGTACGTCCTCGCCAAGTTCCCGAGCCACAAGCTCCTCGACTACGCCCTCGCCGTCGAGACGGTGACGACGTCGAAGAAGGACAACCTGATCCTCAACGTCGACGGCTGCATCGCCGTCTGCTTCGTCGACCTTCTCCGCAACTGCGGCGCCTTCTCCGCCGACGAGGCCGAGGAGTACCTGTCCATGGGCGTCCTCAACGGCCTCTTCGTCCTCGGCCGAAGCATTGGCCTCATCGCCCACTACCTCGACCAGAAGAGACTGCGCACTGGTCTGTACCGTCACCCTTGGGACGACATCACCTACCTCCTGCCCAACCTGGCCGAGGGCCGGCCTGGCGCCGAAGGCAGAGTGGAGGTGCAGATGTGATGATGGTGCGCGGATGACGGGGCTGAACGGAGCATTGAGTTTTGTTGCGACGTGCGCCTGACGATTTGATTTGGCCGCACGACCGAGGAACGAGAGGAGGCACCGATACATGTAGTGTTAGGATGCGGCCATCTCGCCGTCGACGTAGGATTTTTTTTGGAGTTGCTATGGGTATGACGTTGCGCCATGCGTTGTCCCTCTCCCGCTCTCTACGTGTTGGAGACCGTTGGTGATATGTCACGACAGTGTGGACGTAGGTGTCGTGGTGCGCGAACAAGTGCCGAGGCTCGATTCATCGCCGCCACCAGGGCACGACCTCTTTTCGTTCACCACTGCTGACCCTTGTTCGTCGGCTTGGTCTCACAGCTTGGACGACTGAGATGTGACATGGGCATAAAACGACTGGCGTACACGGCGTCGCATCGACGATGATCAAGGAAAAAGGACGACGGTGAGGCAGAAGAAGTTGTCAACAAATGAGGACAATCGATTGCCTCTTACCAGGGATGACTTGCAACAAAATCCATTAAAAAACCATTATGTTAATATGTGCCAATTCACCGGATTTTTTGAAGCATCAATGTGTTGACTGATATCGAAGCCGATGCACTATGATGGGACGCAGCAGTCACGTGTCATCGCGAAGTGGACCCAGCACTCCTGTCTGCCGAATTCTTGGGAACGTCAGTCCATCCTTGACTGGCAAGGGACCAAGATCAGTCACAACGACTACTGCGGAAGAGCAGAGAGAGGCTCTTTTCTACGGCAGCAAATGAATCGCTGATTGTTCGTATGCCCTGGATTCTCTTCCCCTCCCATCCCTCTCCCTCCTCGCGCTCCCTGGCCTCCGCACCAGTTGCCGTTATTGCTCCTTTCTCCTCGGTTGCTGACCGAATTCTCGTGTAAGAAACAGATTGAGAGCAACCAACACCCGCACACGTGTCCTGGTATCAAATTCAAAGGAAGGGGGTTCAAAATCGCCACAAGGTCTCACACATCTCGAGCGCTCGGCCCAAGACAACCATGTCCTTCTTCCGCATCACGCTCCACCGTTCGGCCATCGGTCTTCCCGAGCGCACCCGCGGTGTCCTTGCCGCCTTGGGCCTGCGCCGCCGTATGCAGACCGTCTTCTATCCCGTTGAGCCCCAGATAGCCGGAATGATCCTGAAAGTCAAGGAGCTTGTCCGCGTGCACGAGGTCCAGCGCCGCCTGACGAAACACGAGGTGAAGGCCGAGCGGACGCCGGAAAGTGGCTTTTACGTCGAGAAGACGGTGCCGAGGATGTCTGGACTTGGTGCACACGACCGGCCGCGGGTTTGAGTTACGAGACAGGCTGGGCTGGGCCTAGAGGGATGAAGTGCTGGCCCGTGATGGGATAAAGTAACGGACTGAAGGCGGCATGGCTGTATCATATATAACGACCAATGAATGTACCATAGCGATAAGGAGCACTCGGCTGTGGCTGCCCGCAAGCTTCTTTCTACGCATAGGCGCATGGGACAATGCCAACTTGCGACGAGGTGGAGAGGGAAAATCCCAAGGAAACGATCAATTCATTATTCGCCCTAGTTCCCAGTTGAGTGCTGTTGCCAGCGAGACACGCATTCGCATGTGGGCCATATCATGGTGCTCCTGTATTTCGTCGCAAGCATTGCTCCCAGGCGCCTCCTCTGAAGGTATGAGTGCCCGCCCCCAACGCCGCAGGCTGGCTGGCTGGCCGCGAGTCCTCCGCAGAAGGGTCGCTATCGTGTATGGTATCTAGAAGCTTCTCGCCTTGTCGATGTATTCCTGGGATGGCGTCTCGTACTGGCTGACAAAGTACACCTCACAATTTCGGGAAAGCCAAACGGTGAACTTTCCAATTTCTTCTCGAAGGCGAGAAACCGACTGTTGGTCCATGTTGGTTTGTGCAAGGAGATCGGGCAATGAAACTGGAGACTCATCAGCGGTCCGGCCATGGAAAATGAGATTCGTCGATGGGACGATACCGATTAAGCGTGCCAAGTGCTCGGCTCCATAGACATCACAGACGCTCTTGTACTTGGCGTTGTCGTCGTTGTTTACGTCCCAAAGCTTTCGAATGTCCATGTACTGATGCCGTTCAAAACTGTGGCAAACAGTCAGCGAGGGTTGACCTTGTCCACCCACCCAACCGGTTCCGCATACCGATAAAGTAGAATTCTGCTCAGCGCCTTTTCGAAGTACTCTCGAAGGCCCGCAACGACTTCCTCTAGGATGTCCATGCTGGCCGAGCCTTCGTCTCGGTTGGGACGCTCATGAGTCAAGAAATCTTCCAAAATGCGATTCACCGATTTGGGGTGTGGTAGAGGAACGAGCTGATTGTTCTTGGTGATGTTTTCCCAGTCATCCACCAACATGGCCTGAACGTGGTCAGGAACCGGGATGTTGATCATAGGTTTGCTGTGGAAGGCGTCCTCCTACGGCATCTGTCAGCCATGCGCGAAACGGGGATGGCGGGCAACAACGGCAAAGGCAAAGAAAAGGTCTCGAGCAAATCAAAAAGTCAGTGAGCTGCGTTCACGGCCGAGGACCGTCCATACTCTCCATGCCGGCCCAGGCAGGGTACGCGAAAACTTGATTGTACCTGCTGGTGCACTTGAGAACATGGCGCTCGGAGTCACCGTAGTATCGGTCATCAAAGAGAAGTCTCCCATTGGACGCGAGATACTTGTGGTTCTGTCGCGGGAGCTGGGTGAGGTGATCGTGGATCACCTTCAAGCACCGCAAATTCATGGGCCTTGCTCGGTACTCGATCTGCATTGGAACGAATTCATGCGATTCCGTGCATCCTCTGGCATTCGAGCTGGGGAACTGATAGAGAAGGCCCGTGGTGCGCACCAGCGCCCTCGAGGAGACTTGTCGGTCCTTAGCCGGCTCGGCCGCCTTCTCAACGCCACGAGACTTGGTCGCCGTGGAGTTCGAGAGGGGTGCCTCCTCGGCGGACGAGGAAGCACCCTCCGCTGCCTTTGTCATGCGCATGTATGCTGCCGATGTGCGGACGGTGCGGATGACGAGATCGAAGTGATGTGAAGTCAAAGAGGCAAAGGCGCCGAGGAGAAAGAAGAGGAGCCAGAAGGCCACGCCGACGGGGAGACTGAATCGTGGGGTAGCGTCTAACGGGCAATGAAAAGGAACAGTGACGTGAGTGCAGATTGAGCGAGGAAACGGCAAACTATAATGCATTATAATGCACTTGGACTGAATAGGCGACCACCAGCGCCAACTCTAGGCAGCATGTCGAGGTAGCACGGCCTGCAGGCTCGAAGCCATGTGTGGTGCCGGGGGATGAAGATGAAATAAACACTGGGCTGAACTGGACTGGGCCGCCTCTCTCGACGAGCTGTACCGAAAGGACGGCAGCTTCGGACCAGGGAAACTACCCCTTTCGTGTAGCTGCCCCTATCGTGCCAATACTTCTTGCCACGGCAACCCCACTGGAGTCGCGACGGAGGGAACAGGTTCGCGTAGGGTCTGTCGGCTTGGCTAGCCGTCGGTCCACTGCCACGATGACACACGTCTGCTGGCAAGGGCAACGTTTAATACGAGTTCAAGGGCTCTCACTCACCTGTTCGAGCTCCCAGTCCTTTCCTCTGCGGGCTATCCGCCCCCCCTGAGCGGCGGCGTAGCCTCGTTCCTCGCTCCCTCGGGCGGAATCACCACCGTTCTTGGCCAGCTTCTTCGGCTGCTTTGTCGTCTTTTGCATGCTGTTCTTGAGCTGGGCGTGCAGCTGGGCGGCGAGCTCCTTGTGCTCGTCATCAAAAGGCCGGATCCTGTCGGTGAGCACCCAGTCGTCCCAGGTGTTCTTCCAGCCTTTGTAGTGGACCTTGTAGCGATAGCCTTCGGCCGGCTTCTCGGCCGGTTGCACGTCCATAATCTTGGCCTCGTAGAGCATGTCCATGTGAAAGCAGAGTACCTTTTCGTCCTTGCTGAACTGCGGGGCCGGCTGCTGGCGGGAGGGAGCCATGGTGACGGTGGCGACGATGACCGCGACGGCAACGCGTCGTCGGCGACGGGAGGAGAGAAGTCGGAACGGATGGTGGGAGCGAGCTTGCACTTTAAAGCATTATATTCGAAGGCCCGCTTCCGGGGCGGGGAGGTGAATCAGAAAATTAAGAAGGTCGAAGCTGGAGATGCGTGGTTGAGGCTCGGAGGCAGGATCGTCGTTTGGCCGTGGGCGTGCAATCACCACTTTGTTCGAGAAGCCGCGTAAATGGCCTGCAGGTAAGACTCACGTTCAATTGTTGGCGAGCAAGCCTACAGTACAGTACATGTACAGTACACTTACGGAGTTACAGCACTAACAGTACAGTACTCCGTACTCCGTACTGTACTTGGTAATGCAGTTTACAGGGGCTCAGGGCACTGCGGGAGCGGGCGTGGCGACGAGGCATCTCTTCTCATTGGCTAGTGAACGTCACATCCGCAAGGCTGTAGCCTGCCAGCCGTAGGCATTCCACTACAGTACTGTACGTGCAAGTACTGTACTTATATGAACAGGTACAGCGCAACTGCACTTCGTGCTAGTACTGAAAAAAGTATTTGACACAACGCGTCCAAGTGGAGGGAGCGAGAGACATGCCGTTCCGTACTCCGTATTCCCAGTTGTACACTCCCAACCAGCGTCAGAGGCGGGCAACTGTCGCAAAATGCACCAAGAATACTTATACTGAGTAATTACTATACCCATGAATGCACATTGACGCAAGTATATCCAATATGATCTCCTTCATGTGCACGTACTCGGCACAGGGAGTAACATCTCAGCATAGTGGGGGAATCTGCACGATGAACTACTCGCCGGCATACCAGGCATAGGTACGGAGTAGTAAAAGTCACACGAAACGTAGACTCTAGCTTGGTGAGAGCGTGAGAGCATTCTATGCGGAATGCCTCGTCGTAGACTGCGAGAAATAGTCTTGTACAGTAGACGAGTAGAACTCTTGCGGAAGACGAAGCGGATTGAATCGCGGATTCAACACGTTGCCGCGTGGTATGTTTTTCGCACGGTACTCGTTTGCCCATCCCATGCTCCCCCCCTCCCATTTCCCGTACGAGGAGCCCCTCAGACACAGTGCGAGCGTGCGACGGACCGGATTCGCCCCAAGACAGCCTCCATCACAATCTCCTCCAGCTTCCACTTTCACCCTCAACCCCTAGCGAGCGAGCGAACCAGCCAGCCAGCCAGGGCCAACCAACCGACAGGCCGGAAACGATGGCGCCCACGGAAAGCGAGATTCTCACAAACTACCTGCTCCAGCCCGCGGCACTGACGGCCATCGTCACCTTTGCCCAGTTCCAAGCCCTCTTCCCGAGCCCCATCCAAGCCTCGCCCCAGCTGCGTACACTCTTCCGCGACCTCCAGGCCCAACGCAACGGTGCCGTCGACGCCGTGGCCGCCAACGTGGCCGCTGAGGCGAAGCGCGGTGTCGCCATGCGCCGGGAGGTGATTCGGCTGCGACGCGACGCCGAGCACGACGAGGCCGACGCCGAGCTGGAGATGGAGCGGATGCTCTTCGGCGACGGCAAGACCAAGCAGACGCTCACCTCGATGGTGCCGGAGATTGACGGTGCCGTCCTCGCGCTCGAGGCGGAGACGAAGCGGCTGCAGGACGAGGAAAGCGCGCTCCTCGGTTCGGTGAAGCAAATCATCGGCGGCCTCAGCGACCTGCGGTACGGGAAGCTGGCCAACCGCCAGCTACGGGACGAGGTCCTGGATGGACTCGATTCACTGCAGGCGGCGTGCGACGGCAAATCTTGACGGAAATAGGACTACGGACTATGTGCGGGCCTGCTCATCACGACAAATCGTCCGGACCGTGCGGCACAGGACCACCGGAGCACCGGCCTGGCATGCCCTAGACCGACCGACCGCTCACCGTTTTTGCCATCGGTTTCTCGCAGCACCTCGTACCCCCAAGGCGGATGGGCCGCCGGAGACGCGACGACGGCGACGAAGCGGGCAGCAGGGTGCCGTTTATGAGGGACGTTGAGCGCGGCCGGCCGCACCGGCCGATCCGGGAGCGCCGGGACGGCGGTCGTTGGCCATGTTGCCCATGCGATTTCCCCTTGATGTCCGATCAGCATCCGGACGGTCAGGGCAGTAGAGCGAGCGGCGGAGGGGGAAACATACATCATGCTTCGGCTGGCGAAGGAAACGATGATCATGAACAGCCAGTTGGGAACGAGGTTGAAGGCCCAGATGATGTATCCCCAAGGAACCGCGAGGCCGAGCTCGGTGGCCTGGCCGGTGAAGGGGTGGAACCACGATTCGAGCGCGACCCATCCCTCCTTCGTCTCGGCCTCGTGCAGAGCGACGAGGTCGTCCGAGGTGGTCGAGGTCAGGTTGAGCCTCTTCTTGTAAATCTCCACCTTGTCGGGGTCCGGGACCATGCCAAAGGACCAGATGTGCCCGGTGCCGGCCGCCCAGCTGTTGCAGAGGATCGGCTGGTCGTCGCAGTTGAGGAGGGCCATGTGCGGGGCCCCGGGCGTCGTGGCGAACTTGGCCGCCGTCTCGTTGAAGGCCTTCTCGACTTGACCGCAATGACCTGAGCGAGGCGGAAAGGGCGCGTTAACCTCGGCGGAGATGTGAACGACCGACGTCGACGTGGGATTCCTTACCGAAGCATGTCTTGTTCCTCCCAGAGATGAGCACCCACCACTCGTCGACGCTCCTGGCCCCCGGACCGAGGTCCTGCTCGTACAAGGTTTCCTTCCAATTCTCGAGCGTCAGGGTGGACAAGTGCATCGGTCCAAACTTGGCCTCGAGGGCCGCAACCTGATCGTGGCGGCCCGGGTTGGGCAGGTAGGAGCACATCTTGCCGAGAACTTGCTGGAGCTGCGCCTTGTACGGGCCGAAGGGGTTCTCCTGGGCGCGAGCCAGGAGCGGCAGGGCCGCGACAACGGCCGAGGCGTGGAAGCGCATGATGATGGAGAGCTGCGATTTTCCGCAAATGTCGGCAAGCTCGTGAGCCGAAGATTGGTTGGTGCCGATGCGAGCGACGTGGTCCCGACGGATCGCAGCCGATGGATGGAATGGACGAGAGTCGAAGTAAGATGAAGGAAACGATGGCGATGCGGAGGAGAGCTTGAGAGCTTTCTTCTCGGCAGTCTGGAGAAAAGGACAGCGCCACAACAAAGCAAGGGCCCGGGGTGCGCCAAGGAAAGGGGGGGGAGGGGAGAGGGGAGGATGGAGGGGGGGGGGGGGGGTGCTTTCTCGCCCGTCGAGAGCCTGAAGCGATGGACGGAGAGCGACCGCTTCGCCGGCTGTCGTTTTGTTGATCGGCTTCCCTTACCAACCCTCCGAATTCATAGCAAGAATTAATACGGAACATTACAACTAATTACTCGTACGAATTTACATGCACTTACTTGTATGGGGTGCACGTACTGTACAGCGCAGTACAGTACAGTAATTACATCACAGAGCAGTACAGTGCAGTGCAGTGCAGTGCAGTGCAGTGCAGTACAAGCACATCACTTGCCTGTACACGTTCGTGCTAGCAGGTGGTTTGCTGACGGGACGGTGGTGGAGCTGCGGAGTTGCCCCTGTGCGCCCCTGGAGCTGCTCCGTGAGTGTGCAGGCTTGCCATGTCGGGGCTGGCGATTGGTCCAGCATCCGTCATGGCGACGCCTTTGACAGGTACTTGCTTGTCCCTACACGGACGAGTACTGTACATGTACATACACCCCCACTGTAAGTATGTGCGGCCGGCTCGTACGGCGTCTGCTTCCACGGAGTTCTGTAAAATACTTAGATACAGTACTTGGGTAGTACCTAGTACTTACTTACAAGACCTGTCAGCACAAACTTCCCGCACTTGGGCCAGGGGAGCCCGCTGGTGCCCGCTGTAAATCCAAAGCAACCCCGCCTAGCTCCCCACTCCGAAAGGTACTAGTACTTTGACCCCCCCCTCGTGAATTGGTGTGCGACCTGCAAGTACTTGAAGCAAAAGTATTTGTACAAGTACAAGCATAATGTCAATATGGAGTTCGCATACGTAGTAACGCAGTGCTGTGCAGTAAGTACCTGTACAAGTAGCTGTACAGTCCAGAACGGACACCAAGTACTAATCAGGCACGGTGTACTCCGTACTTAGCAGCAGGACATGAAAGTACTGTACTTAGTTGTACCCCGTACTGAAAGTAATACTCCGTACCTACTTATCACGACGTACTTATTACATACACCTACTTCATGCTATCGCAAACTGCACGTCGATGCATCGGCATGACGGGAGCCGCGATACCCTCCGAACCACGCACGATTTCGTCCATGGTGCCGTAGAAATATGGTGCGTCCGCGTCTGCAGATTTCTAGTCTCGTCGAAAATACCGCTGACAGCCAATGGATTTCCTGCACAGCCTTCCCCCAAACCTCGCACGAAGCGCAAACGCCGTGAACCGGCCCACGCGTCTGGGGAGCCGCCGGACGTGTCGCAGAGCCAGGACACCGCTCGCCATGTCCAAGAGAAGCTTGTGAAGAAGAAGAAGGTTCCGAGCGGACGGATGGCGAAGACGGCGAAGACGGCGAAGCAGTCGAGCGCAAATACCACCCTTTCCCCTCCCGTGCGGCAGCGAACCAGCCGCGCTCGCAAGCCGGCGGGTGCTGCCCAGGAGGACGAATCGCTACCCGCAGAGGCGTCGAGGAAACGGAGCGGACGCTCGTTGCGGGACCGCTCCGGAGAGGAAGAGAGGTCGTCTCGAGACGAAGAGGCCGTGCGGCCGACGCAATCTCGCCATCGTGCGCGACCCGAGCTGCCAGTGCCGCCGCCATCATCCCGCGCGCAGAACAAAGACAGCGAGGCAACGAGTGCTGGCCAGAGACGGAAGCGAGGAGAAGAAGGCCAGGACGAAGATGAGGGCGAATCCTCGAAACGGCCGAGGCGGCGGCGGCGGCAGCACGACGAATCCCCTCCGTCACCGTCGCCACCGCCGATGCCCTACCCCCACGTCGTCCCCCACACCCGCCGCGTCCGGCAGGCAACCATTTCCGCCAAGTGGTCTCCCCTCTCCGGCCCATCCCTTGCCGCCATCTCGGCCCTCTTGCATCTCGCCCACCGGCCAATCCTCCAGCGGCTGTCCACCACCCACCAGCGAGAGGCCCATGCGTCGGCCGCCCTCGGCCTCATCGCCAACCGAATCGCCAGCAAGGTCGACCGCGGCCTTCCCTTCCCACCCGCCTCCATGCCCGCGCCCCTTCTTCCGGCCATTCGCGGTCGGCCGCAGCAGCAGAAGCAACAAAGACAAGCGACGGATGGGGGTCGTGAATCCGAACTCGACTTCGAGGCCGTCTTGAACGCCAAGGCCCATCTCGAGCGCCAGCTGGAACCGACCAGCCATGCCGTCGAGGTCCTGCGGCAGGAAAAGGACAGGATCGAGAAGGAGTTGGAACGGGACTACGAGACGCTGAGGGCTCTCGAGACGGGTGCGAGGGCCCAGGTGAGGGAGAAGAGGCGTTCCCTGAAGAAGGCACACGCGCTGGCGCCGGAGGAGGAGCCCGAGCCGAAGCCAGGCGAGGAAGACGCCATCTTCACCTTTGACAAGGCCATTTCCGCCGCGGCGGGTCACGTCTTCACGGTAACAACTACTTTGCCTGCCCTGCATGACTGATGCTCACATGCCGTTCGCTCTAGGATCTCGATGACGACGATGACCTTTTTCCGCTTGCCCTCCAGCTCAGCGGCCACGTCGACAGCATGCGCTCCAACCTCGGTCAGGCAGAGGGTATCCTGCCAAAGTTGGATCGGAGCCGTGCCGCCCTGCAGGCCGTGCTGCTTCACCACTTGGATAGGGCGCAATACGAAAGCGTCGTGCTCACATGAGCTAGCCAATCCGCTTATTTTTGTTTTCCAGGTAGGCATGCAAACCAACCGGTGTACATGTATCGGATGCCTTTTGTGCCTGCATCGCGACGGCAGCAGCGAGGGCCTGTGATCCTGGATACAAGACCCTCATCGCGTTGGATCATCTCAAGCGGGCATCACGGCACGTTGCCCGAGTTCACGAATAGATAGACGACTACGTAATGACTGAATGACCATGCAAATCACGTTACAGCATCGCGCTACAATATCACTCTACACTTGGCGGTCATTCAAATCACATGCGGCATCCAGCATCGCGGCACGCGGGCGTCAAGCATGGAGAAAGGACATTGGCATTGACAAGAGTTCGCTCTGCGTCCTTGCAAAGCACACAACAATCCAAGACCAAGAGTAATCTCCGTGCTTGACACGTGCTTTCCAAGATGAAAGCCGTACAAGGGTTCCAGGGAAATACAAAAGAATGAAACGAGAAGGAAGGAAAGTGTCACATCAAGCGAGGCTGGTCCCAAATGTCCAACGACTGCCGAAAGGGGGCGGGACGATGGCCATCCGGGATAGCTGAAGTTCGAGCCCGTTTCCATCTTGCGGAGATGGAGAAGACGGTGAGGGCATCGAGCAATTCGGCGAATGACGAAATCGTCGCACAGGTTGAAATGGTGTACGAACGGATGGCCAAAATGTACCAGAAGAAACAAGATCCATGTAGGCCAGCCCGCATGGCGTCGGCTGCCTACCTGCGGCGGCGACAGTCTTGTCAACAGCAGGCTGCTTGGCCTTTTCCAGATTTCAACATGCCTAGTCCGAACCGGTGGCGAATTTCGCAGGCCCAGAGTGACTGCGTTTCGCACATCGACGTCGGGTGGGGAGGCCAGAGGGACGAGCCGAGCCGGGATGGGTGCCGTTGCGTCCGGCAGGATAGTAGGTGCTGTTGTATCCGCTCGGGAAAGGGCCAGCAGGGGAGGGGGGGCCCTCGGGACTACCATTGCCACTTTCGTCGCCGATTTCATTGTCAGTCTCGAAGCCACCTTTGTTGCCGCTTGTATTGTCAGCTTCGGGGCCACCTTGGCTGCCTGTTTCTTGGTTGCCATTTGTATAGCCATTTTCATTGCTGCCTTGCCCGCCGAGATTGTTGTCAGCTTCGAAGCCACTTTTCTTGCCGCCATCGGCCGGGTTGGGGCTGGGGCAGGCGGTAACGTAGACGGTGGAAGCGGGAAGGGTGACGGTAACTGTCGAGGGAGGCGGGCACTGGCCGTCACAACCCTGGGGACTACCGCCCTTGGGCCTACCGCCGATGGGAATGCCGCCGTCGGGGTTGCCGCCGTTGGGGTTGCCGCCGTTGGGAATGCCGCCGTCGGTATTGCTACCGTCGGGATTGCCGCCGTCGGGGTTGCCGACGTCGGGCCTGCCGCCATTGGGTCTGCCGCCGATGGGAATGCCGCCGTCGGGGTTACCACCGTTGGGGTTGCCGCCGTTGGGAATGCCGCCGTCGGTATTGCTACCGTCGGGGTTGCCGCCGTCGGGCCTGCCGCCATTGGGCCTGCCGCCGATGGGAATGCCGCCGTCGGGGTTACCACCGTTGGGGTTGCCGCCGTTGGGAATGCCGCCGTCGGGGTTTCCACCGTCGGGGTTGCCGCCGTCGGGCCTGCCGCTGTCAGGGATCAGATAAGGACGAGCGACGGTACGGGTAGCGTACGAGGTCCTCGTCCGCGTCGTCGTCGACTCGTCGCTGCTCTGAGGTGTTGGTCGAGGTGGAGGAAAAGGACGGCCATGCTTGTTGCCGATGACGGCTGTCGTGACAGAGGCCCGAGTACCCGAGCCGAGGGTGTAGGACAGCGTCCTGGGAGTGTCGTCGGTGGTGGCCGGTGTCTCGGGAACGATCGGCGGGTTCTCGGGGCCAAGGGTCGGGGACGAGGCGTTGACAACTGGTGTAAGCGAGTGGTCCGAGGAGATGCTACTCTCGATGCGAGAGGCGTCCGTGACGGGGCAGACGGTCGTGGACAGCGCATAGACACTGGTGACGAAGTGAAGCGCCTTCTCCGATTCTGGGAGGGAATCGATGACCGACTTCTGGGCGGGGCAGTTGGTGACGGAGGGAGCGCAGCTGACGACACTGTACACCTTGGTCGCCAGGACGGTCAACGTCGTCTGACCGGCACCCGGAGTCGTTTCACCGGCACTCGTAGTCGGCTCACCGGCACCCAAAGCCGTCTCATTGGCACCCAAAGCCGTCTCACTGGCACCCAGCGCCGTCTCACCAGCACCCAACGCCGACTCACCGGCACCCGAAAGCGTCATGTTGGTACGAGAAAAGTACTGGTGTCGGGGCACGGAGGCCGTGACGGCAGCGGCGAGCATGCCTAGCGTGGCAATAGACTTCATGATTGCGGTGTTTTCGTCGTCGTCGAGATGACCACTCCTGGCGTCGTAGCAATTCTCGAGATGACTCTTGGTCTCGTCGACGAGCTCACGCACGTCGGCAAGGGAACGGGAGTGGAGGACCGCAGCCTGCTTCGCGTCTACCTGGAAACGAGCTGACGGGTGCGTGCGTGAGCAAGGGAAGCAAGTGGTGGAGAGCAAGATGGCACTCACAGTTGCACTGTCGAATGAATGAAAAGAGTCGTCAAGACTTGGTCGACCGAAAGGAGTGAAGGCCGAAGAAGGAAGCCGCGTAGGATAAGGCGCAAGTGGGAAAAGACAACGAAGAAGCGTGAGAGAGATGGACGAGAAGTAGAGGGCCGGAGAGGCGGTCGGTCGCTTGTTTATCAGTTCAGAGGTAAACGAGATGGAGGGGTGCCAATCTCGACACGCCGATGCTCATCTTTTCCCTCCGGCCCTTGGCCGAGTCGGATGGTCGGACGGGCGGCATGGTCATGGTCGCTGGTGGGGTACGGGCGGCGGATGCTTGGATGCTTGGACGTCGTGCGGTGTGGTGTGGTGCGTGCTCGGTGTGCTGGATGCCGTGTGATGATGCGGTGGGAAGCAGGAGCAAGACAACGAACGATTCATGCGTGCTCCGGCAGCAAGGTCCAGGATCGTCCTGACGTACGGCAAACGATGACAGGCCAGCACGGATCCGACGCAACGGCGGGCATCGTCACGCAGGGGTGGATGGGAGAGGATAGTGGAGAGGGGGCGGGGGAGGGGGGGTCGTGAGGGACGAGAGTCGTGTGCGAGGCGGTGCGTGCCATGCACCAACCACTGTGTTGACTAAGCGTGGCAGTAGTCGTTGGTGGTGATCTCCAGCCACGATGCGTGCACCTCGAGGCAGCGTAGTGGGTGGCACGGTTTGTTCCGGAAGTGCCGTCGTTGGTAAGCGACGTCACTGCTGTTACTGCAGCAAAGTAATACTGTACAGTACTCCGTACTTGCATATGCTGTAGGCGTTAGTACTGTTGGTGCCTGGAAGTGCTGTTACCCACACGCTGCACTAGGAGGCTAGCATGCAGGAACCCGGTCAAGGTGAGACGAGCCGTCGGCTTGCCGTTCCATCCCGGATGGTAGTAGCGTCGCCGCTCTCCCGCGATGCACCCGCTTGGATCTACCCCTTATTCCCAAGTAAGTACTCAAGTACGACTAAGTACTTACGGGTCGCATACTGTACTTTGCATGGCACAGCAGACGGTGAGTAATAGTTCGTACCCGAGCGTGTACCACTACCAAGTATGCGTCCGTGCACGAGGGATATCGTCGTTTCAGGGTGCAGTAGTACTTGCATGCGCACATGCACGCGTTAGTGTATACATGCACATGCATACCTACGCACGACTACGAGCGAGTACAGTTCACCTGCATGCAAGTGCACCTACACGCAGGCACATGTACTCCGTACAACGTTACAAGCATACTAGGTACCTAGTACCTAGTAGGTAGTAGGATTACTCGGATAACTCGCCCGGCTACGTAACACCTACTTGCAACTTGCATGGATTACCAAGGTTCTTGTACACCCTGCTTGTAGCATCTACTGTACTATTAATAAGTACGGAGTACCTAGTAGACTATTTCCTAGTACTCACTGCAAGTATTAGCACAATAGTGCCCTGATGCCCAAGCACGAATACGTGCACGGGCAGAGTACGGAGTATAGGTAGGCAGTTGAATTTGTAGGTTGATTGTGGGCTTTGCTCTCGCTCAGGGCCGCTCAAGCCTACTGTATGTACTCGAGGTGCGCCCGTAATTTCCTTCAAATTCGCGTCTCAGGTGCCGCCAGCTCGGTAGCCAACAATGGCCCTCGCCCGTGCTTCAGGTCTGCGGTCCCTTGCTTGCCATGGCACATTGATGGGCTCATCCGCTCATCTCTACTGCCCTCCCCCATGGTACTCCCCAGCCTCGATCTATCGATCCGTCGTCATTCTAGTCGTCGGTCCGCGTCGTTGCTGTCATTTGCCGTCATTTGCCGTCCCGATGTGATTGGGGAGAAACTGGGCACAAGTGAGTCAGCGAGTTCATCTAAATAAGCAAGTAGCTGCAGTTGACTACGTGCTTGTAGATGCAGGTAGTTGAGCAAGTAAGTAAATGAGCAGATCGGAGAGTGCGCACCTAAGCGGGCGAGTAAGCGAGTAAGTGAGCGAGTGATGGACCGTCGGTACTCAAAAATGCTCATGCGGTGACGACAAAGAATGAATTCGCTGTTTCATCGATTCCGTCATCAACATGCAACTGCCGTGCGTACGACAGCGTGCACTAGGCACTAACAATATCATTGCAGGTCTACTTACACCTAAATATGGCGCCCGCATATTCATGTACCCTGCACTCTCCACTCGCACATTATAGTATACTTATCTGCTCTTCGGGCGCCGCACGGCGGGCGGGAGTGGAAGACGAGATTACATGTACTTTGTAGGTGGACTCGGTAATTTCTCCGTACTCCGAACTTACTGTCGCAATGTATTTTCCTCAGTGTGGTACAATACGGGGTCCACCCACAATATACTGTACCTTCAGCACACCTACAGCACACCTTCAGCATACCCATAGTACACCTACCTGCAAGTACCCCGTATTAGTCTAGATGACAGTGCTGATATGCTAGTACTTCACCTGCCTCTGCAACCGCGAACCCGTCCATTCGCCGAATTGCTGGGATTGTGAAACCGCCACGCTGCCCAATGCCAGCGCAGGAGTACATGGACAGGTACTTGCGCACTGTTTCGCCCCAAGAGAACCGTCGTTCCGCCTTCACCACCATGCCCGTGATGCGTGATGCGGCAGATAGCAATCGACATCCAGGTGCCTGCTCGCCGTTTCACCCTCACCGCGTGCTGTCACGGACCGGTTGATGACGCGTGCGACCCGTGCTTCCATTCGCACCGACACTTCGCACCCATCAACCTTGGATGCCTGCGGAGTCGTGTCAACTCTGGCCGACACCTTGAAGCACTCGCTGCATGCTGCCTCCGATGCCCTTGCCGCCTCGTCCACACGCCGCGACGGCTGCGAACAGCATGCGTTCCACCGACTACCGTGCCCTCCGTGCGTCCATCTCGACGAGCCCCTGTTGATCCATCGGATAATACGGAGTACACCCGATAGGTATTGTGCGTCCATGTACGGAGTACTCCGTAACTGCAGCCCGCCTGTTCGGTCGCCAGGCTGTCCATCGATGCCTTCAAGTGCCCCTGTCGCCCTTCACCTGCCATCCCTGCCGTCGAGTGAGACTTGAAACAGGCAATGCACAAGCCCTGTCCGGGCATTTCGTCTTCATCACATCCCGACGAAAATCCTGTCAGCCGCCGATCACCCCTTCATGTTTGTCGAGGGGAACCTGTTTCGCTCGTGGGGGGACCGTGGGGCCATGTTGTTGGAAAATTCTTCTTCGCCCTGTAATCTCTGCTGCGTCGTCGAAACTCGGCAAAATCGTGCAATGGTACGCGCCCGTGTCCGTGATGCCATCCGCAACGCGCCCCTTCACGTTGCAGCACTGTCATGCATGCATGCGCGCGCGAGAGATGGTGTCGTCGATGTGCCCGGTCGCATGAGCCCGGTTGGCAGCCATTGGCAAGCCGCATCTGAGCTCGGTATTATTCCACCTCCTCGATCCGGGGTCGAGGGCGGTCCGACGCATCGACGACGGCCCCCTCAAGGTTGAGCTGCAGCCCGGCGAGTCGTCCGAGGCTCGGCAAAGTCCTCTCGCCTTGGCTCGGTAGCATGCTCGAGAGCCGCCAGTGTTCGAGGCTCTCGGCAACGTCGTGAGCGTGCTGCTGCACGAGTCCATCGTTGTCCGTCTGCGCCACGTACGCCAGCGTTTGTTGTATCTCCGTCCGGCTCGAGCTCGTCAGGCCGAAACCGAGAGACTGCTTCGATTCTTTCGCCTCGTCGAGGGCCCGAACGAAGCTCATCACTGCCATCACCGCCGCGCGGCGGAGAATACCAAACTCCAACTCTGGCTCGAGGGTGAGGATGTTGGCACAGAGATCCACGCCGTCCGAGGCCAGCGTCGGCCCGATCCCGCCAATGTTCGTCTCGAGAGCAACGCCAAATATCGAGAGCGACGACGTTCGCATCCGGACATCCTCACTTCCTCGCTTGCTCTCCCATCCTTGGATGATGCGAGCCAGTATGTCGTTGTTGGTCCTTTCTTCAGCCGTCAGTTCGCCCAAATCCACCGCCTCGTTGTCGTTCTCGTCGGCCTCCTCACCCTGCGCCATCTTCATGTTGCGCAGCCTCTCCTCCCTGTCCTTCCTCGCCAGCGTCTTCGGACGGTATCCCCGCCGCCCCGCAATCGACAGCAGAGTCTCGCAGACTTGCTCTGCCATCTGGCCGGTAAAGGTCGCGCCAAGACGCTCAATCACCCGCACCAAGGCCTCGCCAAATCGTAGCCGAATGTCCGTCGACGACTTTTCCTGGGCGTCGAGGTAGTTGTCAAGCAGCTCCCGTATCGTCGATCTGGGGTGTTTGTTGGCGAGCTGCGTGAATACCTTCATCACCCGGAAATTGATGTAGTCTTCGTTTTCCTTGAGCATGGAAGACATCAGGACCGTGACGGCGGTGATGTCCAGTATGGAACTTTCCGACACGATCAGGCCCGATAATAGATTCAGCCCTTCCGACACCACCGGTGGTGGGTTGTCGCTCTGCCCTGTGATGTAGCTCATCGCCAGATTGTACGTTTTCCGATCCTCCACCTGCCGAGCGCTCGGCGCCGACGGCAAAGACCCATCCATGTCTTCCATTTCGTCAATGTTCCTCAGAAGCATTCGCAGGTTCTTGGCCGTCGTCGAAATCTCACGCTGAGGCATCCGCGCTATCCTCGCAAGACCTTCCTCGATGGATTTGAGCTCACCTGGCTTGATGCTGGACCTCCGGAAGTTGGGCGCCGTGATGACGAGGTGCAAAAGACTAAGAACGACTGCGGTGAGGTCGTCTCCGAGGCACAATCGCCCATCCGTCGTCAGAACGCGGCAAATGACCGTCAGGAGCTGGTCAAAGCGACTGACCAGATCCTCGGGGATCTTGTCCATGAATTGCTGCAACACTTTTGCCTCGATGAAATCCCGCTCGAGGCCCTTGTCGTCTGTTTCTTCGTATGTCACCTGAACATGCCCACCCTCCGCCTTCTCGGCACTTTCCAGCCTTCGACCGAGAAGGTGGACGAAAACGGTGGAAATGTCTTCGCTCGAACAAGCTGTCTTGATGGTCGTCACAAACGTCGCCGCCTTCTCATCGATGTCGGCGAAATTGTCACCGTGCGGCGATGCAAACGCTCGGGGTGCGACCGCTGCGATCCCCTCTTCATCGTGAAGCTGGTACCGCCACATCGGCCTCCGTGGGTCGGTAGAACCAGCGCAGGTGATGTTGTGCACGATGGGCAGCATTTCATCCAAGCTGCTGAACAATCTTAGGTATGTCTGCACAAGAGTGCGCGCTGGGTCGCAGAACCGCCGTTCGATTGCTGGCGGGAGACCTTTCCAGGCTGATAGGCACCAAAGCTGCAGGATGACGGGGCTGAGCACTCTCTTGCACAACCCTGGCGACGGGTTGGAGAGTATGAGGACTTTCAAGCGGTTTAGGGATTTCTCACAAGACGAAGCCGGAACAAGTATTCCATCTCGAGTTAGGTCAATCAGGCCTTCCGCGCCGGCCACCGCTTCTGCTCCGATATGCCTGTCTACCGCCCAGAGAGAGGGGTTGACGTCTTCGAGAAGTGGCTGGACAAAGACTTGCCACCCTGGTGCCCCTGTCCGATGTGCGTACAATCATCAGCATTGTGGCCCAAGTTGTGCGGGTGCTATTCTCTCGTGAGGGCATACCGGGAGCGCCGAATCGCCTCTTTCCGAGTATTCCAAAGCCAACTATTTGCGCCGCCGTCCTGCCAAGATCTGGTCCTGCTTCGCCGTCGATCAAGCTGAACATCTGTTCGGAGATGCCGCTGTACCAGGCCTCGGGCAAGATCCCTGCCGGGACCGAGGACAGAAGCTTCGTAGCCACGGCCACTGCCTCTTGCGTAATGCCGGCACCTTTATTCTGCCGTTGGCTTGCTTCCACTACGGTTGCATTATTACTGGGGTGGACGGAGAAGACAAACTCCAATGTCCCGCGAACACCGTCGGCCCTGAGCGGGAGAAGGGTAAGGGTTTTCAGGAGGGGCTCTCGTAACCATGGCGGAAGGGCATTTGGCTTAATTAACGAGTTCAACGTAGATAGCAGAGTCCATGTGTCCGTGCTGGCGGCTGGTTAGCCTCGTATTGCCATGGCCCGTTGGAGCGAACATGCCTTGCGATGAGGCTGTCATATTCCTTCAGTCGTGCCTTTTGGCTTCCCGGGTCCAGTGACGGATCAAAGGCATTCTTTGCAGCTTCAACGATGGCTTCTACTACCCTCGGAGGCGAAGTCTTTGATCTCGACGATTCAGCCATTTCAAGAGTGAGGGGAAGTTTGCCGATCGACGGTACGGGTTTGCGAGTGTGGAAGCTGTCACGTCATGGACGACATTTGGGTGACGTAGAACGTGGAGAAGAAGAGCACGAGTGGTTGGTGTGATGAGCGATCTACCAATGGAGGGAAGAGCACGGAGTGGAGGGATTAAATACTTGTACTGTAGATATAGGAGCACAACGTACAAGTAGTTGTAGAGAGAGAATATGCCAAAGGTGGTAGAATTATCCCACCAGCAAAATTGAGCCGTGACTCCGTATGGAGTGCTGCTAGAGGAATGGCTGATTATGTAACCGTTCCGTACGGAGCAGTGGAGTACTTGTACAGTATGGAGTACAGACGGCTTACTCCGTACAACTGGTAAGTAATATTACAGCGATAATACTGCATTGTACTCCGTATGGAATAAATACTCCATGTTTGTACGGAGTACATGTAAGTTCTTCGGTGGATTAAGTACACCTGGTACTACGTGGTGCTTCGTAACTTACTGTACTGTACAGTACTTAGGTGCACAGCACTCGCCTTCACTTCTCCCCACAGGCAGACCTGGAGTTGCAGCGTTAACACATATTCACTACTTACACCTACACAGCTAGGGAAACCAAGCCGTAATTGATGTAATAATACTCCGCAGAAATGGAGAAAATGGCACCTAAACACATGTATTTATTCGTTGGTCTTGTCCATTTCTTTTCTCAACCCGGAGCTGCCCGTAATGATCATCATGCTGTCTCAGGTGACCCAGCTCACGTGATTGGATGGCCTGTGCGCTCAACCGCTAGCTACCGACGCGTCGCGTTCTGTTCTTGAACTTCTGCACACTCACCAGCTCATCACCATATCCATATTGGGCTCGCAACCGCCGTGGACAACAACGCATTCCCAAGACTCTCCATAGCTCATGATGCTGGAACCACCGAAGCTCCTTCGTCGCTCCCTGCAGCAGCACTTCATTCGCACGACGCCTCCCTCACAGTTTCCCGACTCTCGTTTTCCGCAAGGAATGTCTACTGCAGGCCCCCCTCCCGGGCTTGTTGCACACAGTATGCCGCCCCCGAGCCTGTATCAGGACTTCGTTGTGTGCCGCAGTTGGATCTACTGTGTACTCTCGCCGTCATCTTGCCGACGGTACAGCCCAGCCGGGGGAACGAGTTTCGGAACTTAACCCTAGGCAAACGCCTGGTTCAAGTTTGCGCCAAGTTGCTCAGCCATCTTCTATGTCGGCCGAGTCCTCCACGAAGTCATCTCCCGCTGAAAAGCGGCGTGGCCGACCTGGAGTCTCTACGACGGACCGTTGGTGCGAGCGATCCAGTCACCCTCGTGGTGCGTGAGAAGAAGGAAGCCATGAGCCGATTTGAGAAGAGCCTCTGGTCTGAGGACGCTCGTCTGCCCTTCTGCTGGAACGTGGACGTTGGTCAAGAGTAGACCGTCTCTGGGACGCTGGCGACAAGGCAGGCACGATCCGTCGTCGGCGGTGCGTGACGCCTGGAGGAGGACGCAGGGCTGGCCACATACAGTCAGAGATGTTCGTTTCAAACACCAACTTCAGAGTCTGCCCCGAAAAGGCTCCAGGCTGGCCCTGGAAGCTGGGAAATCTCCTGGGTACAAACGGAAACGACCGATTGACCTGACCATCTGCCGCCCCGCACAGTTCTCGGCCCTCCAGACGTCATCCATGGCCACCGGGAAGCTCTCCGGGGTGCCGGTGAAAACCTGTCTATTTGCTGCAGAAATCCCGAGACCGCACCTGGGCAACTTGCCGTTGGTGCGTGATGCAGTCGCATCTGGTCTGACCAGGCGCATTAGCTTTCCATCGCCGGATGCTTTCCGCGGTGCTTGAAAGACGCCAGCCCTTTGTCGGGCTCCTCTGGGGCCTGGCAACTTCCTCGACTTCCGTCGAGATGACAGCGCGGTTTTTCTCGACGTCTTTTGTCCGTGCGGAAATGCCCTCCTTGCCTGCTCGCTCTTCGCGGAGCCGCATGATGGAGAGGAAACAAAAACTAGTCCTTGTTGGCAGTGCATTACAAACAGAAGGAGCTTCCGGTCTCGGCGTTTTGTGCGAATGGCGATGGTCGGCTTTCAAGCCCGATTTCGGTCATGTGTTGTATACACGGTGTGTGTGAGGGCCTGGTGGTGGTTGATACAGAGTTCGGATTCCGCGATTGACAGAGGATCGGGGGGGACGCGCCATGATCAACGTCAGACACGGTGCCGGGACCCATCTCGAGTTGGAGTCAAAGTTTCGTACTTGTCCGGCACTGCGGATGATGGGGGACATGGCAAATCCTCCGGGAGCCGCATCAGCGTTGGGCCGCAAACTCGAATTCTTGGACTTGAAGGGCAGGCCGTGCGACGGTAGCTCTGGTTGTCCTCGTGCCAGAAATGGTGAGAGGACAACCCCCCATCCGAGCGGGGATAAGTCTACCACGATCCTTCTCCCATGATGATCACACCTGCTAACAGGGAAGCAGGGTTGGAAAGCTCATCTAGAGATGTCGCCGTCGACGTTATCGTAGTCCTCATCTGATGGATCATGAGACTGCAGCTCCCGGTCCATTCAACCCACTGCGGACTGTTTCGTAGCAGAGTTCCCGTTCCACGCACAGGGAAGTGACGTATCCATTCGACAATAGAAGATGGCTGGTACGACGCAACTGCGTGCGCTCGATTTTCAAGACTTCCCAATTCTGCGTGTCGTTTGGAACATTATTGGCTTTACATGGCGTAGCAGGCGGCGAGACGAATATGGATAGCCCGTTGGTTACGGGGAAAGACAGGCTGTAACGTCTCAATCGATAGCCATGGTGTCTCTCGATCCCGCATTTTCTAGCTGTCTAAGTAATTGGGCAAGTGCAGGTCCGACGAGTGCGTGTGCCACAGCGAAATCTCTCTTTTCGTTTCCGGAAGGTGCACTCAGCAATTCTGATGAAATGTTTGAGACTTTAGAGCGATGGTCAAAAGCCAGCTTCTTGCTGTCCTTTTTCCCTCGCCAAACCAACGTAGCAGCCAACGTCTGGACTGAACGGGCGAGTCACAACTTTTCTTATTCGCGCTCTCGAGCCTCGACATGCTTCAATGAACGAGAAATACCTCCAAAGACGATGGAGGAGCCAAGGTTTTGCAGTCAATTCAAAGTAGCCTTGGCTATCGATGGGTTATCAGCAATCCCTGGTGTGTACAATCAATGTTTCATTGCTCAACAGTAGACCTCAAGCGACCCGGACGACAGCCTTTCCAAAATACAAGTTGATGCACAGTCCTATTTCGTCTTTGCCAATCTATTTCTTCGATCTCCAACCAAATATTGTTCACAATCGTGGACGGCTTCTTGCGGGGGTTTGATCCAGCCCCTATCGGTACATAAAAAACTCGACCTCCAACCATTACCCTCGATCACACCCGGGTTTGCGTGTTTTTTTGTTTCAGAATCGATCGTCCATAAGGTGAAAAATAAAGAAAGAATGGCCATATTAACGAAGCCAGAACGTTCACATTTCGGCCCGACTTTCCTCGACGGAGCCCATTTCCGTCAACCCCATCGAAGATATCGATCGAAGATGGATTTCGGCATACCAGGACCACGACGGTGGCAGTTCAAGCCTTGTGCTTGTTCTACTATGTTCTTGAAACGGGTAGTTGAGCCGGTTCTGTCGAGACATCGGGCGAGAGTATGGCGAGTGGCGGTCTGCCAAAAGTCGTGTTCCCTTACTTGCCAGGTTCGGCAGTTGGTACAGGGCAAACCCCGATTTCCAGTGCGGCATAGTCTGTGGCACGCAACGCATCGAACTTCTGAGAACTCGCCCACAATGTCTCCGTGGCTTCCGTTTCATCCCTTCCCATTGCCTGCCACTCACGTCAGTTATGACCCCGTAACGACGGGGAGACTTGGCTCACCATGCACATTGCGCAGGGAGCGTTCGCAACCCACACCCATTTATCGCAGTCATGCGAGATGAAGTATTTGCACCGGTACTTATAAAAACCTTGTCCACTCATGGCGTTCAGACTTAACTTGGAGACTGATCCGATTCTTGACGGTGGAATGATGGGGATGCGACTTGGGAGAGGATGATCAAGCCACGAACTTGGCGTCGAAGGACCTTATTATATACCCGGCATCAAATGCCATGAATCGGTCTACACGAGTGTCCAAGAAGCAAGGATAAGGATGTTACCTGCTGCTTAGATGCGATATCGAGACCGTGCATCGGACTCCGCAACGGATGGCTGACGTTTACTCCGCAAATAGGGTGTGGAATCTATTGTCACAACCATGTCCGAGATGGATGCGCGTTTCTGGACGCTTACTCAAAAGCATTCAGTCCGTGTTCGACTCGGCGTCATCAAGATGCAGACCCTTGCGACCGGGATACCGCCCCAGTGCGTGATGCAGGCCATGGACGCCGTCGAACGCGCCGCCAACAAGAACCGGGAATGGGAACAACTGATGCTCCTTCCCCATGAATCTCCAACATTGCGCGTTGACTTGCCATGACAGCTGGGTGCCAAGGATGTTCATGGCTTGATCAACCTCCCAGCCTTGATTCAGACGGGATGGCTGACGGCAGATGAGGAAACAATGATTTCTCATCTCATCACCGGTTTCCATGGTGGCGTCTTCGATACGTCGCCTGGCCGGTTGACCCGTCAGCCCGAATCAACTGTACCTCCCGTGTCAATCATTCACATCGCTCTCCTCTACTCTCAGTATTCGCACATTGAAAGTTTGTCATTGCCATTACACGCACTCGAGCCTTGTGACCAAAGAGACAGCTCACAAAGGCAAGGTGGTCCAAAGTGGGTTCGCAATGGGTTCAACGGACATCTGAGAGTTTAAGAACGCTGGAAAGCCTGTTTCGGCCGTGTTGAAATGAATAGTTGCCCCCTGAGCACGTCAATCGATCCAAGTCGGTATGGATGCAAACTTCACAGATGAAAAGCGAAACAGCAACAGCTGCCACATATTTCCGTATTTGATCCTTTCGTTCTCGTTCAAAATATGATGGAAGAAAGTACAAAGTGGGTACGATGCTGAGATGCATGTTTGCGAAAAGCCTTCTCTTTGTCTACCTCCCGACGTTTCATGGCAGTGGCTCTCACCTGCTTCTTGGTTTTGTTTTCTGAATCTGCATTCGTGCAGAAAGGGTTACCGAATAGTTACTGGACGAACGGGGACTGCGTGCCCCAGACATGCAGCCATGTCACAGAAGGCTTCTATTACTGGTGGAATGTAAGGGGACGGATGAATGAACGCTGGTTGATCAGCACCAGCTTCGGCCGTCGCCGTCGAACCCCGATCTAGTTTGTCGGTACTCTTCAGCAAACGCAACTAACACCCACTCAAGATACTCTGTCGTCCTTCTTGGGTTGAAGAACCACCTTAAACGACAAGTCCAAGGATTATGCCGCCGACGCTTGAGTGCGGCGGCATGGTCACGAGTGACGACTGCTTGGGCAACTTCTAGGCTTCAGGCGATGATCCTGCCTCGTCCATGATACGATTTATCAATCAAAAAATGGCTTCTTCTTCCTGTTGACCATATGCTCGCCGTTTCGAACTTGACTGGCAAACTGAGGAGATCAGTGCCAGCCTGGGACGTGCCGGCATGCATGGGACCCGAACGCTGCCAGTGTCAACCCCCAAGATCTGGGTGCAGGATATGGTCATCGAGCGTTTGGAAAACAAGAGGAATATGACTCACCATTGGGCAACAGCCTTCACATTCAGAGAAGCATTGTGGCTGCCATGGAGTAAGCACAAGTGCGCGACATGAGTTCGCTCTGAAGAATGGCTACTCCGCCGTGACTCGAGCGATGATCACTTCACAGCATAGCAAGACGGCAGACACCATTGAACAAGAAAGAGTATCAACTGTCGGTATCCAGCGGTATGCAGCCCTGCGAAGGAATGCATTGGCTAATGTGTATGTGCCCAAAACGCTGGTTGTGACTCCGCTCGCTCGCCAGCTATCAAGACGACGACTCTTAGCCCCCTCCGCTGCCTGAAGGACTAAACAGCATGAATTGTCTGTCTCATTCGGAACTGCCGCATAGACAACCCCCCTCAGAGTCCGTTTATATTCGTCCCCCCTGATTCAAGGCAAGCCTCGAAGGCTATTAGCGCGCGGATGGCACCATCATCCTGTCAGCAACAAGCCGTGCCGCTTGTCTCACTCTCATCACTCAACAAGCCACCAACAGGACGGGCGTCTATGCCATCACCAAACCCTAGCCACCGAAGACGATCCTCCAGTCATCATCGCCTCGATGAAGCATGCAGCCAATGGAGCAACGAGCGGGAGGCTGTGCTCGATCATTATCCGGGTCCCCTGCTCGTCTGCAGGCTAGGTGCAGAAGTAGAAACGCATTCACTAGCGTTAACAGACATTTGAAAACGAGGCTCACAATTCCGAGAGCCAGGAGCCGGGAATGCAGAGCAAGCAGACAAGGGCCAACCGACCAGCCGTGATCCCAACCGGAGGACGGCATTGCCAATCGAACCCGAGCACCCGGGTGCCGGAGAAGGGAATGTCGGGTGGTATTATTCCAGGTACCGGCGTGTATCTCACAGACGCCGTACTCCATCCAGCATCGCTGATCCCCAAAATCAATGACCTTTTGCTCACCTGGCCAACCCTATTCGTATATATGAACGCAGAGCTCGACGCCGCACACGCCGTACGTCGCCACTTCTGTATCATGTGGCCACACGAGCGTCAGCCAGTGAACTTCAGACCAA
Organism: Drechmeria coniospora; assembly: GCF_001625195.1. Lineage (NCBI taxonomy): Eukaryota > Fungi > Ascomycota > Sordariomycetes > Hypocreales > Ophiocordycipitaceae > Drechmeria > Drechmeria coniospora. The sequence goes on from NC_054391.1 coordinate 5,712,866, forward strand.
GTTCCATCAGCCAGCCGCAGGGATATTACGCATACACCTACGCAACGTACATACACGGGCACTATACCCCAGGATATCCCGACCAGGATCATGTGCACTGCAGCTGGAATGAGTGCACTCGACACTGAAGTCTAGGTCCTGAGTGGTTGATCTAATCAGCCGTCCGTCTACTTGTAGACGACTCGCATGGCCATGCTTAAATAACGCTGTTCCTTGCCTCGCGCTGACTCTCACTTGGTCTCCCCACCACCACTCTGGCCGACTTACTTTCCGTGAAAAAATCAGCCGTGCTCGTCCGAGACGCCTCTGACCCAATGAGAAACCTAACCGCAATACCCGGTCAACAGTTTGTGAAAAGAGACAAAATGGCCATCCGACAGAGTGTGCGTTTGTGCTGAAACATTTGCCACACTCGCAGGATCATCTCCATGTGGCAAATCACCGACCTGCTTTCATCGCCTCCTTTCGTCGCTTCTTCTCCGCCGCCCGAGTGAGAGATCGCTTGATTTCTCCAGACTCGAACGTATTGATATCGTAGTACGTCGGTGCGATTTCCTGCACGCCAATGGTCAGCCTGTTCCGCGACAATTCGGGAGGTTTCTAAACGACGACTTACGAGCAACCACTCCGGACGGATTCCGATACATGTGCGGATGTACTGCTTGGAGGTCAGGACAAACTCATTGTAGAGCACCCAGTCGAACTCGGTACGCAGCACGGTCGAGGGGTGTATCAGAACGGCCTGGTCGTCCTTCACCGTTCGGTAAATCTTGCCAGAGCTCTCCTTCATGGCCACCTGCATGAAAAAGCCGGCGAGGAGGGCGCGACGAATGTTGGTGTAGTAGCTCTTGTCCTCGAACGGTGTCGACACCAGGTCCAATCCGTGCGTATCCATGATCCGTTTCAGCTGCGTCCGCACGCTGTCGGCGCTGGATAGATGCCGAAAGGAGAGGAAGTGTTCATGGCACCATGTCTTGGCGCTGCTTGGATCAGCCGCTTCTTGACCCTTGAACGCGTGATAGGCGTTCAGCAACGTCAGGTGATCTCCGTCTGGGTGGCTGAAATGCGCCTTCATCTCGTCCGCTCGCTTGCGGTTGTTCGCCGGCCGGACCCATATCTGAGGAACAGACAAGAGGGATGTGATGGAAAGAATCTCGTTGGAGCAGTAGAACTCGGGCGACGAGATCAACATGACGGCTAGAGCCGGGTCCAGAGGAAACTCCGAGGCGAGACTTCCCAGCGTCGTCAGCTCGCCTTCGTCATCGAGACAAGCGAGATAGTTGAGCTCCTCCAGTGCTCTCATCATCGTCTCAGGCGCTGGCGGGTCCATTAGATCGAAATGGACGAGGTCCTCGACGCCCAGCTTCTTGAGCTCGAGAACCGTGTTGGCGAGGTTCGACCTGAGGATTTCAGGGTACGTCTGTTCAATGAGCTCCTTCTTGAAGGCCTGTTCTGTGTAAAGTCTGAAGCATTTGCCTGGCTTCGTACGTCCTGCTCGACCGGCACGTTGCTGTGCTGAGGCTTTGGATATAGGCGAAACGAGAAGCGACTCGACTCGAATTCGAGGGTTGTAAATCTTTTGCTTGCTGAAGCCGGGATCGACGACGTAGACAATTCCGTCGATTGTCAAACTCGTCTCGGCAATGTTGGTCGATATGATGACTTTGCGACCAGGACGTCCGCCTTTGCGGAGTGGGGGGGGCGCCTTGTCAAAGATCTTCTGCTGCTGGTGAGGCGGTAGCGTACCGTAGAGCGGGTAGACGGCGAGGGGTCCGGAGTCAACCTCTCTGGTCAACTCCTCCGCCTCTAGCGCAATTTTTCGACAGGCATCCTCGATCTCATCCTCTCCCGTTAGGAAAAGCAGGATATCGCCCTCCGGCTCGGACGCATGGATCTGGAGAACTGTTCGGATGGCCGCCTCCACATAATCCTTCTCCGGCTCTGCCGTGTAGAAAATCTCGACAGGGTGGGTTCGTCCAGGGACGGCGAGCAGAGGTGCTTGGTTGAAGTACCGTTGAAACTTCTGGGCATCCAGAGTGGCAGACATGATGATGATTTTCAAATCCGATCTCCGCATTGAGATTTGCTTCAGCAGAGCCATGAGAATATCGGTAGACAGCGTTCTCTCGTGCGCTTCGTCGAGTATGATGCAGCTGTACCGGGACATGTCGTGGTCATGCATCGCCTCGCGCAGAAGCATACCGTCCGTCATGTACTTGAGGATGGTCTTGGGGCCCGTCATGTCCTCAAATCGTATGCTGTAGCCGACCTCTTCGCCCAAAGTAACGTCCATTTCGTCGGCAACACGCTGCGCAACGGACATGGCGGCGACTCGACGGGGTTGCGTACAAGCAATGAGCTTGCCGGTCTGCTGGGGTAGCTCATCCCAAACAACGTACTGAGGGATCTGAGTTGTCTTTCCGGAACCGGTCTCACCAACAAAGACAAGAATCTGGGTCGAGTGATATTTATTGAGGAATTCTTGCCTGGGAAGGGGAAGAATCATGTCAGCAGCGTCGAAGGCTGGAAAGTGCAAGGGCTCATGATTGCCTGATCACCTACCGCTGCTTATGGACGGGCAAGTCTCGGCGAGTTTCGAGGATACTAAAGTACCGCTGGGAGTGTGGTTTTCCGGTGAAGGGATTATTCGCCATATCTTCGGCCTTGGCGGCTTGCGCGGCTGTCGTCTGATGGCGTTTCATGTCATCGAATGCATCGCAGCCGTTGCCATTGTCGTCTTGGTTCATGTGTGCGAGGTACGGGTTGTACCTAGCACCAGCATCCTCGGCCTTCTTTGCCTTCTTCCTAGAGACATCTTCGGCGTCGACACTGGCGCGCTTCTCTGCCGTTATGTGATGAGAGGCCATTGGGGCGGTTGACAAGGGTTCGGACTTGAGGAAGCCGAGCGATCGCGATCGTGTCGATTGTTCGTAAAATTTTGGAGGGACGAAGGCACGTCGGCCTTTATCGATAAGACGACGACGTATTAGGGTAACAGTGCTAGCTTACACTGGCACTGTACAAATTGTCGAATGTTGTACTTGCACCAGTGGCGACAGCAATTTTGGCATCACAGCGTGTATCTATTCAAAGAGTAATTTTTTTTAATTACGCGAGCTCAGATGTGCGTTCTCGGAGTCGTTTAAATTTATCCATCTACTATAGCATCGCACTCAGATACCTCAATCTTTGGGTCCCATTATCCTCGGCGGTGGGGAGATGTGAGGATGATTGGTGCGTGCGACGCACACTGTGCATCCGCAACTGCTACTCTCATGGTGAAAATAAATTCGACCAAGTGCAAGGAAGCCCGGTCGCAGCAACACTACATCTCCAGCTCACCCCCAGCCAGAATCTGGCGTGAAACCAGCCATATCAGGGGGCGCAAGGGATTCCAAAGAACGTAGACGGCATCTTCTGCTCGCAAACTCAGCCTCCACCAGGCTGAATTCGTCGTCGGAAGAGACTGCCGGCCCTTGGTCCTCCAGTAGCCGTTTCCAAAAGCCCACTCCAGCATCATGGCATCGGCGGGTGACGATTTTGCGGATCCCGAGAGCTGCGGCCCCCAGCAGCCAATCTTTCACATCGGAAAGCACGAATCGGACAGGGATGTGCCTTTGACGGATTCGGAGTACGGCCATCTGCTGAACCAAGGTGCAAGTGGCAGAACCTGGATGCATGGCTCCATGGTCATAGCTGACTGAAGGCAGATCAGCTTCGTAACGACCCCCATCACCAACCGTCATTTCAAAGATAGGGTCTTCAAGCTCGTCACGGACCACCTATCGCTGCTGGATACGAAGGGCGAGAAAGCAACAAGCACCGTGACCGGGCCCCGGGCTGAGCCCATCCTTCCGCCCCTGACGCCCGAGGATACAGGACTCTTCCCATCGGCGGCTGTCAACACGTACGCGGCGGTGATAAGCCCGTGGATTGATCTATGCTCCACCGATCCCATCGTCGCCAGCATCTCCCGCCAAGTGCTGAATCTCGAGATCAACTATGCCAACTTTTGTGGTGTGAGGAGCATCATCGTTACCGGCCCCTCCCGCGACGCTTCCAAGGATGGCGGAAACCAAGGTTTATCTCAGTACTCCCGTGCGATCAAGGAAGCGCTCGCCATCGGAAGCTGCCTTTCCTTCCTGATCCACATGCCCATGTACCGGGAGCCGGCCAGCGGCAAGGTGGCTCCGACCCTGGCATCGCTCTGCAGACAGCCAAGCCCAGCTCCTGCAAAGGAGATTGACCTTTTTAGTGCATGGGACTCCTGGCATCAGATCCGGACGATGTGCAGCTATAACCTCAGGCTCTTCGTTGGTACTACAATCTCGTTCCCTGCCGTGGTCGTTTCGCGACGTTGCTGATGGCCCTCCGTAGCACTGCAGCTGCCTCGGGTTATGCCAGAAAAGGATCTGCAAAGCCGTTGGTTTGCCGAGCCTCTGCATTACCTGACCTTTGGGCCTGAAGTCTTCGAAATGAACAAGAGCGGCTTCCCCTCGCTTTCCAAGCATCATCAGGAAACGATCTTTACGTACATGCGTCTCAAGGCCATGCCTTGGTTGCTCCTCTGCGACGTCGGGCCGGACGTTTCACAATTCAAGCTGCACTCTCCTTCGCTGCTGGCTCAGAACCTTCCGGCGCCTACGGACGACGAATTCCCTACGCTCGCGGCGGCCCACGATGCGGAAAGCCTGGCTCGGTCCCGGGCGCCGCGAGGAAACGCTCACATGGCGTATCTGCAGTGGCTCGAATCGCAGCAGCCTCCTTTCACGGCGCTGGAGTCGACGACGTTGACGAGCTTCCAGGACTGGCTGCAGTCACCGCTTCAACCTTTGTCGGACAACCTCGAGTCTGCGACGTACGAAGTGTTTGAAGGCGACCCGGTCAAGTACAATCAGTACGAGGCCGCCGTCGTCGAGGCGCTGGCTGAGTGGAAGAAACTCGGGCTACCGACATCCAAGAAGGGAGTCGTCGTCATCGCCGTCGCCGGCTCGGGTCGTGGTCCTCTGGTGACGCGGGCGCTCAACGCAGCGGAGCTCACCGGGGTCCCGGTCGAGGTTTGGGCTGTGGAAAAGAACCCGAACGCGTATGTGTATCTGCTACGCCAGAACCAGACAACTTGGGGCGGCCGAGTCAATGTCGTCAAGTCTGACATGCGCGCTTGGAAGGGCCCCGTCGTGTCCGATTCGGTCGAGGGGGGGGCCGTGTATGGCAAGGTGGACATTCTCATCTCGGAGCTTCTCGGTTCCTTCGGCGACAACGAGCTCTCTCCCGAATGCTTGGATGGCATCCAGCATGTGATGGCTAAGCCGCACGGCATCTCGATCCCAAGCTCTTACACGGCGCATTTCAGCCCGATATCGACACCCAAGTTGCACGCCGACATTTTGGCGCGTTCTGCGACGGACCCAACTGCCTTTGACACGCCCTGGGTTGTCAGGCTGTACGCGTTGGATTTTGTTTGCCAGAAAGCGCCCGACCGCCCCCGGTTCCAGCAAGCCTGGGAGTTTTCCCACCCGATCCCGGAGTCTACCCTGCAGGCCGTCAACGCCCGTCGCTCTGGCGGCGTCGTCGGGGGCGGCGGCGGGAGCATGGCTGGGGCGGCCGGCGCGAACGACCACAACTCACGATACTGCCACGTGACATTTGTCTGCCGGACTCGTGGAGTCATCCACGGACTTGCCGGTTACTTCGAGTCGACCCTGTACGAGTCCAGGGTGGAGGGTCAAGAGGGAGAAATGGTGGAAATCAGCACGCACCCGGAGAGGATTGATCGGAAGAGCAAGGACATGATTTCGTGGTTTCCCATCTTCTTCCCTCTCAAGGTAAGGCTTCGAAGCAAGGAGGAGATGCGTTTGCGTGGTGATTCTGACGCTTGCATAGGAGGCAATTACCTTTCCCGAGGACACGGAGCTCGAGGTGAGCATGTGGCGACAAACTGATGACAGCCGCGTGTGGTACGAGTGGCAGGTCGAGGCTTGGACCTGGGTCGGGCCATCGTCGAGGGTTCTTGTCGGCAAGTCAGGTCTTTGCACAAGCCGCAAAGTAGCCTGTCTGATGTAGGGGTGCATTGGTCCGATGGATCAATCATGTGGCAACGGTTCATTGGTAGTCGGATGTATGCCGACTTTATGGGCTACGATCAGCCATGCATTACTCGTGACGAAGCTTGTTCATGTCCTTTTGGTCATAAAAAAGATATTGATTCGTTGGACAAGTGCGAGTGCATGGGCAAGCAGAAAATCAAGGGGATGAGGGGGGTGGGGTTGGGGGGTGAGGAGTATTCTCCCATCTACTAGATCTCCAACCTGACAATAGAGGCCTCTTCGTACTTTCTTCCCGTTACTATCATCTGCCACGGAGAACAGAGCCCTATTATCTTGTCTGTATCATAATTCATGTCCAGAGTCGTAATGTACAGGCTCCAACGTGTTTCACAGCGATGGTTACCCGAGTGATGGAGGGAGTCACGCCAAGTGCTGGTAATGGCGTTCAAGTCTGGGTAGTCAGTTGGACATCTAGCGGTTAGTATCAACAATATTGACATGAACACCAAGAGATCGTTTTCTGTTCGATCTCAGGATAGTTCAAGTTGTGCGTGTCCCATCTAGCAAATTCCTTGCAGCGTGTGTTGCGATATGCTTTGTATGGGGTAAGTATTAATCCGGAGTACGGAGTATTACCAATACATTATCCGACATCTGTACTTACCTAAGTACCTAGGTAGGTATGCTCCGTACCTATGCAGTGCGCTGTAGAGTAACTACAGTAATACCAATCAATACATGTACAGTACTAACAAGCCAAGAATGTAGAACTTAAGTAAGTACCTAGTACTTAAGTCAGTCCTGCATGAGTACATGTAGGCATCTGTACTTGGACTTGGACATGTAAGTACCATTACAGTACAGAGTACAGTAGTTGTACATGGATGTATAAAAGAATAGTGCAGAGTACGGAGTACATGCTGGGAACTTCAAGTTGTACCGTGCTGTACAGTAGTACTCCGTATTATACAGTAGGTTTTTAGGTGAAATAATGCAAGCAATGAGCTGCTATTATGTACATGTACATCTACGTGAATACTTGTGCACCGATGCCCACTGTAAGTACTGCACTGTACTTGCGTTGTGCTCTGACTGGCAGTCAGCTGCCTCGGCATGTGGGCCCGGTATGCTGTAGCTCAGCAGTGCTTCGGCCGGGTCCCTGGACAACCAGCTATCCTTCCCTACCCCGCCAGTTGTTCAGCATCAGATTACCCCTCCAACACTCCTCGCCGTCTGAACATCATCCTCCCTGAAGCAGCCAGCAAGCTTAGGGTCGCCAACTTCACCATCGAACAAGTCCAATCCGCCGAGGACGATCGATCCCTTCTCCACCATGTCCTCCCAACCCCCGCACCCCACCCTGCTCATCCCTGGGCCCATCGAGTTTGACGATGCCGTTCTCCAGTCCATGAGCCACTACAGGTATGATGATCATCTTTTCCCACACTTCTTTGCCGACCCCGCCCTCGTGCCGACTTGGACTAACCCCCGACGACAAGCGAGAGCCATGTCGGCGCCGGCTTCGTCGCGACGTTTGGCGAGACGCTGTCGATGCTGCGTGAGCTCTTCCAGTCGCAGACGACGAATCCCACCTCGCAGCCCTTCGTCATCAGCGGATCGGGAACGCTCGGCTGGGACTTGGTGGCCGCGAACCTCGTCGAGCCGGGCGAGAACGCCTTGGTGCTGAGCACCGGCTACTTTGGAGATGGCTTCGCCGATTGTCTGCGAGCCTACGGCGCCTGCGTCACCAAGCTGGACGGACCGGTCGGGGGGCGTCCCCAGCTCCTCGATGTCGAAAAGGCGCTCAAGGATAAAAAGTACAAGATTCTGACCGTCACCCACGTCGACACCTCCACCGGCGTTCTGAGCGAGCTCGAGGAGCTCACCGCGGCCGTCAAGAGGGTGTCCCCGGACACGTTGGTCATCGTCGACGGCGTCTGCAGCGTCGCATGCGAGGAGATTGCCTTTGACAAGTGGGGGTTGGACGGTGTCGTCACCGCCAGCCAAAAGGCCATCGGCTGTCCTGCGGGGCTGTCGATTTCCATCTTCAGCAGCAGGGCCATGGAGGCTCTCGAGAAGCGCAAGACGGAGCCGGCGACGTACTTTGCCTCGATGAAGCGATGGCTGCCCAGTACGTTGACCCCATCATCGGCCGAGACAACCCGTCGGAGCTGACGCCAAGCGTAGTCATGAAGAGCTACGAGGCCAAGAAGCCTTCCTACTTTGCCACGCCCTCGCCTCAGCTCATCCACGCCCTCAACACGGCCCTCAAGCAGATTCTCGCCCGGCCCCTCTCGGAGAGATTCGAGAGGCACATGGAGGTCTCGGACAGGGTGAAAAAGGCGGTGACGGACCTCGGCCTCAAGATTGTCGCCACCGAAGCCAAAGATCAGTCCCACGCCATGACGGCCATCTACCTGCCGGAAAACATCACCATCCCCGACCTGCTACCCAAGCTGCTGAGCAAAGGGGTCGTATTTGCTGGCGGCCTCCACAAGGAGATAAGCACCAAGTACTTTCGATTCGGTCACATGGGTGTCACGGTGGTGAGTAACCTACCCCAGGGGCCCGGAGCGAGTACAAAGCAATGGAAGCATTTCCGAGGCTGACGGCACCTTGGTTGCAGGTCGATCCCAAGCGCAAAGACATCGACAACGCTCTGGAAGCCTTGCGGTCGGCGCTATCCGAGTGCGGCTACGTGAAGGCGTAGAAAGGAGGCACGAAAATGAAGGGTGGCCGCACCATGACCCTACCATGTGTACTACGTAAGAATGCATGTAATATTGAGCCTGCGGTGCGAGAATGACCAAAAATGCTGCACGCAATGCCCTCTTGCCAACACATGTGCAGGGCGTGATGGCCAACCTTGTGTGCTTTGATGAGAGAACAAGGTATAACCGAATACCCGTCGAGCAATCAAGCACACAGTAGCAGGACAAGGGCCGCCGATTGTCACGTCCCCATTCGATGGAATGATGCAGAATGGCAAACGCTGGTGATGATGCCATTCATACGCATCCACAATGGAGCACAAGTACAGTACTAGGTGACGTACAGTACAGATTCTTGACCTCGGAGCGCTCGGAATGGAGTGTGGGATGGAGTGTGGTTGATGAACAGAAGTCGCCACTATTAATCTGGAGCCGGTAGGTGCAAGTACTGAACTGCACAGGAATATTAGTTGTACAGTAGGTAATAGGTGTACGCAGAACGGAGCGCAGTCCTAATTAATAATACTAGGCCATTGGAATTATTAGTGGGTAAACATGTTGCCTTGGCTTGTTCCTAGGATCCCGCTGGCGCCTGCGCCACACCCGCCACCGGAACTGAGTGTTGCGGCGCTGTCATCGCGCAGGTACCCCATTTTCCGTTTGCCTGCCAACGGACCCCGCCTTGACTTTTGCTTCACCACCTCACCACCACCGCTTTTATCCATCCACGCCCGCTGGCTCCACGTGCATTTTCCTCCCTCCCATCTTCCACATCCGCACGGAACCCCCCATCGCTCTCCTCGCAACGCCTGCGAAGCACTCCAACATACCCCTCCAGCGCTTCGAGCCAGTCTGTTTCGACCCCGTCGTACAGCTTTCCGCTTTCACGGTGCTGCGGCTCTTGGCCCCCAAAGCCGACTCCTCGCCATCCCCCCCCCCCGCGCCTGAGTTGCTTCCCACCCGCGCTTCCCGACCGTAATGGCTGTCTCAATCGAGGAGCTCGACACCACGGTTCGCGCCTTTTACGAGAGCCGTGGAGAGCAGGTTGGTTCTCCTTCGCAACCCGTTCGGCCACCGTCAAGCGACGGTGCGCCCCCCCCCCCTCCCCCCGCGTTCCGGTGCTGATTCCATCTTGCAGCAAAAGGCTGCCCAAGCAGTCCTGAACCAGGTATGGCCCAACCATCCCCTGCCCCTCTCCGCGTCGCGTGATTTCTTTCCAACGGAACGTGGTGACCGTCGGCTGCGGTGCTCGAGCTGACAAAGCCTGCCTTCTAGTTCAAAGAGGACCCCGATGCATGGCTCATGGTGGACAAGATCCTATCCGACGCTCAATATCCCCAGACAAAGTGTACGTGTATCCCTGTCACGGCATCACCATGCATGCTCTCCCATCCGCAGGAAGCTAACGGCATGCTAGACTTGGGTCTGCAGGTCCTCGACAATGTCATCTCGACAAGATGGAAGGTTTTGCCAAGAGATCAGTGCCAAGGTCCGACTCGTCACGTTGTCCCTGACCCCCGGACGTACTATCGGCTGACGGCTTCCCAGGCATTCGAAACTTCATCGTTCAGTTCATCATCCAGTGCTCCAACTCAGAAGAGGCGTTGCAAAGCAACAAGACCTTGCTCAACAAGCTCAACATCGTTCTCATCTCCGTTCTCAAGCAGGAGTGGCCCCATAACTGGCCCACCTTCATCAACGAGATCATCTCGTCCTGCCACGCGAACCTCTCCATTTGCGAAAACAACATGATCATCCTGCGTTTGCTGTCCGAGGAAGTCTTCGACTACTCCGCCGAGCAGATGACGTCCACCAAGACGAGAAACCTGAAGCAGACCATGTGTGCCGAGTTCTCCCAAATCTTTCAGCTCTGCCAGGAGGTCCTCACGACCGCCGAGCAGCCCAGCTTGGTCAAGGCCACGCTCGAAACCCTGCTGCGATTCTGCAACTGGATCCCCCTCGGTTACATCTTCGAGACGCCGCTGATAGAGACCCTGCGAACTCGCTTCCTGCGCGTGGCCGAGTTCCGGAACATCACCCTCCAGTGCCTGACCGAGATTGGTGGCCTTCAGACCGGAGGCGCCGGTCAGACCGGCTCGTACGATGAGCAGCTGATCAAGATGTTCACCGAGGTGCTCACGACCATTGCTGACATCATTCCCGTCTCGCTTGATCTGAAGACGACATACCCCAGCAGCAACTCGAAGGACCAGGAGTTCGTCCAGAACCTCGCCCTCTTCCTCTGCAACTTCTTTGGATCCCACCTTAACGCAAGCGCCCCGTCATCTCCCTCCCCCTTCGCCGTATCTGTCTGACCTCGATTGTTGCAGCTCATCGAAAACCTCCCGAACCGAGACTATCTCCTTCACGGACACTACTACCTCATCAGAATATCCCAGATCGACGATCGCGAAATCTTCAAGATCTGCCTCGACTACTGGCTCAAGCTGGTCCAGGAACTCTACGAAGAGATGCAGCAGCTGCCCATAACCGATCTGAACCCCCTCATGGCTGTCGGCGGCGGCATGTCGGGCAGCGGCGCCCCGAACCCTACGCTCCTCATGAATTATCCCCTCCGCAAGCACAAGTACAACGAGGTTCTGTCGAACCTGCGCGTCGTCATGATCGAGCGAATGGTTCGGCCCGAGGAAGTCTTGATCGTCGAAAACGACGAGGGAGAGATCGTTCGCGAGTTCGTCAAGGAAAGCGACACGGTTCAACTGTACAAGACCATCCGCGAATGCCTGGTCTACCTCACCCACCTTGACGTCGTCGACACCGAAAACATCATGACGGAGAAGCTTGCCCGACAGGTGGACGGCTCCGAGTGGTCGTGGCACAACTGCAACGTCCTCTGCTGGGCCATCGGCTCCATCTCGCTGGCGATGAATGAAGAGACGGAAAAGCGATTCCTCGTCACCGTCATTAAGGATCTTCTCGGCCTCACCGAGATGAAACGAGGCAAGGACAACAAGGCGGTCGTTGCTAGCAACATCATGTACATTGTCGGCCAGTATCCCCGCTTCCTCAAGGCCCACTGGAAGTTCCTCAAGACGGTTGTGAATAAGCTCTTCGAGTTCATGCACGAGTCTCACGAAGGTAAGCGCCCCCAATCCCCATCCCTCCCGCGGCTTCGCCGCTGACTTGGCCCGTAGGTGTGCAGGACATGGCCTGCGACACTTTCATCAAGATCGCTCGCCAATGCCGGCGCCACTTTGTCGCGCTCCAGCCTAGTGAGCAGGAGCCGTTCATCGAGGAAATCGTCCGCAACATGGGAAAGATCACCTGTGATCTCACACCCCAGCAGGTGCACACCTTTTACGAAGCCTGCGGCTACATGGTTGCCGCCCAGGGAAACAAGCATCAGCAAGAGCGGCTGCTCGCCGACCTGATGAACATCCCCAACGCTGCCTGGGATGAAATCATCAAGCAGGCGACCGTCAACCCGTCCATTCTGCAAGACTCGGAGACCATCAAAGTCATCGGCAATATCATGAAGACCAACGTGTCGGCCTGCACCTCGGTCGGATCGTATTTCTACCCCCAGATTGGCCGCATTTATCACGACATGCTTCAGATGTATCGAGCCACGAGCACGCTGATCTCCGAAGCCGTCGGCAGAGATGGTATGCCCCTTCCGGCGCCTGTGTCCTGGATGGCAGCTGACCGTTTTTCAGGCGAGCTGGCGACGAAGATGCCCAAGGTCCGAGGCCTGCGCACCATCAAGAAGGAGATCTTGAAGCTCATCGAGACCTACGTCGAAAAAGCCGAGGACTTGGCTGCCGTTCGCGCCCAGATGGTTCCTCCGCTCCTGGACTCGGTCCTGGTTGACTACAACCGAAACGTGCCGGGCGCGCGCGATGCCGAAGTCTTGAAGGCCATGTCTACCATCATCACCAAGCTCTCCGTAGGTGTCTCGCAGGGTGGCCACGCAAGCTCCACGCTAACCTCGTCTCCCCTTTATTTAGGCTTTGATGGAGGATCAGGTCCCCACCATCATGGAGAATGTCTTCGAGTGCACGCTCGACATGATCAACAAGGACTTCTCCGAGTTTCCCGAGCATCGCGTTGAGTTCTTCAACCTGTTGCGGGCCATCAATCTCCACTGCTTCCCAGGTAGGCCTTCGACGTCGCCTGCATTGGCGAAATATGCGCGCGCGCGTGTGTGTGTGTGTGTGTGCTGACGATGCGCCTGCGCCTCTAGCCCTCTTGAAGCTCGATAACAACCAGTTCAAGTTTGTCATCGATTCGTGCTCGTGGGCTTTCAAGCACGATAACCGCGATGTCGAGGCGGCCGGATTGAACATGTGCTTGGAGCTCATCAACAACGTTGCCGACAAGACGGATGTCGCTACCGCCAATGCCTTTTTCCAACGCTTCTTTACCACCATCCTGCAGGATGTCCTCTTTGTGGTGACGGACAGTGACCACAAGGCTGGCTTCAAGACGCAGTCGATGCTTTTGATGAAGCTGTTCTATTTCATTCATCCTGCGGACGGCATGCAACCCAAGATCCAAGGGCCGATTTATATGCCAGATCAAGCACAGGCTGGAACGAGCAACAAGGAATTCCTCGGAAACTCTGTCGCGACGCTGCTCCGCAACGCTTTCCCCAACTTGCAGCCGTAAGCGTTCATTCGATTTGCTTCCGGCGTACAGTGTATCCGTCGCTAACGCGCAGACTAGGACGCAAGTTAGCAGCTTCGTCGAGGGCCTGTTTAATTTCAACACCCAGTACGACAAGTTCCGACTGAACCTTCGGGATTTCTTGATCTCTCTCAAGGAATTTGCCGGCGACAACGCCGAGCTTTTCATCGTGGAAAAGGAGCAGCAGGAGCTTGATGCCAAAACTGCCGACATGGAGCGACGGCAAAAGGTTGGCGGTCTCCTCAAGCCATCCGAGCTGGACGACGACGAATTGTGAAGTTGCGAAGAGCTCAGAGCAGAGATCGCGCCCAGATGTGAAATGCAGAGTCCGTCTGCGCGAGAGAAACTCGGAGCTCAAGATGGAATCGGAGACGGCTGGGACGTGTACGGGCTGTAAACCTGACCGTCATGATCTTCGGCCACGGCCCCCGGCCTGCGCCAGGAACGAAACCGTCTCAATTTGTTTTTCCTTGCCGTAATGATACCACAGTAGATGCGTCGCCACCTTCGACAGGAACCACGGTCCTGCCGGTTGTCGACAGAGCAGGGCAAAGAGAAATATTACCTTTCTCGCGACGCTCTGTCCGGACACTGACTAAGAAAAATATATTTGAAGAAGTGAGAAATTGCCGGTGGAGGTGCTGGATGGGAAGCCGAGGGATGAATGTGGAAAGCAGAAGCAGGACAGTGGACGAAGGCGATGCGATGCGATGCGACGCCCAATATGATCAGAGAACTCTTTTACTCGAAATTGTAGACGGCGAGCAAGTGCTGTGTTGGAGAAAACGAGGGTTGCCGTTCAGGTATTCGTGGAGGATTAATATACAGCACACGAGATGTCTGGAACTAGTCGTACGCACTATGCTGCAGATTTTACAATCTCAGATTCGTGTCGTGATGATGGTAATGTCCATGGTAATGTCCAGGGTATACCGTCGAATCCACTCAAATGGTCCTGCCAAGAGAGCAGTTGTAATTGTAAATAGATAGGTGCGCATTGCGCGTGTGCGCATGTAGGTATGCTTGCTTTGATTGCTACCTCGCTTCCACCCCAGATATCGTCACCTAATCGGCAAAGCCCTCAAACTCGTCACCTTTGGACGCAGCCGGCTTGGCTTGGTTCTTCTTCCTGATTTCGGCGAGCAGCTCGTCCAGCTCCATCTGCTTGACCTTTTCTTCCTCGGTCATGGTCATCCTCTTTTCGGCCTCCCGCTTCTTCCGTCGCTTCTCGCGCCTTTCGACGCGCACCTCCTCCTGGCCCAGCTTGGAGCTCCAGGCCTCGTTCTGCTTTCGCTTTCTCTTCGCATCGGCGGCCTTGCTTTTCGTCTCACCTGACCTCTCGGCTTCGAGGGCCACCTGCCTCGCCGTTTCTTGCGCCTTGTCCTTGTACGCAAACGTGTCCCAGTCCATTTCTATCCCCAACGTCTTGTCACCTTCCCACCCCTTGAGCTCCGGCATCTTGGGCATGCGAAGAAGACCCCAGGCGTTGGCAAGATCTGCCCAGTTCAGGTCCGTGGCACGAAAGATCGACGTCGCCTGGTGGGCGCAGTAGCTTCGGACCCAGCTGACGAAGGCCTTCTGAGCCTTGTCATAGACGGCTCTATCCGCTCGGGCAAGTGTCCGGATCTTTTCCGTTGCCGCCTTGACGTCATGCTCCGAAACACGTATCTCTGGCTTCTGCAGCGGAATTATGGGAGTCTTGCGGACTTCCAGGAATCTGATGTAGTCCTCCTCCCTTCCGGGATGCAGCATCACCACGGCCAAGCCCTTCCGACCTGCTCTCCCGGCTCTTCCGCTGCGATGTATAAACACTTTTGGGTCCGACGGTGCATCAACCTGCACAACGAGGTCCACCTGGGGAATGTCGAGGCCTCGAGAGGCAAGGTCTGTTGTCAAAAGAATTGTGGAGGAAACCGAGGTCAAGAACTTTTGAAAATTCTTTTCGCGCACTTTCGCAGGATGCTTGCCGTGAAGCGGAATGACGGAAAAGCCAGAAGGAAGTAGCTGGGGTACGATGTGTTGGAAATAGTCGACGGCGGCGCACGTGGACAAGAAGATGATGCTCCGCTGTGGCCTGACGGGTAACCGATCCAGAAGCTGTGATAAGGCGGGAAGTTTTTGGCTCGCCGGTGTGAGCATGTAAGCCATCTTGAGACTGGCAGGGGTTTTTCTGTCCTCGAGAATGCCGCCATCTTTCATCTTGACCCGCACTTCAATCTTTACGGGGTTTCGCAGGCCGACGCGGATGATTTCGCTCACAGCCTCGCTGACGCTTGCGCTGAACAAGCCGGTGCGCCTTTGCTTCGGCAATTGCGAGATGATTCTTTGTAGGTCCTGCTTGAAGCCAAGATCAAGCAGCCTGTCGGCTTCGTCGAGGACGAGCACCTCAAAGGAGGACTGGGGGCAGTGGACGTGCGGTGATGCCAGCAGCTCGACGAGTCGCCCGGGAGATGAGATGAGCAGGTTCGGACTATTTCGCAGGAAGAAGCTCAGGTCTTGCGCCGTTGTCGTGGTGCCTCCGACGAGCAGCTGCGGGATGACAACCGGTACGGAGGACGCAGGTCGCTGTTCGTCATCTTGGAGACACGACAGCAGCTCGGCGGAGGGGGCGTGGAATTTTAGAAGGGACTGGAGAACGGTGTGTATTTGAGCGGCGAGCTCCCGCGTGGGCGAAACAATGATGGCGCCGACATGATGTCGTTTGGTCGGTGCGTCGACGGACAGCAACCTCTGGACGACGGGTATCAAGAAGGAGAGGGTCTTGCCGCTACCGGTTACGGCCTGCGTTGAGGATGGGCATCAGCATCACGCAGTACACGGCAGCGAGCTCGGGTGGGCGAAATCGACTCACCTCGACGACGACGTCCTTGTTGCCCAGGAACTGGGGCAAAGTGGCCGCCTGCACCGGGGTCATCTTGGCGAAGCCCATGGTCGACATGGCATCCAGGATCCATTCTGCGAGCGGTGGCGTCAGAGCGTCCCATGCTCTGGGGTCTCGTTTCGAAGCGACCTTTCCAGATGTCATGATGGGCGTGCTGCAACGGGTATAATACGCACCATCACCGCTCGACGACAAGTTGATGGACGCAAGCAAAAGATACGGAAGAAATTATGTACAGTATCTTATCTTATCAGCACGTGTGCGGGCGGTGTACGGATGTCTAAGTATTACTGCACGGAGTACTGTTAAGTAATTACAGTATTGTAAGTACAGTACTTACAGTAAGTACATGCATGTACGGAGTATGGAGTACAAGTACTGTATACTTACTGTAGTGTACCTGTACTGGCAGCGCCGAGTACAAGCCACTCACACTCCCGAACCAGGTGGCTGTGACCAGACTTTGGCGGGAGGCCTGCCGGGTCCGAAAATGCGGTAACCCAGCGCTGCTGGTCGCGTGAAAGGATACCACCTGACCAGGTCGGCACGTGTGAATCAGTAAGAGGCCAAGACAGCACTTTTATCCAGAGGTCCGTACTCGGGACAAAGACGAATACCTCACCGTCACGAAGTGTGCTCACTACGTGCACGAGCACACTTGCTGTTGCATATTTCGTACCATGTACGGAGTACTCTGTGCTCTGTAATGCTTCGGACTTCTACTGTACTTATTTGCATGTACTTGTTCTCGGCGGTGACCAAGCACCAAGTACGGAGTACTTGCATTTAATTAGTGCCTAGTACTCACTAATACCCCATACAGGAACTTTTACCTAGTACCTAGTAGTATTACTTACTGTACTCCGTACAGCACTCCGTATTATTACTGCGCTCCGTTCGGCCAGTCAGTGCCATGTACATGTACGGAGCGCCAAAGCATCTTGGCTAGTTGGCGCCGAGTACAGTGTACCGAATGTGGCAGGCAAATTGCCTGCCACGCTCAGGTAGGTAGTACCTCCCA
Source organism: Drechmeria coniospora (assembly GCF_001625195.1). NCBI lineage: Eukaryota > Fungi > Ascomycota > Sordariomycetes > Hypocreales > Ophiocordycipitaceae > Drechmeria > Drechmeria coniospora. Next base: position 5,730,173 of record NC_054391.1, read on the forward strand.
CGGGAGCCGCTCGTAACAGGTGCCGTATGTAACGGTACCTTTGGCGATTTGCTTCCTGTGCCTGGAGGGTGTTGCTCGGCATGACGGTCGATGGTACTAAAACGGACGGCGAGTGCTGCGTAAGTACTCCACGCATGTACAGCTACTTGCACATGCATACGTACGTGCACCTACTTGCATGTATAGTCGTATTCGGTAGTACTTACTTACTTACACAAGTCTCCTCGCCGCCGTCATGACCGACTCGGCGTCGGCAAAATTCTCGTGCCCGGCTGGTTGGTCACTTTCAGCTTTGCATCTCCCAACCGCATGATCACAATCTAGTGCAAAGGACCCTTCACTCCCTCCTCCTCCTTACTTACTCACTCACGCACGCACTCGCTCGCCGACCCTGCCCCCCCTCCCTGCGTCGCACCCCAAACGGCCCCTACTACCCTCGGTACGGTATTAATGCGGCAGGGGTGACGTCCCTCTGCTGCGACATCTGTCAACACCATCACCCTGGATCCTCTCAAAGTGGTCGACAGCCTCACGACCATCCGACACGGCCACTTCCCCCTCTTCGACTCGTGCGATCCCTTGTCGGCGCGCCCCTCGCGCCGCGACAGACTTGTATTCCATTCGTGCCTATTCTGGCCCTCGGGCTTCGCATCCCTCCGTCGCCTCCTCGTCGGCACCATCCGCTGCCCGGCGCTGCCTCCCGTTTCCTTCGCCATGTCGCTGCGACGCAAGTCTGGCGTTCCCGACACGCCCCGCGTCATCTCGCCGAGCCCGACGCCGTCGGAGCAGGACAGTCCCGAGTTCGGCGGGCTGACGACGCGCTCGGCGGCCGCGCGGAAGCGCATGTCGGCGTCGCAGCCGTTGGAGGAGCGTGGCTCCGAGGATGAGGTCGACGGCGTGCCGGGGCTCCGAAGATCTCGGACGAGAAGCCGATCGCCGATGGACAGCCGACAGCTCTCGCGCATGACGCCCAGCCACTCCAGCCTGGCAACGAAGACGAAGACGAAGACGAAGGCGAAGGCGACGGCGACGGAGACGGCCAAGGGTGCGGCGGCGGCGGCGGCGAGCAACGGAAAGCTCGTTCCCTCCAACGGTCACCTGGCCCCTCCGCAGCCGACGTCGCTCCTGGGTTGGAGCTGGCGCGACTTCAGCCGCAGCCCAAGCCCTCTCGGCCTGATTCCCATCCACAGACACTGGAGGACCTTTGTGCACAAGCACGAGGTCCCCCGCAAGGCGCTCCACGTCTCCATCGGCTTTTTCGTCGTCTGGCTGTACGTGGCCGGCACGCAGACGAGTTCGGTGCCGCCGTACCTGATGGCGGCCCTGATCCCCATCGCCACGACCGACTGGCTGCGACACCGGTACGAGTCGGTCAACCGGCTGTACGTCAAGCTCCTGGGCGCGCTGATGCGCGAGAGTGAATACTCGGGCTGGAACGGCGTCATCTTCTACCTCCTGGGCGCCTGGATCGTCCTCTACTCCTTCCCCAAGGACGTCGGCGTCATGAGCGTCCTGCTCCTCAGCTGGTGCGACACGGCGGCGAGCACCTTTGGACGCCTCTGGGGACGATACACGCCCAGGCTCCGGCGCGGAAAGTCTCTGGCCGGCTCCTTTGCCGCCTTCCTCGTCGGCGTCGCCACCTCGTACTTTTTCTACGGCTGGCTCGTCCCGACGCTGGGGCCGATGCCGGGCGACGAGAAGTTCATGTTCACCGGTGCTCTGTCGCTGCCGCGCGCCTTGACGGATGCCATGGGCCTTTCGCACGACTCGGCCTCCGTTACGGGCGCGCTGGCCCTCGGCATGGTGAGCCTCTGGTCTGGCTTCGTCGCCTCGGCCAGCGAGGTGGTGGACATTTTCGGCTGGGACGACAACCTGACCATCCCCGTCCTCAGCGGCATCGGCATCTGGGGATTCCTAAAGGTCCTCGGCTAGGCCCCGGATCGGACCGGTCGATGAGCCGTTTGTCGCCAGGAGCGGATGGCATCCACCTAGGCCGAGGTCGACGGTCGGAACGCATCGCTGGCGTTGGGCACGATTGTTGCATCTTTTTTTTTCGGTTTTTGGAGCGAGTCGTTTTGATGTATCGACGACGACGACGGAGACTATGGACGGTTCATTCGGGCGAGGGGACGTGCGAGAGGCGGTGGACGAATGCTCATGTCTCGGTAGGCGGGCGGATGGGATTCCGGCCACGGCCTGGTGACGACGGAAGACGCGAGCGACTGCCTATTGGTACCTAGTTTTGTTTGTGCCTGCAGAGCATCCTAATGCACGACTATCATGGCTCCAAGGTCGATATGATACCACGATGATGGGTATCGTCACGCATGCATGGCAACGCAGCCGTGCTAGGCACCAGTCTTTCGCGGTGTCCGCGGCACCTCATACCTACCTGGTACCTTCATATTCTTTCTACTCCGTAGTCGTAGTGGCAATGTCTCTGGTCGGTAGCTCGTCGTGCGCGGAGGTGCTCGTCGTGTACCAATGCAGCAACCAGTCATGCACGACGAATCCGTCGTATGACAAGCTGGTCCCATCATCCCCAGCCCGTCGGCCATGCCGCACAGGAGGTAGAAGCGTGGGCCTGCATGTAGTCGTTACCGAGTACGGGCTCGAGCTAGAGACATGGCGCATTGTTTGCCCTCTGCGCTCATTGGAGGAGGCGTGTGCATGCTGCGACGTCGTGCATGCATGCGTGCCTCATGCTCACCGTCTTTACAACCAGCTGCGGCCAGACTTCGTTCGCAGGGTGCCCAGGTAGGCACCACACTCAGGTGATGGTCCGAGGTGCCCTCTTCCGTAACATGTACATCCCGATAGGGATCTGCTGTACTCTTTGTTTCTCCACGTTCCCAAGGTGGTGGTAGCGTTGGACTCATTGACTCGGTACTCCTGCCAGTCGAATACCAGCTGAAGACGCCGTTCCAGTGCAAGCAAGCACTGCCACGAGTGCGAGTGCACAAATTGGCCTTTTACATTTCACCTTCATGACATCGTAGACACGTGCCCCTAGACGAGCATTGCAGGTAGCGGCACGACAGATGTAGGTGAGAAATAATATCTGCCGACTCGCTTGTAGCAGAGGACTTACCCGGTAGCGGGTTCGGGGACCTGTCGATCCAGCATCGTCAAAAGGACAATGGTCAAGCAAAACGTAGTTCGCCGGGATCGAAGCCGAACTGCGGTACCGTACGGCTGCATTGCCGGGCGATTCTTCTGCCTCGCTCCCGAACGTTTGGTTCCGTCGGAAATCTGTGGCGACGATGCGAACGGGGCAGCAATACCCTCGCGTGCCTCCATGGTACATTCGGTACACCCAGGCGCTTACGTGATGGTCGTTTGTTGGTCGAGACCATCCATCTCGCGGTCGAGGATATCGACCTTCCTCTGTCGGGTGAAGGGCATATGTTGGATGCGTGTGTTGGATGCGTGTGTTGGGCAATATTGTCGTGTTGGGTAAATGGCGGCATGAGGTCGTCAACCTGCGTATGGCTATCGGTGTAAGTGTACTCTGTACTCCATACACGCTGTAATACTGTTACAGTGCCAGGTACCGAGTACCAGAATGCGATATCACAATGCTCGCCCACACAGGCCGGTACGTCTACGATGCGTGTTGGCTACATGGACAAATCGCTTGTGGGCAGGTAAGTAGGTGATGCCTCGTTCCTTCCCGTACACGTACAAGAAATTACAAGTGTAGGTGTATTTGTACATACATGTACGGTACCTCATCGATGGGTACCCAACGAGCAGTATCATCCATAGCGAAACGCTCGTCTCATTCTGGCCTGCCTCGTATATTCGCGTACCGGTACGGACGTGTACAGTACAGTATTATTACAGTATTATCTATTCCATTTAATACCTACTGTACGGCGTAGTCGTGATACTGTGCACTCTGGCCTGCAACACCTGGACAACGCATCACCAAGACGTCGCATCACCAGTCACAAAGCACGCCTCGCCATGACCACCATCAACCTCCATCGTTACCACGACCCGCATCTCGCGCGCTGCCGCGGAACTGCCCGACCGCCCCTGTCCGCTGCACGCCTGCCCGACGATGACGAAGAAAAGCACGTCTTACTACGCAGGGACGCCCTCGTCCACTCACCACTCACCCACTCACCCACGCATCACGCTCCGGTTCCCTTTCTCGCCATCCCATACCATCGAACTCCATCGAATCCTCGTTTGCGTCGTCTGCCCTTCCTCGCGCGACCGGACGGGCAGCAGCCGCATGTTGGCACGTCAAACCAGCGTCTGGGCACCGCCTGTGGGCGTGGCAGCCCACGCACCCAGCAGCCATGTGGCATGCCAGACAGACCACCCCCCCCTCTCGGCTCCCCCCTCTGCTAACCCCCCCATCTACCGCACCCTCCGCTCCACCGCTCCGCAAGCGTGCAAGCACAGCTGTCCCATCCCTGTACTTACTTTTCCGATGGAAGCATTCGAAGCGGAACCAGAACGGTCGTTGTCGTCTCTACAGATCAACCAACCCATCGATTCGTGCTCGTTACCCTACGTCGGTGCTACGTAGGTGCTACCGCCAGCGATGCGAGCCGTTGACCTGTAGGCGAACTACCGCCTTCACGTTGCAGTGGCTGGAGCCGTGCAAGAGGAAACAGGAATACCTGCTGGCTTTGGCCACTTCTGTCCCACCCCGTGGCATGCCATCAGTCTGTCGGCCCCCGATATCCCCAAAAGGCCGACCGGCCAAGAGCGCCCGTCCGTCTGTCTCTCCGCCTTTTCGCCTCGAGGGTGTTGACCTGTCACGGACTGGTTCCAAGGGCTTAGTGCCGCCCAGGGCACCACCACCGTCGCCTTAGGTTCCCATGCCGCCCACCATGAGTCCAAGCCAACACTTGGACCTTACGACCAGCGCTCATGAGTTCCAGCTACGACTTGACTGAGCTCCCGGCCCCCGCAGAATTCATTACTGTACTTACATGTCGGTCGACAGCTCTCGTCCATCAAATCAACCGTCCTCCAAATCCACCCACACACGCCCACCCCCACGCCTCGACCTTTTTTTCTTGGACATTTCTCGGCACGTTCAGGCAGAGTCAGGCGATTGGCTTCATCTTTCTCGCGGCCAACGGTGCTCGCCCACACCCCCAAAGACCTCTCGTTATGTTGTCTTGTATTCAGTGGCGACGCTGACTGGTTGACAATGCGAGGGTCCCACGTTGCCTGATGTCCGCTACCCCTCCCCCCCTTTCGTCCTTTAGCCGTGCGATGGACCGTGGATTCTTTTCTGCCTCGAGGTTCATGAGGTTGGCTCAACGCTACATCATACCAAACCAGATATCAACTTGGAAGTTGCTTTCCCAACTAGACTAGCCTCCATCGCTCCACCGCCGCCGCCCCGGTCGGACTCTTGTCGGCCCACACCTGCAGGCCGCCATGATGGTCTCGTCCGCTGCCCACGACGACGTCGTCATCACATCCTCGTTCGCCGTCATTGTCTGAAGCGGGGTCGTCGACAATGGCCTCGGCGAATGGAGAAGGCATATGTAATCCCTAGATATAAGCATATCGACAGGGGGGGGCGTGCTGGGAGCAGTATAAAAAGCTCGCCTCGTCACCCTCTTCAGTCTGATGCCTTCCTCCTCCTTCTCTTTCCTTTTCTTCTCATCCAGAGCCTCTGCTTAGGGTACCCGAGCACTCCAAACCGATGCTGGGACTCGTCACCAACATCACACCACCCTGTACCTTGCCCTTCTCCTGTACCGTTCACGTCTGCTGTCGCATCATCGCCGGTCCTTGCAAGATACCTCCTCGATATACTGGAGACGATCCTTTCATCAACCCTTCACAAAATCCACCGCCGTCGTTTCTCTGCTTGTCCTGATCCGGTCGATACAATGTCTGGCCCGTACTCGGCCGTGTCCTACTACACCATGCCCATGGCTGTACCCTCCAAACCGAATCAGTACCCTGCCTACAGCCAATACTCCATCTCCCCCCCCGAATGCGAGGACTCGGTGAGCTCGGGATCCGGGGCGCCGCCCTCCTACACGTGCAGCGGATACTCGGTCACGTCGGCCAGCTGCGTCGGCCACTCCGGAACCGACTATGACAGCACTCGTTCGGCGAGCGGCCTTGATTTTCAAGAGTACATGCAGGACCGAATCGCCAACTCGTTCGACCCGATTCCGTTGGATCGTAGCATCGCAGTCCAAGCACAAACGTGAGCCGCACCCTTTTTTGTCGAGAAATGATTCTCGGCTAACGAGCGCGACTTTGCAGTTCAGGCAAGCTCAACGCCAAGCATCGCGAGCTTGTCGAGTTGCAGAAACAGGCCCAGGCTCGTCTCGCAAAAACCCGTGAGCGCTTCCAGGAGGGAATGCGCGATGCTCGAGAGGTGCGCGGAGATTTGGAATGGACGCAGAAGAAAGTTTCGTGAGTCCGAGTCTCCTCCCGCAGATGCAACTTCCACCACCAAGGCTGCCCCAGGCTGGCCCACTCCGGTGATGCTTGGACGCCATGGAGATGCTGTCGATCGCACAGGCCGAGCTGACTGTCCATCTCTTGCAGAGCGCTCCAATCGAAAGCCGCTCGCAAGTACCCGAAGGAGTACGCCAAAGCTCGTGCGCGATACCCATCGCCCGAGTATTGAAGTTTGCTCAACATCGTCGACAGCCACGGTGCTTGCCGTCGTGTCCATGATTTTCCATTTATTTCAACGGTAAATTGGTGTATTTTGAAAACGGCCAAAAAGAGGTGTGTCGATATCGGCGTTGCACGAGGCATTCCCTCTTCCTCAAACCCATTTTGGGCAACATTTTTATTTCTTTCCTATTCACAACGCAAAGCGCGCAACGCCGTCGGCGTATGCATACAAAAATGTACTTGGACCGGATGACGTTGAGCCCGGGGCGCCAATGTCGCATTGCAGCGGATCGAGATCGGCAGCCGCATTGTCGGCTCCTCCGGCTGGCCGGCAGGAATCAAGCGGCCGATCGATCCAGGGGCAATGCCGTAGCTGCTGGTATCGGTGCGGGTATTTCACGAGAAGACGACTGATGATTGGATAGCTTGGGATGACCCGGAGAAGCATGAATGCGCCTCCTTCATTGCGTCTGCGGGTGCAGGGGGACAGGACTGGTTCAAGGGGCTATATTTGCGCCGGTGCCTAGGCTGCAGGGGACCATGTCCGGTTGAGATGCGGCGCGAGCCGTCCTCTGCCTACCAGAATGGGTCCATACGAGTGCACTCGCCGAACGAGGTGGTGAGAGGAGCGGGACTGGTTTTCGTCTGGGCGTGTTTCGCCCTACTCGGAACGACACATGGCTTCTTTTGGCATGGGGTTGACGGGAAAGGCCCAGGTGCTACTCGATTCTGTACTTGTGCAGCTTTGTGGCAGCATTCGATAGGATGCCTGTCGAGACGTCTTGCTTGCCACTTGCATAGGGTGACCCATCCATATGCGCAATCGTACGTGGGCCAGAAAGCCACCAAGAGGTGGGATCCTCGTCTCGTCGTGGGCGTAATAAGGGGAAACGTCGTGTTTCATGCATCCAAACGTGAGGCGTGCCAAATCATGTGATACCGACCAGCACAGACGCGGGCCTTTCGTGGTCGAGGTGCCGATGCATGAAGGCGGATGGGCAAGAGGAGCACGTCGGGCGTTGCCATCACGTGAGGCCCCATCCATGTCGACTGCGCTTCGCTTGCACTTTGTTGGCCCTTGGGATCCAAGACGGATGGCATTTCCAGCACGGGGCTGCAGGGTGCATGGACAAGCGTACAACCGAAACGTCCACTCATGTCGCGGCGACAGCCGATGCCGGCTGTCTTTGCGCAGGGAGCCAGGTGCCTCTGGGGTGCACACCTCTCGCCTTCTCGAGGCGCTCCCAGGGATTTTCGTTTGACGATGGGTCGTAGTAGCCTTCGTACCAGTGCTCGCCGGACGCATCGTCGTGGTGATGGCGCTGGCGATGGTTGTGGCGGTGATTGTGGCGATGGTGGTGCTGTAGCTGGCCCTGATCTCCCGATGGGCTGGGAGGGGATCCGACGAAGCCAGTTCCTGGGGCCGGACGCTCAGGCAAACCGGCAGGGCGAGCGGCTTTGCTCGAGGAGTCGGCCTCCCGGGTCGAGGAGGGAGCATCACTGCCGGCATCGCCGACGTGGCTCGGGTCGCCGAGGGGAATCTCGTTGACATTTACTTCCAATCGATTCGCAGCGCTCAGAGGAGCAGAATTTGGGTGCTGTCGGGTCCCATGCAGCGGCGCCGCGTCCGTAGCAGCGTCGGCGAGAGGGTTGTACCTGCGCTTCTTTTGTAGATGGTCTTGGGCGCCAAAGGTCGAGAAGCCCAGCATCTGGGCCATGGCGTCGTCGTCGGCGGCTGGATCCATCCTATCCACGGGTGGCCGTCGAGGGGAGGTGTAGATGAGGGTAGGCGGAGGATCAAATTGCCGTCAAGAAGGCTGGAGTAGTAGCGGCGTGACGGGGCCGTCGAGTGGGTTCGGTAGAGTCCGGCACACTTGGTTATGGAGCTGAACGAGCGTTCCGCAGGCCACCTTTGCGGGAGTGAGCGGGTGAGCGGGTTGACGATATGACGGACGTCGCTATCTCATGATGATGTCGTGGAAGCCTCAGGCTGTGATGGGACAGAGACTCTTCCAGTAGTTGTACGTAGCAGCACGAAGGTACATATATTTTACCGATTCTCACAGTGCAAAAGGCTTAGCTAACCCAACATGGATGATGGGTGTGCAAGTACTCTGTCGCGTATACGGAGTAGCACCTGCCAAGTCCACATTGACTGTGGCGCCCATTTTTTGTGGCTGGTTTGGTGCAACATACTCCGTACTCTGTACTCCGTACTGTGCAGTACCTATCCGTAGTAACTGGTTGTATTGATGGCGATGAGCTGGTAAATTATACTCGTACAGGGCTCCGTACTGTACAGTACCTATACATGGTAAGTAGTTGGTTGTATTGATGGCGATGAGCTAGTAAGTTATACTCGTACAGTGCTCCGAACTGGATAGTGCCTATCCGTAGTAATTAGTTGTATTGATGGCGATGAGCTGGTACTAATAATGCTCGTACAGTGCTCCGTACTGTACAGTACCTATCCGTAGTATTTAGTTGTATTGATGGCGATTAGCCGGTACTAATTATACTCATACAGTGCTTCGTACTGTGCAGTACCTATCCGTAGTAGTTAGTTGTACTTATTGATGGCGATTAGCCGGTACTAATTATACTCGTACAGTGCTCCGTACCTCCTTGTCGGGATGCACAGCACAGGACGTACGGGAGTGCAGTACTTGTACTTGTAGCTTCACTTAATTTTGTACTGAACCACATGTACTCCGTCCGTGCATGTGCACTTATACTGTAGGTGTACTTGATGAATTGACGACTCTATGCCAACGAACCGGACATCCCTCCTTCACCTGCACATACCAGAATCCTGGGCATGCATACTCCCACCTGGGCATGCATACTCCCAACTCCTACCCGTATGTAACGTATCCAAACCATGATTCATCGTTCCATCTGTCCCTCCTTCGCGCCCGGAAATACATCTCTCGTACGGCCGCCGTCCGCCTCGCAACCCCCCTCCTGGTGTCCCGTCTAGGACGCCATGGCGGATGCAGATCCCATCGCCCTCCAACTGCCGTCCAAGTACGCATCTGGAGGGCCGACGGTCGCATCGACGTCGGCACCGTCTCTCGAGTGGCTCGCCCGCACCTGGACCGTCACGCACTCGACGCTCTCGATGTGGCGGTCCGCGCGAAACGTGCGCATCAGCTACAAGCCGTTGCCCCCCCGGTCCGACGGCCGTCAGCGCATCGACGATCGAGTCGAGTATGAGCCCAGCAGCGAGACGGGCGTGTGCAAGACGGTCGAGGGCGTCGACATGCAGGCCGAGGCTGGCCGCGGCCAGGCGTGGGACTGGCGCGGTAAATCCTGGCTCTTCTTCGTCACCAGCCATTGGGAGCTGCTCGGCTGGGGCGAGGAGACGACGGCCGACGGCCAGACGGAGCGCTGGGCCGTGACCTGGTTTGCGCCCACCATCTTCACCAAGGAGGGCCTCGACATCTACTGCGATCGCCGGGAGGGTCTCAGCGAGGCCACGTACGCCAGAGTGTACCGGGCGTTGGAGAACATGGACGCAGCCCATGTAGCTGCCATGGTGGCGACGCACATGCGGCCGGTGGAGATTAAGCTGCCTTGGACGGAGAAGCCAGCAAGGTGATGCCTCCGCATCGGCGCAGCACGGCATCGGGCGCGACGGGCGGAAACGGGTCTTGAGAGCGGCCGCTGCTGCAAGTGCTTGAATGCGCAAAGGGGGTATCTACTGTACTCGTTCCATCATCCGTCATGCCCATGTGCCCGGCGCTCCCCGTCACCTGGAGAGCTGCGCCGGCGCCGGCGCGAATCCTCATCTCTTCGTCTGCTTCTGTCGCCGTGCCTTTGTTCCTCATCATCGCGACGCTCGTGCGACCTCTCGCTCTCTCGATGCGATCGCCTCACAGGTGAGCGCGAACGAGACCTTTGCCGATGTAATCGTCTTGTCACAGGAGAGGGCGAACGAGAACGATGCCTGCGGCTTCTGCCTTGACGTCGTCTCTCCTCATCTCGACGCCGATTCTCCCTGCGCAGCTGCTTGAGCTCCTTTTGACGCTCCAGCTCCGCATCCCGGCGCTCCCGCTTCAGCTCCCGCACACGGGTGGAACCTTGCTTCATCATGAGCAGAGGATCGTTCGTCGCCAACCGCATCGCGTCGCGCTCCTTGCGACGTGGATCCTCGTTCCCGAAGGCGTTCTTCGACGGAGCCTCCACCGCAGCTAGGTCGGTGTGCGAGTACCATGGTTTCTGGTTGACGCCATCCTTGCCGCCTGCGCTGGAGAGCCGCATTCGGTACTGGTCCTCGTACTCCCGCTGCTTCTTTCGGGACTCCTCCTCGGCCTCTTGGTTTTTCCCGCCCTGGGCTCTGCGTCGCTCGTCGCCCAGCAGATCAATGTGACCTGCGTCATCGACGATGGATACCGAACCCAACGATTTGTTTGCTGCCTCGCGTGCGACGTGACCCACTTCGTTCCTCTCCCTCGCCAGCCGCAGCTCAAAGTCGGTATCGTCCTCGCCGTGTCGCTTCCTTGCCCGTCGGGTGCCGCCCTTGCCATCGCCACGAGCCCTTCCCGTCGAGGATGGGATCTTGGGAGACTCCTTCTCTGGCTCGTCGTCAAGTGGGGGTGGTGCCTCTCCCCGTAGGATGGCTAGCCGTCGCTGCCCATCAATCTCTTGCATCCGCTGTTCTTCCGCCTCTTCGGCTGCCTTGGCCGCGGCCTCGTCGCGGCGAACGCGTGCCACATTATCGGCGTTGTATACGTGCCATGATTTCTTGCCGAGCAGGTGCCTGTCATGGTTCGTAAGTGGATGCCGAGGTGGCCGGGTGGCGAGGGGACGGGGAGGAGAGCGGGAGCTTACAGAGGCATGCTGCGACTCGGCAGCTGACGTTGCCGCCCGGGTTAACGAGAGCAACGAGGGCCGCAGGGTTGGCCCGTCCTACTGGATCTTGTGAGAATGCTCGAATGACACACGGAATAAAAGCAGGGAGTGGCAGGTTGTGCCCTGGTGCTCGAAAGTATGGACTTGGGAGCAACAGTATTACATGATATTAGTGTGTAAACCGTGTGCGGAACCAAAACCAGTCAGCTAACTGCCTTCGAACTGTGCTGCAAAGGTACAAACACCCAGGCGTAAGCATGCACCTAATTGGATGTACCCTGGCAGACGGAGTGCTGCAGAAGTGAATGAAGAGCTCTGACGTACGCCGTAAGCGTATGCCCGCACAACGGATTGTGACAAGGAAGCCCCACTGCGCTAAACCCAAACCTGGCAGGTTTCATCTTTCGGCAGTCCGCACCCGACCACTACGTACTTAGTACGGAGTACTTGTGCTGTGCAGTAAAAATACTTGTAATTACTTGTACAGTACTTACTCCGTACACCCAAGTAAGTAGGTGCAGTAAGTACTCCGTAGGTGTATTAGGCGTACACTTGCGTAACACTCCGCTGGTGGACAAGTCGTTCACCAAAGTACAACTACATCTCTCGAATACCTACTTACTTACTTACCAACCCTACCTGGACTGTGCCTACTGGACAACGCACCGCCTTTGAGCATCCAACCTACCTTCGTCATCAACCTGCAGCCTCCAATCAACAACACCTGTATATCTGCAAACTCTCAAGGCCCTTCTGCGGAACCTTGACACATCCCGGCTCTTGCTTTCCTTACCCTCCGGACTTTCCGGAACCTCGTCCCACGACAGCAGCCGCCATGTCGAGAGCTCCTTACGGTGGCGGCGGAGGCCGGATGCCGCCTGGCAATTATCCGCCTGGCAATTATCCGCCTAGCAACTATCCGCCTGGCAATTATCCGCCTGGCAATTATCCGCCTGGCAATGCTCCGCCTGGAAGCATTCCCCGAGTCCCCGTCGGGAGCCAGCAGGGACATGGGGGCCAAAACTACGACTCTCCACCAGCATACATGGACCCCCGCATGCCTCGGGGCAACGAGAAGGAAAAGAGTAGAGGCAGAGAGGTGTCCCTGAGAGTCGAGAAGCTGACGGACAAGTCGCTCCAGTCGAGGCTGATTTACGGCAACTTGTGAGTGCTGTACAGTCTTGCGCCTGCTTCTCCGGCGAGAAGAGTCCGCTGACCGCATGCCTCCTGCCAGATGCGCCGTCGCTCCCGAAGACTTCCCCCCTAGCCGAGACGGATCCGAGCTCTACCTCCTCCTCCGCGGTGGCCAGCCCGTCGGGGAATATGCCGTCACGGCCATGCCGGTGCCGGGCTTCCCCCGGGGATGCATCAGCATGTCGGACCCTCAGCGAACCTGGTGCGGCATCACCATGCGAGACCAGTTCACCGGAGAGACCTACGACCCCTTCTCGCAAGGGGGCAAGGCCTATCTCGGATCCCTAGACCTGGAGATCGGATTCGCCTCGCCGAACAAGAAGACGGAGGTGCCGTACGACGAGGATGAGCTCTCCAAGATGTTCGTCGACACGTACCAGAATCAAATCCTCGCGCCGGGCCAGAGGATACTGATGGACGTCCGGAACGTGCCGCTCCTCATCATCGTCAAGACGGTGGGCTTGGTCGACCTCGCCATGGCCGCCGACGACTCCAACAAGCAGGTGTACAGGGAGGCGCACGCGCGAGGCGTCCTGACGAACCAGACGCGCGTGCTCTTCCACCGGGACGGCAAGGGCGACTTCAACCTGAAGCCTTCCATGTCGAAGCCCAACTCGAACGCCATCCTGGCGCCCGACTTCAAGTTCGAGGACATGGGCATCGGCGGACTCGGCAACGAGTTTTCCACCATCTTCCGACGAGCCTTTGCCTCCCGCGTCTTCCCACCCGGCCTCGTCGCCAAGATGGGCATACCCCACGTCAAGGGGATGTTGCTCTACGGACCTCCGGGGACGGGAAAGACGCTGATCGCGAGGCAGATTGGCAAGATGCTCAACGCCCGACCGCCCAAGGTCATCAACGGTCCCGAGGTGCTCAACAAGTACGTCGGCCAGTCGGAGGAGAACATCCGAAAGCTCTTTGCCGACGCCGAGAAGGAGTACAAGGAAAAGGGGGACGAGAGCAGCCTTCACATCATCATCTTCGACGAGCTCGACGCCGTCTGCAAGCAGCGCGGGTCCGGAGCCGGCGGCGGCACCGGCGTCGGCGACAGCGTCGTGAACCAGCTGCTCTCCAAGCTCGACGGCGTCGATCAGCTGAACAACATCCTGCTCATCGGCATGACGAACCGCAAGGACATGATTGACGATGCGCTAATGCGACCCGGCCGCCTCGAGGTGCATCTCGAAATCTCCCTACCGGACGAGGCGGGACGATTGGAGATTTTCAACATCCACACGGCCAAGATGCGCACCAACAAGCTCCTCGACGTCGACGTCGACGTCGAGGAGCTGGCCGGCTTGACCAAGAACTACTCGGGTGCCGAGATCAACGGCGTCGTCAAGGCGGCCGCCTCGTTTGCCTTTTCTCGCCATACCGAGGTTGGGCAGCTCGCGGCGGTCAAGCAGGATGTCGCCAGCATGAAGGTCAACCGCAACGATTTCATGAATGCCCTGGACGAGGTTCGACCTGCCTACGGCGTCTCCGAGGCCGAGCTGAAGGATGCCGTTCGGCTGGGCATCATGCCTTACGGCGGCCACGTCGACGCGACCATCAAGGAGATGATGCGCGTCGTTCGCATGATCAAGGAGGACCCGAACAAGTTCAACACCTCCGTTCTCTTCCACGGACCGAAAGCGGCGGGAAAGACGGCCCTGGCCGCTCACATTGCCATGCAGTCAGGCTTCCCATTCGTCAAGCTCGTGACGCCGGCCGACCTGGTCGGTTTCCGGGATGACTTTGCGAAAAAGGACTACGTGCACAGGGCGTTTGCGGACGCGTACAAGTCGCCGGCCAGCATCCTCATCCTCGACGACTTTGAGCGCTTGATTGGCTGGAATTCTCTGGGGCCGCGGTTCTCGGCAACGATGCTCGAGGCGCTGACGACGCTCATCGTTTCGAAGCCGCCCAAGGTACGTCCCCAGATGGCATGCTGAGCATGGGCCTCGCTAACGGACACGCGCACAGGGTCACCGGCTGTTGATTTTTGTCACGACGTCCAAGGTCTCGATGTTCAAAATGCTCGAAATCGACATGGACTTTGCGAAGAAGGTGGCGGTGCCTGCCGTGTCGAACCTCAGGGAGCTCGGCATGGTAATCCAGGAGTCGATTTCCATCGACCAGGGAATAATTCATGACATAATCAACATGATTCAACAGCGCACGGGAACCGAGACGGTCGGGGTGGGCGTCAAGACTGTGATGGATTGTATTTTTGAAGCCAAGGCTGGGGAGTCGGAACAGGAGTTTTCCGACACGTTTGTGGATCTGTTGCTGGACAATATGCAGGAGATGCAGGGTTGAATAGATTTGCATATCGGCTTGCCGTCGGCATGTTGGAGGGAAACCATGTACTGGTCGGGCGACTCGTTTGCGAGTCTGAAGACCTATCCTGCCCCCCATTCCCGACCGAGGTTCAACGACGTCTTATCTCTGCAAAAGGGCCCAAAGGGCCCAAGGGGGCGAGTCAGCAACGGCCCAACGGGAGACTGGGAGCCGTGAGGCGGCAGGTTTGGACAAAGTGCTGGTAATTGCGGAGCCGACTAGGAATCGTGGCCGTAGGCACGATGTCGTTGAGTCGGATGACGGATGAGATGGCAAAGTCCAGTTGCAGGTACTCTGTAAGTAGACGGCGGAGGAACCCATCACGAGAGACACTCGCCATCGGCTGGCAAACCAGTCCGATGCTCCAATGGAAGGCAAGCGTGGCAGCCTGCCTCTTTCCCTCTCCTCTGCTCCGAATTCTTAGTGCAAGTACTGTACGCACAGTAATTACTTGATAAGTGTCAGTACAAGTACTCCGTATTTGCTTGAATTTGCTTGAATTTGCTTGTACTTGCTTGAACTGTACTTGCATATGTATTATTCTTGGAGCCTCTTCCCTTGGAGCTTCGCCCCTTTCTTGGGGGAGGGGGAGGGGGGAGGGAGGGGAGGGGCGGGCACTCCATGGACCCTGATGTACCCCACACTCAGAGTACATGTGTGTAAGTACTTGCTTGCTGCAACTTCTGTACAGCTACTCCGTACTTGTACTTGACTGCAGTACTGTGTATTACTGTAGTTGCAAGTACAGTAAGTGAGAACGGGGTCCTCTGTACCGTACTTGTACCTACTGTACTAGGTAGGTACTTGCGTGTAAGTACAAGCAAGTAAGTGTACATGCCCTCCGCACATTAACTGGTATCGCACTTGGGTGATCTGTTCTAAAGTACGGAGTACCTAGCAATAATACTTGCTTCCTAAATGGCAGAATGCCACCAGGCATCAACACTCGCACGTAGGTGTGTTCCGTACAGAGTGCAAAGCAATACATGCACTCCATGTCCATACAAGTCTTACTACGTGGCCGATCAACATGCACGCGAGCGCAACGCGTGAGAAAACTTTTGTGACCAAACGTAGTCTGCTGTGACGCAACCATGTGAGTGGTGGGCGGGATGATGGGGCAAAAGCAACAACATTGAGTCGGGGGCACACGGTGAACATGTGGTACTCTAGTCCTGGGTGGGTGGACATGGACAAAGTACAGCACAGGTACGGAGAACTGCACTCGCACCTTGCAGGCCAGAATAGCGAACCAGCACACGCCTGGGCAGTCCTTATCTCGTCGTGCGAAGCAAGTTAGTACTGACCTAGGTGTGGTTCGCGCTACCAGGGAATTGGCCGTGTACGGTACAAGGTACTCGAGCTGCACACGTAAGTACATACTGATACTGTACTTACTGTAGTACTTACTCCTACATGTAAGTAAGTGGTGTAGTACTCGTGTTGGGCAATCGAGGGTGGCACCGACTCGTATTGACCTGGGGTTGATTGTCTTTGTATGAGTATTAATTATTACAGCACGGCACGAGTGCTTAGGTCGATAGGTGTATCCCATGTAATTACTTGTACAGAGTACTATACATGGAATTGGAGAGGTTAAAGTAGACTTGAAAGTAGTATTCTAGTTCTACAGCACAAGCACTGTACGTGTACGGAGTACCGAGGCGCGTACTTAATTACAACTACTAGGTACCTAGTACTTAAATCTGCTCTCTGGACAGTGCATGTACTCCGTACTTGCGCCATAACAGCCCCGTGGTACGTGACCAGCATCACCAGTCTGTACTTGACAAAAGTGACGATTCAGCTTTGGTGGTGCTACTCGTACAAATTGAATCGACATTTTTGCCACCCCACTGTACAAGTACTTACTGTACCAAACACATGACATACGACCTTGTAGCTAGCACTCCTAGTCGGGGTAGTTACGAGAAATCACTAGCCTACCTGGGTATTCCATACGGTGCCGGGTACGTGCGCTGCACGGTTCCGCGGGTGCGGAGTGACGATAATACTCGCTGTATTACTCCGTACATGTACTCTGCATGTACAACTACTTACAGCAAGCAAGTACAGTACATGTACTTAGGTAGGTGTAGCGCTCTACATGTACAGTGCAGAACTTGCATGTACTCGTGCATGTACTCTGTACGCGAAAATATCTACAGAGTAATGTACATGCTTGTGCTGCATCATATGTGCGCCCGTAGCCGTACATAAAAGCCGGGTTGACGTTGAGCGCCAGCTCACGGAACCGCTGATCGCCGGCCAAGCCAGTGCCGTTTATTTTTACCATTTATTTTCATTCACTTCATCGGGCTCGGCCTGCTGAGTGGCGGCTTCGCACGGGCCGAAAAACCTTGGCCCCCCAACCGCCCGGACTCTGAGCCGCCGACGCGCCAAGATCCGATGTCCTGCCATCCGACTGCCCGGTTGGATGGTGGAGGAGCCCAGAGCGGGGCGCTAAACAAACAGCTGGGCGGTGCCCATGCAACTCGATTGTACTGGGTACTCCGTGCGCCGTACACAACGTAACATCAGTACTTGTGCTCCGTACTTTGTGCTGCCGTCCTGGCTTCATTCGTGCAGCGACAACGCGTGCAAGCACTTGTAGGTTGCGTGCACCTGTCTTGGTAGTCTACGGACACATGTTGTAACGCGAGCGCAAAGGCCAAAGGTCCTTTACCCTACCGAGTACTTGTGGGAGATGTCTCTCAGCAATGGAGGAATAATGTGATGTACTGTATCCGTCCGTACCTTGGCAACAAACAAGTACAAACGTACCGAGTACTTACAAGAGTACTCTGTACTTGAGTACTAGGTACAGACGGACACCTCTCGAGAACTGGTAGACGACACCCGCCATATTGTACAGTACTTACTCAAGTACGTTGCAGTTGCAAGTATAATTGCAAGCACAGCAAGTAAACATGTACATGTAGTACCAGTGAGATGCTGGTCAGTACTACCAGGTACTGTACCTAGTACCTACCTAGTACCCAGTACTTAGTACTTACAGTAAGTACAGTACAGTACTCCGCAAGGTGCCCCCTATACCTGGTCAATCGAGGGTCCAACCAGTGTGTCGTACCTGGTAGGCAGGGCTGGAGGAGCATCGCATCTGCACGCTTGTACCTAGTACGCATAGGTACGCGTCAAAGGCTGACGGCAACTTGTGCTCGGTACTCTGACCGACGGTACGGGCTCGCGGCGCTAGCGTCTTGCCAGTACCTACCTACCGGGCAAAGTACTGTACGGTACGGAGTACTGTACTTGCTTACTTGTATTGTAGTATGGAGTGTACTTAGTATGGAGTACACTGTACTGGACGGAGACGTCCAAAACCACATCTGCCGCCTGCCAGCCCTCCCTCCTAGTCCCTTCCTAGCGCGCGCGGCCTTCGAGGTAAGAGGTGAGCCTCTGCCTCTCTTCGCCGGCAACCCAACCGTGGCGATACCTCTCCATGTCGTCTCCCCGATAGCTGGCGAACCCGCGTGCATGGCGCTGCAGAGTATGCGTACGTCCCTCCGACCTCCCTCCCGTCACTCTCTCACCGTCCCAGTTCCATGCCAACCAGCCGTCCTGGCCGACCAAGGTCTCCGTCGTGAGAAGGCTGCCGGTGCTGAGGCCTGCGGAATCGATTTCCTGCCATGCATCTTGATTCCTCTCTGCTGACACCTCGTCTCGTTCGCAGCCAGCCTCCACAGCGTCGAGCATCGTGAGCTCCGGCCCGGCGCACCAAACACAAGGTAGCCGTGGATGCTGTTCACTCGCGCCCCATTCATAACAAACCATGAAGCCGGCACTCGACCCCGTGCCGCCGCGAAAAGACTTTTCCCACCCGCAATCCTCACCCGAGCCCGTCGATCAGCATGCCAAACTAAGTGCAACGCCGTCGACGACGCTGGCACCGGACGCTGGAGAAAAGGACAAGCCGCTGCCGCCGCCGCCGCCTTCCAAGGAAACCTTGCACCCCATCGCCATGACCGGGTCGGACGTGGCACCGTGCACGGCCCTGACACCTACCGCGGGAACATCTCTGGTTCCCGTCACCAAACGACGTCCGCACCCGGACAAGACCATTCCCCGGGTCAAGGGAAGTGCCGACGGCGATCGAAGCGATGTCGCCCCCGACGGCACCTCGGCTGGTCGCGAGGGGCGCCAGTTTGCCGTTTCCAACGTCGGGAACAATGGGAGGATTTACCTGAGGTACGCTCGTTCCATTCTCCATCGCTGTCTGGCCAACTTTTTGAGCCCGCGTGGTGTCAACCAGGGCCCGGGGGAGAGGGGGAGGGGGAGGGGGTGGTCTCACCTTGACGTTTCGGCCAAATCTGGGGTAGTTTCCATCGTGTGGGGGAAGGGGACTAGATGTCAACAGCCGAAGATTCGATCGGAATGCTGACGCAGCCATCGCCAGGCCTTCGCTTCGCCCAAGCCATCAGCGCTGCCCTCAGCCGGCGTTTTTGTTTCCCGTCACGCCGCCCGGCACCGGAGGCTTGGATCAGACCGATCCGGGCAGGGAGAAATGGAGCGGCAAGAAAACGCTCGCAGAGCTGGCGTCGAGCCCCTGGACGTCCGGGCCGCGGCCGAACATCTCCTCTCCCCACGCCCAGCCTTATTGTCTTCGAGACTCCCAAGCTCTCCACGGACCGACGAGGCCACGACGGGCCATGTCGGAGAGTACCATCCACGAGCTCAATGCCGTCCACGACGCCGATCCAGATGCCTTCAAGGCCCCCGCACCCAAGCCGACGGAAGACAAACGGCCGCGAACCATGGACGACTTGGATGCCGCCGCCGCCGCGCCGCTGCTGAACATCAGCATCCCCTCTTGGCGCATCGGAACACCCAGGTTCACGTTGAAAGGGACGCCCGTCATTCGAGGCACCTCGTACGCGCCGACGGAAGATTTCCGATCCAGCAGCGCCTCGCTCTTCGGCCTGCCCGTCCATGCCTATCCTCCACCACCCTTGCCCTTCTCGACCCAGCGAGGCGCCTCTGGCCTACCCTCGCCCCGTCTTGGAGCCTTGGCGAGATTGACGTACGTGCTCGCCCACCCAGCCGTCATCGAGCCGTCAATGTTCTCCTACTTGACCTTCAAACCCACCTGCGACGATCCGGCTCTCGTCAAATATTCCCCCTCCGGCACCGTGACCGCCGCCACCCCTCCACGCCTGGTGGCGGAGATCACCTCGCCGAGCTTCCTCGACTACGAACTCATTTCCGATTTTTTCCTCACTTTCCGGTCCTTTTTGGAGCCTCGTGACCTGCTTCGCATGCTCGTCGCTCGACTCAGGTGGGCCTTGAGCCGCACCGACGAGGTCGGCATGGTCGTTCGCGTCCGCACCTTTGTCGCCATCCGGCACTGGATCTTGAACTACTTCACCGACGATTTCCTCCTCGACTTGAGCCTGCGCCTAATGTTCTGCAACCTGCTCAACGAGTTTTTCGCCGAGCTGTCCCAAGAAACCTCCAGCCGCAAGGTTCAGCTAAAGATACTTGGCGAGCTCAAGAAGTGCTGGCGACGCGTCTGCGCCCAGTTCTGGGACGGTCCCGATTTCGATGACCTCCGAGACCCCGAGATTCCCATTGCTCCCGGCGGCCTTTTTGGAAATAGAGACCCCAACCCCCACCACGACGCCGGTTCGTGGGCCGGGGAGGGCGTCGAGCCACGCCGGCCGGACGAGCTCGCCCGCCTGACGAACGCCTCGGCTGATTCCACGAGCCATTATGCGGACGCTCCTCGGACTGCCAATCCCATCGGAGACTTTATCATCTTGGGAAACCGACCGGGCACGCCCGACGATCAGGCCGTCGCCGAGAACGAAGCCGGCTCACCACGGAGCTTGGCCAGCGTCGACGTCGTCTCCTGCTCGCTTCCGGGCAAGGCCATCAAAGCGGCCAACCTGAACGCGGCGCACCCGATGGCTGCGCACCCCGTCACTTCAACCGCGGTCAACAACGGATCCGCCCAAGTGGCGACGACTCCGAAGGCTCTCACGGGGAAACGGGTCCGTCCGCGTCAGGCCCACAAGCGCAGCAACAGCTTCAGCGATTCGCTTCGGGAGCACGGCTCCGACAAATCATCATCTCACGACCAGGACTTTTCGACCTTGTTGCCATCGGCAGGCAGTTTGGTCCGCGGGAACCTGCTTCCGCCTTCGCAGCCCTATATTGACTTTGATCCGCTCGGTCCGCATGACGGCAACCACCGGCAGACGACGATTTGCCAATCCCCAGGCCGTGGTCTCGGTCGTAGGCCTTCTGGCGGTGCCATGTCCGGATATGGCATGAAGAAACTACTCGGCGGTGTCCGCCGCGTCCTGCGTACGCGCGCGCCGGGCGTTTCCCCTACGCAAGCCGACTTCCTGGCCGCTTCTCGCACAGGGATGCACGGCGCCGCCGCGACGAACCGCCTTCCTGCCTCTGCCGTCGTTCCGCAGGATCTTCGGCGGCAACATGGTGGCCGTCCACCCGTGCGTATCGACCTGCTCGGCGCCGCCGTTGCCGAGGACTTCAAAAAGGCCGTCCGCGACGAGGAGGCTGCGGCTGAGGCGGAACGGCTCGCCGCGATGGCGTCGCAACCTTCCGTGTCCCCCCTGGGAGGTCCTCATCACTACTCGGCTGCTCGGATGGACTCGAGCATTTTCGACAACGTCCGTCGGCACCGCAAGCTGAGGACCGTGGTCAGCGATATGGGAATCACCGTAGGCAGCAAGTCCATCGTTATTGTCGACGACACCGTTCCCTTTGCCATGAACTCGCCTCAACATCGAGGCCTCGCCACCGCGAACCAGGCCATCGACGCGTTGGCGGATACCTTCATGAACAACGCAGCGGATCCAACCCCCCCAAACACGCCCCCGGCCAACTTTGCCGAGCCATCCACGCCGCGACGGCAATCGCATCTCGTCAACACGCACGTCCGTAGACCGGACTTCAACGCTGATGCTCTGCCGCCCTTCATCCCGGACCTGGCGACTTTGGAGAGCAGCAGGGCCTCGGAAGATATGCCTCGTCCTTCACTATCCTTGATCTGTCGTCGTACGAGGCACCCGCTCTCGGCTGGAGGGTCTCTCAGAATGCATAGGAAGACCCGATCGGCCGCAACACTTACCTCCATGAGCTCCGTCTTTCGCCGCCGACACAACTCGTTCAGCAGCGGTGTTCTACCTCCATCGACCCTGCGAAGCCTTGGCACATCCGCTGGCTCGGGTGAATCTGCCATGGAACCGGGCTCCGAGATATCAATGCCTGCACCCCTTCGTGTGCTGAGAAGGAGACCTGGCGGTGATCTCAGATCAGCCACAAACGTGGGGGACCTTGATCGAGGGTCCCTGAGGCGGCCACAGTCCGTCGGATCCTTGCAGACGTACGCCGAATCCGTCCGTGGCTCGCTTCTAATCTATCCTAGTCCGAAGCCGTCAGATCAACGGCTAGAAACCGGCCTCGCGCCTGGCAATGGTGTCGACGTCCGCTGTCATGCAAAGGTGGATGGGAACTCGGCAAAGCGGAACCTGCCGTTCTTCCGAACTTGCTCCTCCAAGCCTGCGATGCGTCCTTCCTTTGAGAAAGAGGCCCAGATGTTAGCTCAGATACCCGACGACGAGGACGGCGGCGGAATAGAGTGTGCCCTGGCGAAGCTCGAGGGAAAATACGAAAAGAAGGTGGCTCCGGCACCGGCAAAGCCATTGAACCCTGATGCCGATGTTCGACCACAAGAGCGGAGGCCTGATCCAATGCGCGTGGTGCACGAATCCCAGGAGAGCCCAGTTGGCCATCGTTCTCATCATCGGAACGAACCCGAGCCGGGCCGAACAGGAGCTCGCCATGCTGACTCTTTTCCCTCCGCACGCTCAGAAGAGTCCTATTGTTCCATCCCCCTACTGGAAAGAGGGCTTACTGACGACGGCGGAAGCCGAGCTCAGACAATGCAGTGGACGGATCGCTCGATCTTGCACGCCTCCGATGACGACGACTCTCTCGCCGAAATGGTCAAGGACGTCGACAGAGCTGGGCAGGACGCCGCTCAGCATTTGTCATTCGATTTCATCCAAAAGACGGATAGCATCAAGAGGATAAGTACTGGCATGACAGTTCCGTCCGATACCGGGGGCCAATCGTTTCTAGATGACGATAGCGCAGACGGCATCGATCTCTCTTCCGAGATTCCTGGACGAGTTGGCAATAAAATGGATGCCCTGCTGGACAGTTATCGGCCTCCCGATGATCGTATCCCCTCGCTGGCAACGTCACGGGCCTCTGCGCACCAATTGACGCTTATCCAGGCACTGGCAATGTCTCCACAACTCTATGGCAGCTTCGACACTCGGTCCTGGGCCAAGAAGCCACCTTCTATGCCGAATTTGAGTCAGGTTTTCCCGCAAAGCGGACATCACCTCGCCCCTTACCCGTCTATTGACCCAAGGAGACCTATTCCTGAGAGTTCAAAGGCCGACGTGTGTCACATTCGCAAGTACTCGGTTCATATGCCGTTCATCCTGGCCTTTGGTTCGGATATCCTCGCTCAGCAGTTTACATTGATCGAGAAGGACGCGCTGAATGAGATTGACTGGAAGGAATTGATGGACATGAACTGGAAGAACAAGGCTGGCTGCGACTCCCGTTCATGGGTTGAATTTCTGCGCAACAGCGACGCCCATGGTGTCGAGGTGGTGATTGCGCGGTTTAATATCATGGTTAAATGGGCCATCTCCGAAATCGTGCTCACGCAACACGCCGAAGAACGGGCCAGATGCATCATCAAACTCATCCACATTGCCTCTCACTGCCGGCGGTACCGCAACTTTGCCACGCTGGCACAGCTGACCATTGCCTTGTCCAGCAACGAGGTGTCTCGGCTGAGCAAGACGTGGGAGTTGGTGCCGGCGCACGACGTCAAGACGCTAGACAGCCTCGAGGCGTTGGTGACGCCGACGCGCAACTTTCACGCGATCCGGGCCGAGATGGAGATGGGCTCTGATGCCGGGTGCATCCCGTTCGTAGGCATCTACACGCACGATCTTCTTTTTAATGCCCAACGACCCTCGGAGATTGTCGGCTCGCCCAGCACCGCCCCGCTGGTCAACTTTGAGCGTTGCCGCATCGGCGCTGCCGTCGTCAAGACCCTCCTCCGTCTCCTCGAGGCCAGCACGAGATACAGCTTCATGCCGATCGAGGGGATTACCGAACGCTGTCTCTGGATTGGCGCACTCAGTGACGAGGAAATAAGAGAACATTCAAAGAGCTTGGAACCGGCAAGCTGCTCATGACTCTGGCGCCTGCCAACAACGTGCTTCTGCAACCGATTCACACCATCTTTATCGTACAAAACGAAAGATGAGCTTCAGGACACAGGAGCTCGTCATGCGCCTTTTACAAACACCTTCAAAATCTTGGCATTGCGTCGGAACGGATTTGCCCTGCATTTGCTACCTCCCCCCCACCCCCTCTCCTTTTTCTGTTGTAGACCTTTAGGAAAAACAAGACGGTTTTGCCAGTGTGGTAAACTGACATGGAGGAAGGTCATGCCGTGATAGAGAAAAGATATGAGGAACAGCGGGGAAATGGATACCAGGTTTCCTTTCAGTTATTGCGCGCGGCTTCTTATCTCTCATTCCCTTCGGATCGAATGTTCGTTATCTGGGCCTCGCCACCTACGATACCCATCCATCATCTTTGCATTAGCTGGGCGTGTTGGAGAAGCCGGAAAGCACGCGCCTGTATATTGGATTCCGGTCAAGCCACTGGTGCTATGTGAATACAATTTTGGGACGGGTTAAGATGGCACAATCATTCAGGAGCCTACTGTATAGACGAGCGACTACAAACTTGATAGATGCTAGATGCTGAGCGTTCACGACAAACACAGGACAAGACCACACCCGCAGGGATGTCGTGACTGATTTTTGGTTGTAAATGTTACTTTTTTGGCCATTGTGAATGAATGTCACATGGATGGCTATTTTGCTTCACGCAACTAACACGTCTTGGAAACCATGGCGGGGTGACGGTCAAGTCCACCCCATTGCTGGCACAGGGCTTTCCCTCGTCCCTACATCCGCTGGGCACTCAGGAGGCGAGCGCCCAACGAAGACAGAGCCGAGTATCTTTCCCTCATAAGTGCCACCAAGTCAACCCGAGTCCAGAACAGCATATGCAAGCCTGGGAATGCCTCCGATGACCAGTAACCATCACCAATTCGGCGCAGCGTCAACGGAGCCGCCTAAGGCACCAGAACCCTACCACTGGGATTCCTTGGCGGCCTCGTTGGCCCACTCGCCAGTCTGGCCAGAGGCGGCCCACTCGCCGCCCTCAGCACCGTCCCAGCCAGGAGCGGCAGTGGCGCCGGTGAAGGTGCCGGCAGCGGGAGCAGCGTCCCAGTCACCAGCGGCAGGGGCACCGGTCTCGATGGCAGCAGGGCCCTCCTCCTCGGCGCCAGCAGCCTTCTCATCCTCGGCCTTCTCCTCGGCCTCAGCCTCGGGGTCGCGGTCTATCCGTGCGAGTCAGTAGGCTGAAGGGGCACATGGAACAAAACAGAAGCACATACAGAAGTACAGATCGGGCATGACGTCCCAAGGAGTCTCGCGGTTGTAGATTGTGCCGCGGAGGCGAAGGACCTCACGGGCAAGCAGCCACCAGACGGTACCGATGGCGTTGCGACCCTTGTTGTTGGTAGGGATGGCAACGTCAACATACTCGGTGGGCGAGTCGGTGTCGCAGAGGGCGATGACGGGGATGTTGACGTAGCTGGCCTCCTTGATCGCCTGGGCGTCGGTGCGGGGGTCGGTGACGATGATGAGGCGAGGCTCCTTGAACGAGCGGGTGATGTAGTTGGTGAAGCTACCGGGGGTGAAGCGACCGGCGATGGAAGAGGCACCGGTGTGGGCGGCAAACTTCAGGACGGCACGCTGGCCGTAAGGACGGGCAGAGATGACGCAAATGTCGGCGGGGTTGTCGATGGCGACGATGATGCGGGCGGCGAGGACAATCTTCTCCCTTGAAGCCCGTTAGCGTCTCGAACTGTCGCCAACCAACCCCCGGACAATGCAGCTACACATACCAGGTCTTGCCAATGTTGATCACGTTGACACCGTCGGCGCGAGTCTTCCAGAGGTAGGGCTCCATGTGCACCTGCAAGTTCTTGCTGCCGAGGTGGGTCTGGGCAGCCAGGAGCATCTCAATGTCCTGGCTGGTGGCATTGAGGACGGACGGCAGACTGGAGGGAGCCATCTTGACTTGTTATCTTGCGAAAGACGGGGGGAGGTTGGGCTGACGAAGGACGTGAAGTTGTTGATGCTGTTCGTGCAGGTCTCAAAAAGTTCGCGAGCCTCAGGAAATACGAAAATGTGTGTGGTGGGAGCCCTGAGTGCGCTTGCGCGAATGGGGACTAGCGCGGAAGGGCGATGTCGAGCTGCGCAGCGGCGACGAAGTAGCACGTGACGGGGAGCGCTAGTCCTGTCTAAGTTACAAGCAAGTTGCTAACTGTCAGTAATGTGTTTAAGTAAGCAAGTACGTGTGGGGAGGCCGGTTCAGGACTGTCTAGGCGGACAGGGACAGGAGGACTGTCTAGGCCTGGAAATTTTGAAGGGTTGATGCTGGCGACGACTCGTCCCCTGTAGTGCTTGCATCACCAGGATATCTGCTTCGCAGACTCAGCCATGCGCCCCCGATTAGAGGTTCTGCAGCGCCTAGGCGCGGTCAACCGTAAGGCAACAGTTCCCATCTACGACGCTCGTGACTAATTGTCTTTCCCAGGCTGCCTTCGGCCAGTGACCTCGACACCGACGCCGAGCTTCCTCCCCGTGATGCAAACGGCCAACCTTTCGCTGCGAGAAAAGAAGCGAAAGGCCAAGCAGGACCCGTACAAGTGGGCTCAAGCACAACAGCGCAAGAATGCAAACTTGAAGCGGAGAGAGCAGCTGCAGAAGCAGCGTGACGAGGCCTGGGGCGACCCGGTTTGGGGCAAGACGACACCCTTCCTCGAGTCGCTCGACTCGGCCGGCCAAGAGAGCTCCAGCATGGTGCCCAAGGATGCCAGCGGTAACCTTCTCGCGGAACCGCACGACCTGCCAACAACTCCCGGGCTGCGAAACCATTTCCTGACAGATGCCGAGTTGGAGGATGCCGCCAAGCATGCCTACGCCCTTACGAAGCCCATGGTGGGCGTCGTCGAGTCGCAGATGGACCCCGCGACGGAGGAGGAGAGGAAGAAGCTGCACGACCAGAAACACCACAAAGCACTCGATGCCCTGCGGCGGATAACGTCGCTGCGCAACGGCAGTGCGCAGGATCGGCTCCACGCGAACGTGCGGCGCATCGTCGACGAGTTTGGTCGGCACAAGACGGATAAATTCTTAGAACCTAAGCCGTTGTCCATCTCACCGAACACCACGCCAATGCCTGGGCGGGCGGGCCCGGACACGGGCAGCTCCGAGGTTCAGATTGCCATCCTCACGGCCAAGATCCGAGCCTTGGGCAAAGCTTTGGAAATCAACCGAGGGTACAAAGATGTGCATAATAAGAGGAACCTGAGGTTGCTGGTACACCGCCGCCAGAAGCTGCTCGCCTACATGGAGAGAAAGGAGAGGGGCAGCGGGCGTTGGACCCATATGCTCGAAAAGTTGGGCCTCACGCCGGCGACATGGAAAGGACAAATCAGCCTCTAGGAATGTATAGTGTAGCATTATCCTCGTGTGTATGTACGGTATCAAGCCATCGGGGAACAAACGATTCCCACAGTCATCTTCGCCATGTACGCCAAGCCCTTCAAATCTTTACCCTGCAACTACCCTCCGGCGAGCGTCGAACCGAGGTTTGAGGCTAGGCTAGAACACGCTGATGAAGTTGCCGATGCGATCCTTTTGATTCTGGGCGATGCACTCCGCGATCCAAGTGATGTTGCGAATTTCCTGCTTGCTGTCAGTGGCGTGCCTCGAGGGGAGAGCTTATTGCCAGCGGCACATTCCGTACCTGTTCTCGCAGTTTCACCCAAGCGTATACAATGGCGTAGGTGAACTGGCGGGTAAAAGCACTCTTTGAAATTTCCATCTCCTTCTGGTAGAACATGTCTTCCAATGTCCTGCCGTCGGAGGAACCGCCGCCCATGTTACCAGGGCCGGAGGTGCCGCCGAGAGAAGCGCTCTCGAAGAAAGTCTTGTAGTCGTGGACGCCATCGACAGCCAGACGTACACCTTCCGGATCCTCGGCCCGAGAGAGCATCAAGGTTCCGTCGGGGTACAGCTTACCAAAGTTTGGGTAGAGCTTCTTGCGATCTGCTTTGCTCAACTCGGTTCCGAAGGAATTGAGGGTGATGTTGATGGCTCGCCGGTCGGCCTCGAACTCGAGAATCTCGGACATGACCTCGGCGGTCGGAGTTCCCGCCATGTCGGGGTGGGTGTTGACAAACTTGTAGAAATCCTCCAGGTAATTCTTGTACAGGGTGTTGCGCACGATCTCAATGTTGAGCTCATCCAGATCCTGGTGGCTGAGGCTGCCCTTGAAGTAAGGGGCGAGCGGGGTCTCTATGAGGACGCTGTTGTAGAGCTCCTCGATGTTGGTGGCAACGCACAGGACTGGCATCGTCTCGAACCAGCCGAGAGGGTGGCATCGCTCGAGAAGTTCCCGGGTATCTCGTTCGTGCAGCGTCCCTGTGATGAGAAGTGCGACGTTGTCGATCATGTAGCCGTAGGTGACGTAGTCCATGAAGGTCGCCAAGGACCCGACGGCGTTGGCACGGACATAGCGGAATTCCGAAATGAGCTTATCAGTGGTCTTGGATGCCAGGATAGACGTCGACGGGTTCGGGGGGAGGGAGGCGAGGAAGTCGCCGTAAGCAGGACCGAGCTGCAGCTTCAGGTCTATCATCAAGCATCAAACGAGTGAGCACAGGACGATGGGGACAATACGGATGGCTTTGAACGTGACATACCATCGATGGTCTCGCACTGCGTTAGGTTGTTGTAGGCTGGACTCGTGAGAAGGCCGTTGCGGTACCCTCGAACGATGCCTTCGACGTAGCTGGGTTTCGTCAGCAAGCTGGGAGGTGGTTTACGTTCCGAGGAGCTGGGCGCACCCGTTGTTCACGTTGAAGTAAAGACCTTCCATCTTCGCCTACCGGTCTTCTTCAGGGCGTGGAAGATAATGAGCAGCCGCGGAGCAGAGAGCGTTAGGGTGTGCCGGTGCTCCGTTCCGTCGTTGATCGATGAGCCTCACTCAACGCAGGTCCGTCGCTTGGTTGGGATCATGGAAGGGACGTTTCTGGTACACCTAGTGTATGAATGTCCGAATTGGTAGGTGTACTTGGACGGATACCTTTACGTAATGCAGCTGAGTGGGGAGCATTGGCGGACTTTCGTAGCGCCGATGGCCGATTTGCACAACCCAAGTATTACTGCATGTACGTAAGTACTTACGGAGTGCAGTAAGTACATGTACAGTATACTTACAGTAGTATGTACAGTAAGTACATGTATTACTTAGTAAGCAGGTACGTCCCTGTCAAGGTGAAGAAGCAAAGGCAAAGGATAAAGGGCCAATTTTTTTTAAGTGGGACCGGTTTTGGCTCCTGGTCTAATAAAAAAAATCCTGCAAACTCCATCGTCCTTGCGCACAACATTAGCAATTGCGTCCACGAGAGGAAGTTGACGCCAATCGACCCGTGCAAGTGCTCTGGAGAGACCGCCAACTGCCCAAAATGTCTCTCTTCGTCCTTGCCGAGACGCCTGCGGGGTGAGTGCAGCTGCTCTTCCGTCGCTTATTCGGCGGCCGAAACAGAATGCTAACTGTCTTCAGCTACGGTCTTTTCAAGGCTGCGGACAAGAAGTTGTTCAAGAATGACAGTCTCGCCGCCGAGCTCGGGCGACCAGAGAAGCTCGTCGAGATGTAAGGACAACAAGGCGTGGCGAACGGAACGATGGTGGAATGAAGGACGAGCCACTGACCAGTTGCTGCAGGCTCAAGCTGAAAAAATTCGTCAAATTCGACAGCGCCGCCATGGCTCTCGAGGAGGCCGCTTCGCTGAAGGAGGGCAAGGTCCCGACGCTGCTCAACTCGCTGCTCGAGGATCTCAAGGCCGAGAAGAAGGCTTCCCTCGCCGTTGCCGACACCAAGCTCGGCACGTCCATCTCGAACTTGCCGCAGCTGAACATCACGCCCGTCTGCGGCTCCAACACGATGGATGTCTTCCGAGGCATTCGCGAGCACCTGCCGTCCCTCATCCCCGGCCTCCTCCAGGAGAACATTGACCGGATGGCGCTCGGCCTCTCGCACTCGATCTCGCGCCACAAGCTCAAGTTCTCGGTGGACAAGATCGACTCGATGATCATCCAGGCGGTCCGGCTCATCGACGACATGGACAAGGACCTCAACGTGTTCGCCATGCGCACCAAGGAGTGGTACGGCTGGCACTTCCCCGAGCTGGCCAAGATCCTGAACGACAACCTCGCCTACGCGCGGGTCATCATCAAGGCGGGCTTCCGAACGAACATTGCCGAGACGGACCTGTCAGAGATCCTTCCGGAGGAGACGGAGGAGGCGGTCAAGAAGGCGGCCGAGGTCAGCATGGGCACGGAGATTGTCGAGGAGGATCTGTTGAACATCAAGTCGCTCGCGGAGCAGGTGATGCTCTACACCGAGTACCGAGCACAGCTCTCGTCGTACCTCGAGAGCCGCATGCGCGCCATCGCGCCCAACCTGACGGCCCTGGTCGGCTACCTCGTCGGCGCCAGGCTCATCGCCCACACCGGCTCTCTCATGAACCTCGCAAAGGCGCCCAGCTCGACGATCCAGATCCTCGGCGCCGAGAAGGCGCTCTTCCGTGCTCTCAAGACGAAGCACGACACGCCCAAGTACGGTCTGCTCTACCACTCGTCCCTCATCGGCCAGGCGACGGGACGCAACAAGGGCAAGATTGCTCGCATGCTGGCGGCCAAGGCGGCGCTCGGCCTCCGCGTCGACGCGCTCGGCAACGACGACGACGAGGCGGACGA
Organism: Drechmeria coniospora; assembly: GCF_001625195.1. NCBI lineage: Eukaryota > Fungi > Ascomycota > Sordariomycetes > Hypocreales > Ophiocordycipitaceae > Drechmeria > Drechmeria coniospora. The sequence continues at coordinate 5,761,150 of NC_054391.1, forward strand.
GGAGCAGAAGGCCATGCTCGGCCTCACGAGCCGCATCAAGCTCGAGAATCACCTGCGGAGGCTCGAGGGCAAGCCCTTGCTCCCCAAGGGCACCAACGTGAGCCCCGCGGGCGACATCCTCGCGCCGGGCCAGTTCACGCTCAAGGAGACGCGCCGATACAACGTCGACGCCGACGGCGTGGCGGACGAGAGCGAGAAGAAGAGCAAGAAGTCGAAGGGCAAGGGCGAGAAGAAGGCGGAGCAGTCGGACGACGAGGACAAGTCGGACGACGAGGACGACGACGCCGCTCCCGCGACGCCCAAGGTGGCCAAGCTGTCCAAGGCCGAGTACGAGCGTCTCGCCGAACTGTCGGGGCTGTCGGTCAAGAAGTTCAAGCGGAAGTACGAGCGGGGCGACGTCGAGCTCGGGGCCGACGGCAAGCCGACGGTGCACAGCAAGAAGGACATGAAGAAGATTCGCAAGGCCGAGGCCAACGGCACGCCGGTGAAGACGAAGACGCCGGTCAAGGCGGAGCCGGTATCGGACAAGAAGAAGCGCAAGCACGACGACGACGACGACAACGAGGCGGTCGACGCCAAGGCGCTAAAGAAGCAGAAGAAGAAGAAGCGCCATTCGGAAGCTTGAGCGGGAGGGCATCCGGAGAAGGGCGGGCCGGCCTGACGGATGACGGCTCCGGCGCCACGGCACGGAGCATGGCCGGCCGCCTTCTGCAGGGCATCCCGCGGCATCTCGATGTATTGCGATACTGGATCGGCCCCGCCGGGCCTCTTTTCCCGCTCGTGTCGGGGGCCGATTTGCTACCTGGCGTTTTCGGAGTGACATGCAAGGCTCATGGCGTGTAGGACTGGCTGTTTCCTTCCCTTTCACTTGTCGATTTTGTTGTTCTGTTGCAATTTTACCGCCGCATCCGAGGAGGTGGACCGGATGGACGGATAGATACCTGGGTCGGCGAGATGGCTGCCGCTGCCGGAACCCATGGCGCCTGCTCGCACTCCTCTCCGCGTCGCGGCGGGGGAGCCCGAGAATGTAACGGCTCGAGGACCGCCGACGGGCAGGGACGGCATGGGGATCGCAGGACAAGGATGAGGGTGTTGTCGAACATGATGCTTGTCTCGCGATTTTAATCAAATATCCATGGTACCAGCCGCCGCCGCCGCCCGTGTTTTGCTTGGTGACACGCACGAAGAGCCGACGGCCAGCATTCCCCCGGCTGCGAGGGACGTTTCTTGCTTGACCCCCCCCCCCCCCCCCCTCCTCTCCCCCTCACACCCCCTACCCAGGCATTTGCACGAAAGGGGCAGACGGAGCCGGAGTTTGGTCGTGTGCTTATCAGCGGACTCCCAGCCGATCGCCTCGTAAGCGGCCAGCCCCATGTTGCCGTCGGCCGCACTCGACGATGGCTCACCTCGATCCAGTGCCAAGGTGCGCTCACCCGTCCTCGTGTGGTGGTCTCCGTCGGCTGAGGCAACTGCCGAGAGCCGTGGTGGCGTGTTGCTGCCAACTCGTATCGCTCGTATTGGACGCCCATCCCCGTCATCCTCCAGGCACCCGCCTCGCAGCCCAACCGAGGAAGCCTCGCGAGAAGCCCGGAACACCATGCTGCTCCTGTTTCCTTTACACGACGCATGAGATGCCTTCCGATGGCTTGGGCGTGGACGAGGCGAGGCAGGCGAGGCAGCGGCCGGGCAACAGGACGGCGACAAAACGGGCGACGAACCAGGTGGCGAAAAAAGGTCGGGCGATGATGCTATGATTTCTCCCAGCCCGCAGCACCCTTCATCGTGTCAGCCGGCATCTGCACTTCCGCAAGCACGGATGCAGGCAAGTGTAGGGGCACTTGTTCTCAACAGGGCGATGGTACGGGTCGGGGCATCCCTCGACACGCGCCGTACGGAGCAGGCAGACGGGTAGAACGGGGGGGATGGAGAGGTTACCGTGGAAGAATAGCATCCCGAGCACGTCAGCTGCCGGCCTCTGGCAGGGAAACCAGACGAATCATCGGCGTCGTCGTCGCCACGCATCCCTTCCGTCCGCCCAGCCACAGCAGCTCGCCAGGTGTCGACCCCTACGCTAGAGAGACCCCTAGACCCCGCCACCGACCTCATCCGTCCTCGCAGCTTGGCTGGCGCTGCCACGATGCCGATGCCGTGGGCCTCGCTGCTACAGCCAAGTTCAGGCTACATTTACAGCACATGTAGGGGATGCAGCAGTGGCATTGGCCCTGCGTTTTCCCTGCGAACGATGCCGGTACCGCCACACCACCATGACCGACACCTCTGCCGTCACCCACCCCGGCACCAAGGCATAATAACATACAAGTACCGCCGACCCTCTAAGCTCTCTGCCTTGCCTTCCAGTCCATCCTCCTCCAGCGTGCCTCCAGCGTG